>NW_024544819.1:0-600000 GCF_018167655.1 Microtus oregoni
TTTTGTTCTGCTGTGCTCTGGGAAAAAGAAGTGCCCAAGCCTCTAATCTCCAGAAAGTTTAAATTACCTACACAAGGTGCTAAAAATACTTGCTATCATTCTTTGGTCATCTGTCTTAAACCAAAGACTTTTCATGACTTTCTCAGGGGCCTAACTATCTAAGTTTAGATATTTGAAATGAACTCAAAAGAGACAGCAGAGTCAGGAGAGTCAAGGAGAAGCAAAAAATCTTTTCAACCTATCTTTTTATTAATAGAAACTCTTCTTTATGTTTTTAGCTGGAGCGATTCACCTTTTCTTAAAGGGTGCTGGGTTTCAGAGGAAGCCCAGTTCAGTATTGAAAGGCAACAGTTGTAGGAACCTCACTTTAATGTACAGAAGAAGGGTTACTTCTTTGATATGATCCTATTTGCCTTGTGTTGCCTGGGATATGTGTATTCTGTTCTTGGTCTGTCTGTTCCTTCTGTTCCTCCCTTTCTAACTCTCTTAATACTCCCCATTTCTCCCCATCCTCTTTTCTCTCTCCTCTGTTATCTCCCCATCCTCCATGTCTTCCCCTCTCTTTTTCTTTTGCTTTCTGAGACACAGTCTCACTGCATAGCCCACTGAAGCCTTCAATTCCTAATTTCCTTTTGAAACATTCTAAGTGCTGAAATTACAAACATACAACACCCCATTGTGTGTTCAATACTTGAAGACAGAAAATGATTTTTCAAATTTAAATCTATACAATCTTTTTAGGAGATCCTATTTGTTTTTTGAGTCTCCAAATTTCTGGTTACTTTTCCTGGAATGATCAGAGACTTTTCATATTATAATATATTAACATATTAAGAAACTAAACTAGTACAGAGGTTTCAGCATCTAAAAAGTCTCATTATCATTTGAAATGATTATAAGTACTTTTCAAGTTCGACTTATACAAAGTAAGCAATAGTGCATTATAAGTATTTTTAAGTTAGAGAAATTAGAGGCATTCTATCAAATTGAGCTGTTTGAATTTTGTAAACAAATATACTGTTTTTCCATGTAGACCCTCAAGGAGCACCAGTGCTTCACGCTACTCTTTCCCAACCCATAGTGTCTTCACATGCAACTGCAGCTTCTAAGAGTTTAACAGTTACTATGTCATGCAAGAATAAAGTATTTTACAATACTCCACAACTTCCCAGGTGCCTACATTCTTTACACCTCCTTTTTGTGGATATTTCTTGAGGCCTGGAAGGAGTGATAAATCTACTCCTGATTACTAAGAACAGCTTTGTCTTTCTCTATGCATTTCCCTGCACAAGCCTTTCTCCCCAACATTCATTGAGGTTGTCAGTGTTTGGTCCTCCTAATTTCTTTTTTTTTAAAAAAATATCTATTTAAATAACATTTTTTCATTTATTTTACATACCAACCATTTTCCCCTCCTCCCTTTCTCCTATCCTCCCTTCTTTCCCATATATCCTCTCTCATTCATGACTCTTCCATTTCCATTCAGAAAGGACCAGGCTTCCCATGGGCATGCACAAAGCATGGCTTTTGAAGTGTAAGGATGCAACTCATCCCCTTACATCAAGGTAGGGCCAGGTAACCAGCATGTGGAACAGGTTAACAAAAAGCCAGCTAAGCACCAGTGAGAAGTTCTGCTGTCACTGTTAGAAGCCTTACTAAGATAGCAAGTCACACATTTGTTGCACATGTGCAGAAAGCCTAGATCAATCTCATTCAGGCTCCTTGACTTTGGTCCAATGTCCCTGAGTTCCCAGTATCTCTGCCCAGCTGTTGCTGTTGGTTTCCCTATCATGAACCCCCATGGCTGGTACAATTCTTTCTTCTTTGCTTCTACAAGACACTCAGAGCTCAGTAAAGTAGTGCTTGGCTGTAGATCTCTGCTTCTGATTCCATCAGTTACCGGATAGAGTATCTCTGATGGCAATTAGGGAAGTCACCAGACTGCTTACAGTAGATAGCCAGTTAAGGCATCCCTCCACTATTGCTAGTATTCTTAGTTGGGATCATTTTTGTTGTATCCTGGGTGTTTTCCTGGCATCAGGTTTTTCCTTAACCTTGAAATTGCCTCCCCACCAAGTCATCTTTTTTATTACTTTTTCCCTCCAACTCACCTCCAAACCAACTCCTACACTCAGCCTGCCCAACCTGATTCCTCTAGCTCCCATCCCTCCATCTTCTCATCTTCTGCCCACATTTACCCAGGAGATTTTCTACTTTCCTTCCTAGGGAAATCTATGCATCCCTCTTTGTGACTTTCATAATTTCTACACTGTATTTTATCTTACCCAGGGCCTATGGCAGGCAAAATTCAACTCCCAACCTAGTTCCTGATCTCAGACCTCCAGTCTAGCTTAGTTTTTAACAGGGATATTCTTTCTCAAGATGCCACCAAATGATGTGGGATTCTCCCTATATTCTGTGAATATGTTTTATTACCACTAGTTAATAAAGAAACTGATTTGGCCAATAACAGGCAGAATATAACCAGGAAGGAAATCCAAGCAACAATACAAGGAGAGAGATGGCAGAGTCTGAGAGATGCCAGCAGCCACCAGAGAAACAAGAAGAGATGCAACAAGCTATAAGCATTGTGGTAAAATATAGAATACTAAAAATGGGTTAATTTAACTTGTAAGAGCTAATTAGTAATTAGCCTGAGCTAATAGGCCAAACAGTCTGTAATTAATATTAAGCCTCTGAGTGGTTATTTGTGAACTGGGGGACAGGAGAGAATCCTCCAGTTACAAATGGTACCCAGTGTCTGGCATGGATCCCTGTAAGATCTAAAAAGAAACTTAAAAAGAAAAAGAGGGCTTCTAGACCTACAAAAATGAGAGTCAACAAGTGCAGCTTCTTATTAGCTGCATATTTTTGCATTTTATTAAATTAAATGTCAAGCTTTATTACTGAGAAAAGAGTAGAGAGAATTAATTGTGAAGAAAGAGCACCCTTAAATAGTTGGTCCTCACATCAGCTTCTAATTTCTAACTCCTTATCAGCTTTATAAAGTGGATTATTTTCAGATAGGTTGTGTTTGCTGGCTGCAACCAGATGTGCAGATCCTTTAAGAGATAGTTTCCTGGTTTGTAATGGCAGCCTGGAGGGCTCTTTTGAAAGGTCCTGCTACAGAGCAGTTGCAGTTGAATGGTGTTTGGGGGCAGTGTTTTTTTTTTTTTAAAAAAAAAAAAAAACTAGATAATGGCACAAGTCAGTTATGGCTTTGTCCCTAGAGTTGGGGCAGGGAGGCGAGGTGAGCATGGCTTCCAGAGCTGGCTGTGAATGTCCTCTGCCATGTTCGAAAGTCAAACGGGGCAGAATAAACAGCCAAAGCCTTGACTTTGGTCATAGCCATGCTTGCTTAGAATTTTAAAGACTCTCCTGGTCAGGAAAGGATCACAAATATACAATAATGACAGATTCATACAATTAGGCCTCTAAGTGGGTCACAATGTGTTTGATAAATATGCATAGGCTTGGGAGAGAGTGGACAAAGAATAGAGAGTCATAGATTAAAAGAATTATTTAAAGATAATAAACTGAGGTTCTTAAAAAGAAAATAGAGTAATAAAAATTATAATAAGCTATGTAAACACGGAAAGACGCAGCACATCTGTATTATATTACTACTGTTTTTCCTTTCAATTTTTTTGGCTGTTAATGAACTAACTGCTGATCATTTGATTATGGGGGCTGCTAGGCTAAACTAGCATAAATGTATCATGACTTCAATATTTGGGTCTAAAGTTAGGTTGCTTTGGAAAAGAGGTTCTAATTTTTTCAATAAAAGATGAGAAGCTGTGGATTCCTTCCAGGCTAATGTGGTTTGATCAAGTTAGACCCCCCTGAGAGGTCTCCATGGGAGCGATGATCCATGTGATCCAACTATCAGAACAACCTCAAGGCAGCTGGCTGAGAGGATGCACCCTCACAGACTTCAGTCCTTGGGCTTCCCACAGGTCAGGGAACCTGATTGCTCTTCAAGCAGATGAGGGAGGGGGACTTGATCGGGGGAGGGGGAGGGAAATGGGAAGCGGTTGCGGGGACGAGGCAGAAATCCTTAATAAATAAATAAATTTAAAAAAAAATAAAACAAAAATGTAATCATAATTCTAAATATTCTCAGGATCCTAATAAGATTACCAGTGTCCCTAATTAGCAGGAAGTAGTATAAAAAACTCTTTGCAAGTTCCCAAAATATTGTTTATAAATGTTTGTTTTCATTAAAAGGAGGTTTGTTATAAATGGTTAGTGGTCATAGTCAATTTTTTCTAAAGAAAAAAGGGGAACATGATATAGAAATGATAAAATGATAGATTATTAATTCTACTTTAACAGCAGAGATAACTATTATTAATCTCAAAATACTTTATATTGATATGGATTTTATTTTATTGATACGAATTTAAGGTCAATTTTGTTATACTCTATGTATATTTCTACTATTGTTTACGGTATAATGTTTATGCAGATCACTTAAAATATAATATTTACTTAAGAAATATAAATTAATAGTCATCTATAATAGTCAAACTTATAGTTATATTAGTTAGGTTTTCAAGATATGCAGAGATACATTTCAGATGGATAAGTAATCGTCAAACATTTCAAAAACCTACAGAATATGCCATTTAAATGTTTTAATAACTTAGACTTTTCTCCATCGTGAGAAGTGTCTGCTCCAGACAGCATCAGTTACTTAAAGAGGATGATGGGCATGGGAGAAACTCCTTGTGGAGTTTGCTTTTACAGTGTCAAGGCTAGCCATTTGAACAAGGAACTTCTTTTGCCTAGACTGTTTGACAGTATGCTATATAAACTGGAAATGAAGGACCCACAAGAAATATTTGAAATTTACGAAACAAGGTGGGACAGTCCTTTAGGGTTCTTGCTTCATGAAAGAGTCTGCTAGACATTCTACAGGACATAGAAGAAAACAACTGACCAACTTTACCAAAATGGTGGGTCAGTCTCAAATTTCCTGCTTCACTGAGAATTCTGCCAGATACTCTAGGCCTATGAGCAGAAGATGAATGCCCCAATGTTACAGAAAATCTTTAAGTGACTGTCCAGGCAACCATACATCTCCATCATTTTTAGAATTTTAGAAACTGCTTACAATTCACTTCTTGTTTATTTAAATAATATTATATATTTCTGGGGTCTTTGATGGAGTTCAAGACTAGATAGTTATAGTTTTCTTTAGTTATGATAAATGACAAATTAGATATGAAAATTTAGACTCAGAAAGATCGACTATATGTTATATTCTTTAATTTTGTCAAATACAAATAGCATAAATATTGTCATTGTAAATCTTGCTTGATAATGATTTTGTTATATGTAATTTTACTTGTTACAGTTAAAACCTTCCTTTTGATTAAACAGAAAAAGGGAAATTATGTGTGATGTCTTTTATATGCTGTGTTTATGTTTTATTATCACTGGCTAATAAAGGAGCAGATTTGACCAATAGCCAGGCAGAGCAGAGCCAGGCAGGAAATCAAGCAGAGATACAGGGAGGAAAAAAGCAGAGTCTGAGAGATGTCAGCAGCCTCCAGAGAAGCAAAATGTGAGGTAACAAGCCATGAGCCTTGTGGTAAAATTTAGAATAATAGAAATTGGTTCATTTAAGGTGTGAGAGCTAGTTAGTATTAAGCCTGAGCTAATAGGCCAATTTGTAAATAATATTAAGCCTCAGAGTGGTTATTTGGGAACTGGGAGGCGGGAGAGAAACCTCCAGTTACACCAAATGGTTTGCCTCTGAGTTATATAATGTGACAGAATGATATTTCTCCAACTGTTGTCCCAGAAGAAATCAGTTTCTCATCACCACAAACAACTGGACTTGAGACTTTTGGACACTGCTTGCCTTGCCATGTGGTAGGACTACTCATGTCTCACCTGGCTTACCCTCGGAAGCAGCATTATCTTCTCGTTTCCTTCAGAAAGCTATGTTTGTCTTCTTCCTCTGCATTTCTCATGTTTCCTTCTGATCCTTTCACTTTCTCTGTAGATTTCAGAGTGGCTTCCTGGCTGGAAAGAGGTTCAGCCATTCACAACCAAAAATGCAAGAGGCTCTTCCTGTTTTTATTGGAATACAGTCCATGCTTTCTGTTTTTCATGCCCTTCCTCCAAGGTCTCAGCTAAGACCTCTTCTCTGTCATTGTACTTGGAAATGTCTAGTATTCATCTTGTATGAATATATTTTTTTTAATTGGTGAGCATTAGATTTTTCCTTCACAAGACAGGAGAGTATTATTAGCAGGGAAATTCTCTTTCCACCTGATATGACTGATACTTTAGATGAAACGCAGAGAGATTTCTTTTCACAAGTTCCTGTCTGACAGTAATAAACCTTACCATGTAAGAAGACTTTCTGTATAAAGGCTGTATTTCGAGAACCATGGTTTTTATGCTTTGTGATGGTTATTATGAGGAGTTGTTCTATTGCTTTTCTTTGTGTAAGTGTTCTGAAAAATGTTAAGGTACACTGACTTTGAATCCTTTAAAAACAGAAACTGGAAAGAATATTTCATTTTGTCCTATAAAAGACAAATAAACAAAAATCTATGTGAAAAAAAATGCCCTTCTAGCTTACATCAAACATCATTTTTATTTGTTTCTCCCTTTTAAAATATTATGACAATTCCATACATAAGTATAATGAATTTGAGTCATTTTCAACTTCCTTTTCCTTTCTCATCTGCTCTCCCTCCTGTTGAACCACTTCTTCCTAACAAAATCTCTCTCCACTTTCATGTCTTCTTTTTCTATGTGACCCACTGAGTTTAATTATAGTTGTTTGCAGATGTAGGGTTGTGAAGTTATTTACCGGAACACTGGCAGCTTATCGGTTGCTGCAGCCTTGATGAAAATGACATCTCTTCTCCCAGGAACTGATCACTGACAATATTCCCTTAGGAAGAGGTGAGGTCACATGTATCCCTCCTCAGTTCACGATACAAAGCTGACAGACACAGTCTTGTGCAGATACCCACAGCTGCTGTGAGCTCATGTCTACAACAGCTATCTCATGTGTGGTTGATGTCTTCTGCTGCACATCTCCCCATCCGCTAACTCTTAAAATCTCTTTTACTCTCTTCTGTGACGTTTTCCAAAGTCATGAATGTGCTAATTCAGATGATGATTTAAGGCTTTCTCACTCTGTTATTACTTATATTCAGTCAGTTTGCAAATCATCAATATCGATATCGATATCAAAAGCAATCTACAAACTCAATGCGATGCCCATAAAAATCCCTGCAAAATTCTTCACAGACCTCAAAAGAACGGTACTCAAATGCATGTGGAAAAGAAAAAAAACCTAGGTTAGCCCAAGCAATCCTATATAATAAAAGAACTTCTGGAAGCATCATGATCCCTGACTTCAAACTCTACTACAGAGCTACAGTATTGAAAACAGCCTGATATTGGCATTAGAAAAGACAGGAGCACCAATGGAACCAAATCGAAGACCCAAATATGACAAAGTAAAATATATCAAATGGAAAAAAAAGCATATTTAATGAATGGTGCTTGCATAACTGGATATCAACTTGGAGAAGAATGACAATAGACCCTTATCTATCACCTTGCACAAAACTCAAGTCCAAATAGATCAAAGTCCTTAACATAAAGCCAGCCACACTGAACCTTAGAGAAGAGAAAGTGGAAAGTACACTTGAATGAATTGGCACAGGAGACCACTTCCTAAATATAACCCCAGCAGCACAGACTCTGAGAGAAACAATTAATAAATGGGACCACCTGAAACTGAAAAGCTTCTGTAAAGAAAAAGACACAGTCAACAAGACAAAACAACAGCCTGCAGAATGGGAAAAGATCTTCACTAACCCCACTTCAGACAGAGGTCTGATCTCCAAAATATACAAGAACTCAAAAATTGGTCATCAACAGAATAAATAATCCAATTAAAAAATGGATTACAGCCCTAAACAGAGAACTCTCAATAGAAAAATCTAAAATGGCTGAAAGACACTTAAGGAAATTTTCAACATCCTTAGTCATCAGAGAAAAGCAAATCTCTGAAATTCCATCTTATACCTGTAAGAATGGCTAAGATCAAAAACACTGATGACAACTTATGCTAGGGAGGTTGTGGGGTAAAGGGAGCACTTCTGCATTGCTGGTGGGAATGCAAGCTGGTACAGCCCCTTTGGGTGCCATTGTGGTGATTTCTCAGAAAATTAGGATTTAACCCTCCTCAAGACCCAGTAACACCACTTTTGGGTATATATCCAAAGGATACTCAACTGTGCCACAAGGACATGTATTCAACTATGTACACAACAATATTGTTTGTCATAGCCAGAGCCTAGAAACAACTTAAATGCCCCTCAACTGAAAAATGGATAAGGAATATGTGGTAAATTTACACAATGGAATACTACACAGCAGAAAAAAATAGTGGCATCTTCAATTTTGCAGGAAAAAGGATAGAGCTAAAAAACATCATTTTGAGTGAGGTAACTCAGACACAAAAAGACAATTATCACATGAAGTCACTCATATGTGGTTTTTAAACATAAAGCAAAGAAAACTAGCCTACAAATCACAATCCCAGAGAACTTAGACAACAATGAGGACACTAAGAGAGACTTACATAGATATAATCTACATGGAAAGTAGAAAAAGACAAGAACTCCTGAGTAAATTGGGAGCATGGGGACCTTGGGGGAGGTTTGAAGGCGGAGGCGGAAGCAAGGAGGGGAGCAGAGAAAAATGTAGGGCTTAATAAAAAGGAATTTAAAAAGTTTTATAATTTGAAGACTTTTTTTTCCAGAATTTCAATTCATATCTGCTTAAAAATTACAGGGCCAGGAAATAATATTAGATTCCAATGTACACATAATTTCTGTGTAGTTAAAAACCTATTCAGATATTTCTGAGAGGAGTATATGTTCAAAAATTTCATCACAGTTATCATTTCATCACCTCATTAAGTCTCAATTGGTAACAATGTTATATAAAGGAGACAGAAAATAATTAAATTTAGTTATTAATACCTGAGCATAATCCATTTTGATTTTGTAAGAATTAAACATTAAACATCATCTATGCATCGTAATGGTACTTTAAAAATTATGAGGAAAAGAATATACATTAAAATCTTCTATGTGAAAACACTGAATATATTCAATGATCGTTTAATACCTAAAAATGATTTCATCTTCTTTGTGATATTCATATAATTGTTTACACCTTCATGCAGCAAAATATATCATTTAAAGTTCCCTAGTGAAATTTGTAATGATTCCCATTGTGTTTAGTGATGTACTCCTTTTGAGCAAGCTGTGTAATAATTATGCACATTCTTTATGCCAATTATCTTTCAATAATTGGCATAAAGTATAATTGTGCCTGAAATACACTGTGTATTAAATTAGTATGCACATTACCTAGAAGAAGAGGAGACCAAGTAATCTTCAAAGGAACTAGGGAACCACACCAGGTTTCAATGTCTGCATTTGACATGTACACACAGATTCACATGTGGTAAAGATTGTATCAGGGATACTCTTTAGTGTATGATTTGAAATTTAATAGCCAATTGATTGATTTGTATTAATATGATATTTTCATAGAAAATTCCATTTGGAGTCAACTACTAACATGACATTAATTCTATGTTAAATTCTTTTTTCTGAATTTTCTGGATGTGGCTAAGAGGATAGACTACAACCTGAAAACATCAATAAGCATATAAGGACACTATCTCAAATGAATGAATGAATGAATAAATAAATGCTATTATTATATTAACCAAGCCATTTCATTGGGCATGTAGGAACATAGATACTTGGTATCCATTGAGAACAGCCTACAGAGGTTCTGAGAAACAACAGAGGAAAAAGATGAAGCATTCCCTGCTGCTCTCTGGAGTTTAGCAGATCTATAGGAGCAATCTGTTTCAGAAGACAGGGTGAAAAACTAAGAAACTTTTGCTTACACATCTGTGTAACTTGAGAAAGTTGGAAGTCAGAGGTTTCTCATAAGTGAGCTTCATGAGTTCAAATTAGGTAAATTACATTTTAAAAGTTGGGACCCATTAAAAAATAGCCAATCTTTTCTCCCTTACAGGTTGTAAGGCTAATTCTAAAATAAATAACCAAGCAAAGCTCAGAATTATCATATGTTTGTTAGACAGATAACATTATTGGATGATTATATTAACAGATTTTTTATAGAGGTAGAGTGACCAATATGTTAGGCAAAATACATAGATAAATTATAGATAGATATATGGATGGATGGATGGATAGATAGATAGATAGATAGATAGATAGGATAAAGAAAGATTGGAGGACAGAAGGAGGAAGAAATGAAAAAAGGATGACAGTTGTCTATTATCTAAGCAAAGAAAATACTGGAATTTTTAGTAAGAGTGTCAAGATAAATGAAAAAGGAATGTAATCATGTTTTCAATTCAAAACAAAAGTGTGATACAGTTTATAAAATGAATCAGCATTCCCAGTCTTATTTTTGTGCATGTATTTATACAAACATTTACATTAAATAGAAGTACACACACTTAATCAAAAGACATACATGTTTATATATTCAAAAGAAAGAAAGAAAAAGAAAAACACAATTCTCAAAATCTAAAAATGACAAAATGTATATATTTTGATATACCTATGTACCAAGAAGCTGCAGCAACAACAATGGATGAATGATTTTATAGGTAACAGCATGAATGGATCACAAATACATACTAGATATTAAAAAATCTATAGAAATTCAAAATTGCCAAATCAAATGTCATTTAATAGAAGGAGAATGGTGAGGACACAGAGGAAGTTCCTGAAGAATCACTTTCTACTTTATCCATCGGTGATGGTTTATTACCTTTATGAATATTTAGTGGTACAAACACTGATAGATTATGGACTTCAGACATATTACTTACTAAAATACTAATTGTTTAGTAATTTTATCGTTGTAATTTTCAGTAATTTTATCTTTTTATTCTTTTAAACTACTATGAGGTTTTAATTTATTTAATTTTAAAAAAGAGTTTTATTTACCTTTCAGTAGAAATCTATTACAATATTTCCTGTCTGACTACTTATACTCTCAACTTATAGCTTCTCATTTCATCCTTACAATTGTCATTATTCTAAATGACAATTAAATCTGTAACTGGAAGCTATAATACAAATACAAAGGACCTGTAATATAAAAACGAAGCTGAAAAATATTAATGAAATGAAATAAAAATAAAAATACAAAATTGATAATTTTTTTTCAAAAAAAGAGCCCTGGATTGACGTTATGATAGAAGGAACCTCCAAGATATCTCAGTTCATTTTCTGTTGGCTATCTACTGCTGTACATAAAGCCTACTCTTGTTTTTAAATTGATTTTTATTGAGCTCTACATTTTTCTCTGCTTCCCTGCCTTTCTCTTCCCTCCCCTTCAACCCTCTCCAAATGTCCCCATGCTCCCAATTTACTCAGGAGATCTTGTCTTTTTCTACTTCCCATGTAGATTTGATCTATGTAAGTCTCTCTTAGGGTCCTCATTGTTGTCTAGGTTCTCTGGAATTGTGATTTGTGGGCTGGTTTTCTGTGCTTTATGTTTAAAAACCACTTATGAGTGAGTACATGAGATAATTGTCTTTCTGGGACTGGGTTACCTCACTCAAAATGATGTTTTCTAGCTTCATCACTTTTCCTACAAATTCAAGATGTTGTTATTTTTTTCTGCTGCATATTATTCCATTGTGTAAAGCCTACTCTTAAGCCTACCTATTTCCTTGTGAGATTCATTTGGAGGGACCTAAATTTTCATTTTCAAGTGGTTATCAATTAGAGATTAAGTCTGTGTTGGGAGGCATTTGTACACCTCACCATTCGGCTCTAGGACCCCATCTGGTGTAGACCTGTGCAGGCCTTGTGCAAGCTACCTTAGTCACCGTGATTTCATATGTCCATCAGTCTTATCAGTTTAGAGGGCCTTCTTTTCATGCTGTCTTGATTCCTTCTCTCTCCTCTTCTTCAGGGTTCTCAAAGTTATGAGGGGAGGGATTTGGTGGAGACATCATTTTGGACTGAGTGTTCCAAGACCTTTCACTCTCTAAGTAATATTTGCCTGTGGGTCTCTGTATTTGAACAACTTCTGCTTTAATCACATTTAAGAAGGCTTTTCAAAGATACTGCATACTATATTCGCATCTTTTAAAGGAAAACAAAAATACAAATTGTATGTATTGAAAAGTTTCAACAAATCTATTTTAAAATATTTTTAAAGTGTTTAAATGTAAGTGAATATGATATAGAGTTAGCTTAAAAATGTATGTCATTTATCTTTAATGATACCTGAAGCTAGTTGTACTTTAAATAAATACAGAAATATAATGACAAGTATTAAATTTTTCCTTACAAATATTTTGTGATTCCTACGTATATTTTTTGAAGCTGTTTTCTTTGTTTTAGGCAGGAAAGATGATATAGTTAAGTGTTCTTGAGGAATTCTTACATGTATTTTATTAGAATGTTAAAGAACTCGTTAATATTTTTATCTTGGCTGCATGTGAATTCGTATTAGGTTCAAAGGAAGTTGCTTTGCATTCTTCAAAGTGATTACATAAAGGAAAGTAGAAAGTAGATCAATGGTGTTCACATAAATGTTAACTTTCAAAACTAATTATCAGCCACAAAAGTTAATTTTGTGTTTTATGCTGTATGAAGATGGAAAAAAATCTAACCCATAAACACTATTATCTATTTATATGTGTCTGCCTGCCTGCCTGTCTGTCTGTCTTTCTGTCTGTCTACCTAACTACTTACCTGTCACCGATTCATTTTCTTCCTGACAATAGTTGTCTCATAGGCTGGACTTTGTTACAATAACACCTTATAAGTTATTCACCCAAAATAATTACTAAACAACACTGAACTTTAAAAAAGAAAGTGATTGTATGTTTTTTTCAAGTCATAACAATTTTGCGGGCGGTGGTGGCGCACGCCTTTAATCCCAGCACTCGGGAGGCAGAGGCAAGTGGATCTCTGGGAGTTCGAGGCCAGCCTGGTCTACAAGAGCTACTTCCAGGACTGGAACCAAAAAGCTGCGGAGAAACCCTGTCTCGAAAATTAAAAAAAATAATAATAATTATTTTTACCCAGTCTCATTCATTGAAAAAACAGCTACTAAATATCTACTTACTAGTAGAACAGAGCCTAAGACATAGAAGATACCAAGCCACTCATAGTTGAATAGCTGAGTGGATATTAAATGAATGAATAAAGAAACCCCAAATATACTGTGGGTACTGAAGATACACATATCAACCAGTCAGATACAGTCTGCAATGTTGGAAGCTATCAAAATAAGTAACCATTAGGCTAATAATTGAATATATATAAATATATATATATATATGGACAGATAATTTTTTTAAATTAAAATGCATGCTATGCATAATACACACAGAAATTAACCATCTATTATCTAGTTTTTACTGTGCAGCTACTTTGTTTTGGTACTGTATGTTCCCTATATGTAGTTTTGGCTGAAAATATGACCCTCAGATCAGGTATTTCTTTGAATGATACTTTTAAAAGAATTGTTGGCACTTGTATTGATAGATTAAAGTGATGGGTTTCATCCTGGCATTTTCCCACATGAGTGTAATATACTGTGAGCATATCCACCCCTAATTTTTCCTTTCTTCTACTCCATTCTTCCACTAGTCTTCTTCTACTTCAGAGATAGCAACCCTCCTGTGTTCACATTTTAAATGTTTATTTTCACACTAATGGACATCAGATATTATCTGCTTGTTGATAGTACTAAAATAGAGATATATGATAACAAATTTAGTTTCTCACTTAGTTTTTGATATTAGGAGTTGTTTTTAATCGCCTTGAATGCCTGGCCTTCTTTGAATTTTTTACCTTTGAATATGTCATAGCAAGTTACAACATGCTTTAAAAGTATGCTGAAGACAATATAAGCAATGACAAGATATTTAATAATATGTACTGCAGCAAGTCCACAGGAGTTTATAGACTCCTCATGGCCTGAATCTCAAGGATAATTCTCCAGAATCCAACCCTTCTCAATTATTCTTCCATTGTTAACTTCTAGTTAATCTTATTTTTAAAGACTTTTGGGGAATTGAGGAGCTAGTGTCATTTTCTATCGTAAATAAGAAATCATGAATGTAATACTTGGATATTTGAGCCTTTCTAAGAATCTTTAAACAAACTTTATAGTTTCTCCTTTTCCAACAGACTGGGTCAGTATCTTCCTGTTGTAGAAACCAAGAAGAGTCTATCATGCTATGGCTTTCTCTTAACACACTTATAGAGCTCTGTTAATAACACCTCAGGTTCCCATATTTCCTGATTCTTAAATTTTAAAGTGGGCACAGTGAGCTTGACCGCTCTCCATACCTTGTGTGGCTCCGTAATTCACTAAAACACAGCATCTCGCTGCGAAAATACATGCCATAAAATTCTTGTTTTTAAATATTCAGAGTGAATATTTCTGAATTTATTATCAAGTTGCTCAACTGAATACTAATAATATGAACTCTGTGGGATATGACCTAAATTATTCATGGAAGTGGCATCTATAATGCATCGCTGGCGAATGTGCTAGGCAGTGTATTTTCACCTAGCAGTGTGATGGCTTCTGACAAATCCTCCTTCTCAGGGCAACGTGAAATGAGATGCTCTAGGCACCCCTTTCTTTTAACAACTCCTTTTCTGATATCCACCTTTATAGCCAAGTTTCTCAAATCTATGTCAAACCCCTTGTCTTCGGGGAGCCAATTCACCGGCGTCAGACCTTCATAGTTTCAAATGAATTGGAAAGGCTGGAAGGTGAGAGGACTTTGCAGAGGGGAGAAAAGAATGTGACATAAATCACCAGCGAGAAGCCAAACTCATCCTAACAGGGGTGAGCACAGTCACTCCAGAGCAAAGAAATGAAATGAGCGCACTAAGTGGGTAATTCATCTTTTTAGGGGAAAATGCTCTGTTTGGTATGAGTTGAAACTCTGCATAAAAACCTGTCATTAGGAAGATGCCAAACCTTTTAAATAAAAGTGTAGGGATTAAGGGTAACCAAATCAGGACCCACGAGTAATTTGCACTTGAAGGCATTCTTTCTACACTGGGAAGGCAGCTGTTTAGAAATCTCTTTAGAATTTATGTTCCTAGGTGTGTATTCTTGGTCATATTTCTAAACACTGTTATTTACACTAGATGAAAAATGTATTTATGTTTTACTTGTATATACTCGCTATGCAAAATCATGGCTTTCATTTCAAAGTTTTCATAAATGTCTGACATGTACTTTCTTCAATTCCAAACCTCTGCCCATTGTTTCTCTCCGTTGGAACTCCTATTCTTGCCTAGAGACATAGATTTTGCAGATATCTCTCACTATGTATAAAGGTGCACAGCTTGTAGAACAATCCCATGTTTGTTCTACAGTTTATTTAAAAGTTCAGAGTCAAACGCTCAACCTAATTTATAGGTAATAAGTCAAGAAGTGGAGGACTTTGACTTTTCTAAAACAATCTGCGAAGGCCTGCCAAAAGAAAACATTTTCAAGAGAATATTGTATTTTAATGTGAATGAATGTCCTGCCTTTATGTATATAGCGACATCATACATGTGCCCATTGCCTGCAGGGATCTTAGGAAGGCATCAAGCCATTAGGAAATGGAGTTATAGACGATTGTGAGCTGCCATGTCAGTTCTGGAAGCTCAAACCAAGGTTGTCTGCAAGGCCAGCAAGTGCTTTTAACCACTGAGTCATCTCTCAGCCCTTTGCAACACACTTTTATCGTCATTCCTATGAATAAAAGCAAAGGTCTTGTCTCTAAAACCCACTGCAATTTCACCCACTGAGCCAGTTTTAGATAGTGATTACCCTGGCTGAATCAGTCATTTCACTTCTTAGAGTTGTTAGATATGATTTAATAAACCAAATGTTTCATAGCATCATTATTTATTATTATATATTTTAGAAAGTGCTATGTTTTCAATAGTAGTAAATGAGGGATTGAACACCACAAAAGAAACAGTTCTGCAATTATGGAAAATATTGAAAGTAACAATTTCAAAATTTGAAAATGATCATGGAAGACTATGTCCCAAGTATATAAAAATATACAAATGTTATATAGAAAATGAAAACTATGACTCAACTGTTCTTAAAGTGTAGAAAATGTTGATATTTTAGTTTTATGGTGTGTTATTCTCATGTTTCTTAAGGGAATATGAAGAAATTGAACTCTCAATTAACTCATTGTTAGTACTTTGACATAATGCAGTTTTATTATTTGAAATATACGTGCTTAATGATGTAGGAGAAAAAATACACTAAATCTGATTAAACATCTACCAGTGCTAGACATAGAAGTGAATTAAGTATTTATTCATTTAACTTTTCTAAAATACTTAATAGTGTTTTTATTGATTACTTAAGAACTTCATATAGCATATTTTGATCATATTCCATTTTCTAACTTCTCCCAGAACTTCCCCCATCTTCCTAACCCTTGAGGGGAAAGGAGTAACATAGGCATCTAAATTAGGACTGAAGGTTCCAAAATCTTTTCTTCTCTAGACATTAACCAGCTATAGTTTTGTAGTTGTATTTTTTTTTATTCTTTGGGGGACCACCACCAGCTCCAAAATAAATACGTGGAGATTTATTCTTATTTATGAATGTCCATCCTTAGCTTGGCTTGTTTCTACCTAGCTTTTGTTAACTTAAATTACCCCTGCCCTCTTTTTTCTACTTTTTGTCTCTGGGCCTTTTAACTTTCTTTATTCTCTCTCTTTTTTTTTATTTTCTTACTCCATGAATGATTGTGTGGCTGAGTGTCGAGAACCTGGCATCCTGCTCTTCTCCTTTTCTCACTCTTAGCTTTTCTTCTGAGCCAGATTTCTGCTCCTATTGATTTTTTCTCCTTGGTAGCCCCACCTACCACTCTCTTTTGTTTAGCTATTGGCCATTCAGCTCTTTGTTAGACCAGTTGGGTGTTTTATACAAGTAAAGTAACACAGCTTTACAGAGTTAAGCAAATGCAAGAAAAAGAATGCAACGTATCTTTGCATCATTAAACTAATATTTCACAACAAGGCTTCTGTGTTAATTAATGTCTCCTGTGAGAAGAAGCTTGTCTGATGAGTGTTGAGTGATATACTGATCTGTTGGTATAAAAATATGCCATTAGGAGACATTTTCTATAGTTGTATTCTGATTTTGTTTACGATATTGGTGTATTTTTACTATATTCATTTGATAGAAAAAAATAGTATGTTTCACCCTAGGTTTTGTAACTTATATATTCTTAGGTTCTTGGCCGTATTAGCAGTGTTAGGTATTGGCTCCATCTCATGAAGCAGGCCTTAAACCCAATAATAAGTGGTTAGTTATTCCAATAGCATTCAATTTGCTATTATACCAGTGGGTACAACATGTAGGCATCTTGGTTTTATTTTCGCTCATAATGCTTATAGCTGGATGAAAATTATAATTACTTTTCTCCTCCAGTAATGTGGTAGTATATATAGGACCTTTCAGCACTGTGACTACTTTAGCCAATAGGGATGAAGCGTCCAGCCTAGAACCAGTTAGATTTCATATTCTGTGACATAAATATGTATTTCCAGCAACAGGATCTGATTGTCAAAATGTGGAAGGGAACCAAAAGCCTTACAAATAGCCTGTAATGTTTGGTGTGGTGATCTATTTGAACCCTTTTGCCAACAGCTCAAACAGATGTAATCCATTACCGTTACTGGGAGTTTTACTAAACAGCATATATGTCTAGTTTTAATAAAGTTTAAAACAGAATCACACTATTTTACTTGTAGGTAGGAAACCTAATCCTGGAGAGTCAAAACAGCTGTTTTAACATTTAGAAGTCAGAAGTAGAGGTTTACACCTGTGTCAGTCAAACATTCTACTCTACCCAAACCCTTTCTATCTCACCAAGTGCAATTTCAGAAACAGTTGCAGTAGGTTTTGTACGAGGATCAGTAGAAACCAGAACCATTAGGTCATAAAGAGAGAAGTGATGGGGCATCAGAATGTTTTGCTGACTCAGAACAAAAATTTATCATAATTATATATGTTGACTGATAATATTTTATAAAAATTCAGGCATTCTGTAAAATCAAACCAGATACTTTAATTCACAGTAAAACTTCAGAAATAAACTCTCTATGTTGCATTGAGAAGAAAAGTACATGAAGTTCATATTAAGTATGCTAGTTGGTACCTGGAGGGAACCTTCTTGATCTAATATCCGGGAAGATTTCTATTATACTGGAACCCTGCCTTTTAGGACTTATTACTTGGCAATAATAAAGGGTAGAAAAATCACAAATGTGCTACCAAATTTGCACAGAGCTGGATTGCATTCTTTAAAATGTGTGTTTGCAGATATTTAGGATTTTTTTCTTTCTTCTTGCTTATGCCTTGATAATGCTGAAGCAGGCATGTGCAGCCTGCATATAGTGGTTATGTTGAACTTGTCCATACTGGGTTTCAAGGTTTAAGTTGATGAGATCGACTAAATAGGTCTCTTTCTCAAGAGTGTGCCAGATCTCATTACAGATGGTTGTGAATCACCATGTGGTTGCTGGGAACCGAACTCAGCACTTTTTGAAGAACAGGCAGTGATCTTAACTGCTGAGCCATTTACCTTGAACAAATAATAATATTCTTTAGAGAGATGCATGCAATCTAACTCAAGTGTCATTGGTGAGGAAAGAGAGATATTATCTCTAAGTAGACACTCAAGAGCTGGGCCTTCCAGTAGTTAACACCTGCAGTGCCTACTTAGGTCTGGGAGAGAGCTCTTCTACTTGTGATCTCAAGACCTGGCATTTTCTGGAGACATGAAACACAAGGATGTCAGATCCAAGAATTAAATTTCTCTAGGTCTGTTTTTCATGAGTTGGTTTTTATCTTGTCAACAATCAAGGTGGGACTCAGGGAACCTTATTTTATTCAAGTTTTTGTGGGAATTTCTCCTTCTCCTCAAAGACACTACCCTTCTCAAAAGGCACCTTGGGAGCAGCATAAAGGAATAAGGTTGGGTCTGGCTTACCTCACTCAGGATATGTTTTCTATTTCCATCCATTTGTATGCAAAATTCAAGAAGTCATTGTTTTTTACTGCTGAGTGGTACTCTAATATTTATATATTCCATACTTTCTTCATCCATTCTTCCATTGAAGGGCATCTAGGTTGTTTCCAGGTTCTAGCTATTACAAACAATGCTGCTATGAACATAGTTGAGCATATACTTTTGTTGTATGATAGGGCATCTCTTGGGTATATTCCTAAGAGGTAAGCCAGACCCAAAAAGAGGAACATGGGATGTACTCACTCATATTTAGTTTCTAGCCATAAATCAAGGATATTGAGCCTATAATTCGCTATCCTAGAGAAGCAAAATAAGAAGGAGAACCCAAAGAAAAACATATAGGCATCCTCCTGAATATTAACCTTCATCAGGCGATAAAAGGAGACAGAGACAGAGAACCACATTGGAGCACCGGACTGAAATCCCAAGGTCCAAATCAGGAGCAGAAGGAGAGAGAGCACGAGCAAGGAACTCAGGACAGCGAGGGGGGTGCACCCACACACTGAGATAATGGGGATGTTCTATTGAGAACTCACCAAGGCCAGCTGGCCTGGGTCTGAAAAAGCATGGGATAAAAGGTGGGTGGTCCTTGGACTTCCCACAGGGCAGGGAAAGCTGATTGCTCTTCGGGCTGACGAGGGAGGGGGACTTGACTGGGGGAGGGGGAGGGAAATGGGAGGCCGTGGCGGGAAGGAGACAGAAATCATAAATAAATAAATAAATAAATAAATAAATAAATGGAATAACGTTGGATACGTGAAATCTGATCTCATTACATCACCAGTGAAAAAACTGTGTTATATAAGAGTGAGTCCAGAGACAAAAGATGGTTCTAAAGTGATGTCACTGTGTATTGAGTTAGAGGGGGCGGGGAGTAAAACAATGCTGTGCTTCACGAGTTATTTGTTTTTCTCATGGGAAGAGAACAGTTTCAAACCTCGCAAAAGCTTTCAGAGTGAATTATGGATAATTTAATACATTATTCAGCTTTGTTTCCCTGAAAGAAAATTTGAAAAAAAAAGTAGAACTTGTGAAATTCAGTTACTACATGGGTGTCTTAGGTGTTAATAATATAGGTGATCATAATTAACATGCAAGTTTAATGATGACAAAAGAATAATCAATTTCTTAGGATTTTCTTCAGTTCTTTCACCACCTCCATAGCCTGCAATCAAAATGTATTCACATATGTCTAATAGAACATTTTTGTGTGACGGGGAGGGAAATGGGAGGCGGTGGCGGGGAGGAGGCAGAAATCCTTAATAAATAAATAAATTAAAAAAATTATAATCCATAACTATAAATTTCTAGTTTGAGGTTATATGCTAAAACTTCTAACTAAAATTATTTAATATGAAAATCTTAGTAGAGGAGGTCTTTATTAAATATCTAATTTGGAAAAAAATTACAAAGAAAATACTTCCAAATAAATTCAATACAATGGCTAGTTTCCGTAAAGATTATCTCTAGACTTTGCCATTTCCTTGTAGCTCACCAAAATCTGCAGTTGAGACAATTTATATAATCCGCTTCAGGAAAAAAATAGTTTTGAATAATTTTCACCTAATTCCTTTCAGGGGTTTAATTCAATTTATTGGGCTAATTATATCCTAAGATTCAAATGATTTGGTTTCAGAACTGCAGGTATTTGATGCACAAAAATCCAAATCATGGGCTAAGTGCTCGATTTAAAAAGGAAAGGAAAAAGTAACCATAATTAAAAGAAACTATTGCTTAGCACAATGAAATGCTATGTGTTCAAGAGATATTATTGAAGTTTAATTAATTCAAAAGTCTTTTCTTTACAAATCTTATTTCCAGTTAGATGCTGTGATGAGGATCTTCTTCTCTACAGGATTCATCATGTTAAGTTAATTCCATTTAGCTGAAGTTTGAATTTCTATACTCGATATAGTTATTCCTGGTCTTTTTAAAATTAGGCTTGAGTCGGCATTTTTTATAAATATTTTTTCTTTCTTTTGTATGTGGGTATTTTTGATATGTGCAAAAGCACATCTACTGATTTTCATAAAATATCTGCATTTCTGTAAATTTGGAAAATGGTAGCAAGTCACCTTATTTCAGTAAAGCCACCGGTAATTAATCTAAGAATATGCTTAACATTTGTGTATAATAAATTTAACATATATATGTATATAATGTGAGTGTAAGTGCATGAAACACACGTCATAATGTTCCCCTGCTTTTATTGATTACAGGCTTTCTTCAAAGCCTAGGTTAGACCAATCTTACTGTAGAAGCTAAGGCCAGAGCATCTTCAGTCATACTAACAGCTTCTACATGACCTATCCTGTAACAGTTGCAAATCTATGTCTATGAGGGTAGGTACAGTAAAACTAGTGAGGCAACATCTCTTTCCACTCAACTAAGGGCGAGAATAAATGCTAGAGCAAAATGAATTGTCCCAAATAAAGCTACAAGGCAATTGTCATCAGGAGAAGAATCTGGAAAATCTGTGGTTATCCCACTACAAATTAGAGTGTTTGCATTTAACATACAACCTACCCTCCCAGCGATCAGTCTTATTCACAGCCATTTTGCCTCCTTTCTGTGCTTATGAATTTTTTTAACTTGAAATTCCAGCTGACTTTGGGTTTCTTTCAGGACAACCAGCTAATATAAAGCCTAGATTTATATGTCCTGGCTCTGAGCTCACAGGTGTCTTGCTGGTGATAATCAGAAGTATTTATAACCTTCTCTGTCAAATGTGGCGCATTATTACCTGCAAACTGCCAGATGCATTGTTTAAAGTTTCCAGATGGAACCACGTTCAGCTGCTGTTAGGATAATTTCGTGGTACGTGATATCCCATCATTGTTCAGAAATTTTATCTCCAGGTGGCAATGTCTTTTTTATCCAAAGCAGTTCAAGGAAGCCAAGAACGGCATCCAGAAAGTGGATTGCTATGGCGCTAAGGGATCAAGGGGTAGAGAAAATTCCACCCATTCCTTGGAAAGTAAAGGCCACATTTATCCAGAGTGCAGAATGAGAGGGGTCAAGGCTGAGTTTAAAACACTGTCATATTGATCCTCACCACCATGGGGTAAAACAGTCCTGGACACTACGGGTGGGCTGTCTTAGTTTTGGAATTTTTTTTTTTTTTTTTTTTTTTTGGTTTTTCTAGACAGGGTTTCTCTGTGGCTTTGGAGCCTGTCCTGGAACTAGCTCTGTAGACCAGGCTGGTCTCGAACTCACAGAGATCCACCTGCCTCTGCCACCCGAGTGCTGGGATTAAAGGCGTGCGCCACCATAGCCCGGCTGGAAATTTTTTTCTTATTCACTTTTCTCATAGCAATGCTCATCCCATCAGAGGCAGCTTCCCTCAATACACTTGGCAGTGTAGCCTCTCTCTTTAACACAGAATAGACAGCCCCAATTTAATGTTCAATTAAAAACACATTTCTAGTCCTGTGATCATTTTTTAATTAATTTTACTCTATTAAGACCTATAAAAATAAGGTATAGGAGGAAAGTATGGACAGCAGACCTATTTGGTGAGCTTCTGAAATACATATCAATACTGTATTCATGTGTTCATCAATAATATATTCAAATGTTCAGGGATTTGGTTCATTGATTTCTCATCTTGGAGTGTGATGAGAAATTCCTACAGTTTCTTATTCTTTATAGAGTATCTAATTTCCAATGAATGTAGTACTTAAATTTTAAGACTTTGAAAGGTGGGTGCAAGCAGAGCTGTCATTTAAATCCCTTTTCAAAAACGTGGTCACTGCAAAAGCTAAATTGCCCATTAAGAACAGTATTCACGGTCTACATGGAAGGGCATCTGCTGCCCCCATTGTCTGAGCCTCCTGCCCTGACTTCCTGCACTGAAGCAGTATCTGTGACTAGCCTTGTGGAGATACCCACAGACAACTTTGTAGTGGCTTTCATGAATGCTTAGTGCCAAAGTCATGCTCAAACTGTGAAAGTGTGCATTCACTGGAAAAGCAGATTATAGAAACAGATACCTGGGATTAAGTGGAACACTGGGGAGGCCCAATTGATCAGTAGTAAAAAGACAGGTGGTGAGACCTGGAATTATGCGGCTGGGAACTGACAGAAACAATCTGTTCAGCTGAGTGTCTCATACTCTTGGAATCTATTATACAGTCTGGTTATCCTGAGCTCTAGGCTCTTCTTCTCTAAGAGTTGACCCATGTGTGATGTCCCACACGATGTACTTTCTGTTGTTGGGATGCCTGAGTGAATCTAACCGAATAGCTGTGCTTAAACCCATGTAATGGAACCTACCATTGTTCTTTATTAACAATAAATCTGGTAGCACAATGTGGAAAATGATCTGCTGGGCACAATAAAACCATAGCATTTTACACTAAGTATTCACATTTTCTTTTCAGCAGAGTTGGAATTTTCAGGCTGGGAAGGGTGAGAGTCGGTACTGCTTCCCAGATTCAGGTAAGAAGCCAAGGACAATAGAGCCCTCTGCACGTTTGTTCCTTTCCTCTGTTTCCTTCTTCCTTGACCTTCCTCCTTTCAATCTGTTTGACATCATTTCTTTCTCCTCTTCCCCCAATTTCTCTCTCTTCTCCCTCATTTCCTGACCCTGATCATATCTTTGTAGTCAATAGCATATTATTCAAATGTTGTGCACTTCAAGATACTATCCCTAACCATTATTCCTCTAGAAAACAATAATGCAGAAAATAGTTAAAGCAAGATTGATTCCGTGAGGGGACAATGGTGGATGATAACAGGTAAACATCACCAAAGTGACATATATATGTGTATATGTGTGCATATACATATATGTGTGTGTCTTGTGTACATACATATGAATGTTATAATGAAACCCATTATATTTTACTATATTTTCCAATTGAAAATACTTAGTCTTGTAAAAATAGTATAAAGATGTTCCATTTCTGTTTTAATTTTTATTTTCGAAAGTATTTTACTAAGGAATATTTAAAACATATATAACTAGACAATAAAATCATGAACCCTAACCATATCCAAAGCTACATTTAATAATTAACAACTTTGTCCTAGAGGGAGCTTCAAATATTTAGACTCAAAAATTCTTTGGGTAGCTGGAGAAATGGCTAAGTTGCTCTTCCAGAGGACCCGAGCTTGATTCCTATCACCTATATAGTGTTTCACAGCTGTGCGCACCGGCAGTTGCAGGAAAGTTCTTTACCCTTCAAGGGCACATGATGTGTGGACATACACAGAGGCACAACTTCCATACAAAATAAATAAAAACAAAGGTAAATTGCTTTAAACAATGTGTGAACTGCAGACACTCTGAGTTCCCCTCAGATGGTCCCCTCTCTTGTTCTCTGACCTTTGATCCCTCACACTCCTTCTGTTTGCCCTAGTCATCCTGCGGAGAGGCTGCTCTTGAAAATTCCATGAGACTTATCCTCATGCATTTTAGAAGTTAAGAGTATATTGTCATCTATTTTTTGCAGATATTGTCAATGAAATTTTAATTTTGGTGTCATAACTTTTTCGTCATTTTATGGAATTATATGAGGAATTAAATGGGGTTAATTAAAATTTTCAGTTAGCATCAAAGTGATCGATTTCACTTTTACATATCCATACATTTATATCTTTAAATTTTGCTTATTTTAATCTCCACATCCCGCTCCATAGTCTTTTTCCTTCCAACCAAAAAGTCTGTCCTCAAACTCAGAGAGATCTGCCTCTCAAGTGCTGGGATTAAAGGCGTGCGCCACCACCACCCGGTCCCCAGTCTGATTTCATGTCATAAATATTTCATTTCTCTCTTTTATTCTCCTCTTCCCATTTAGATTCTTGTATACTCTTCTTTGGTCCATTTTCTACCTTTATGTCTCTCTATATATATTATTTTAAGGATATTTCATATTCATAAATTAGCTTGAATATTTTCATGTTTTATTCTTTTCAAATTATTTTCCTTGACATGTGTGCCTGACTTTTGGTAACATATTTGAAACCCTTGCAAACATTACAGTTACCTGCAAAGAAAATCAGTATATATCTAAGTCCTAGATGTATATAAAAATTATCTGCAAAGAGAAAAACATTCTTAAAAATCCTAAGATATTTACCATACTCTACCATCTTTGTACTAAAATTATAGTGACAAGGTCAAAAATTATCTGTAACGAGAAAAAAAATCTTAACAATCATAAGATAGTTACTGTTTTCTAACATCTTTATATTAAAATTTTAGTGACAAGGTCAAAAACTCAACAGAGGCAAGTTATCTTGCAAGAACAGCTTATAACTGTAAGTTATATTAATTAATTTGGAGGCACATTAGTATGTAGCTCACACCTAGTCTCTAATTTAGAACTCTGTGCAATTAAAACGAAATAATTCATAAGGTATCATTTAAAAATTTTATAAAGAAATAAATCTCTGTAAGGTTTTAAGTTCAGACTAATTAAAAATGGTTTATTCCATGCCTAGGCTAATCACTGAAACTTAGAATCTACGGAGACATTATGGAGATAATAAGTTTATTGTATGTCAGGGTAAATTCATTAAACATTTATTAGTCCAGTTGATATGGTGCTGGGCTACTGGTTGGTCTCTTGACAGGAATTGTGGAGGAAAAAGTTTCAGTGGAGGAATTCCCTCCATCAGATTGCTATGTATGCATTTCTGTGGGGTGTTTTTTGACAAAGGATGGATGCAGAAGAGACCACTCCCTGTGGGCAGCGCTGCCTCTGGGGATGTAGTCCTAGCTTTTATGAGAAAGCATGCTGAGCAAGCCAGGGAAAGTAACTAGCAGGTAGCTCTCCTCCATGGGCTATGTTCAGTTCATTCCTCCAGTTTTCTGCCTTGAGTTCCTGTGTAAATTTCCCTTCATAATGGACTACGATAGCGAATTGTAATAAACCCTTTTTCTCAAGGTTGCCTTTGACATTGATGTTCATCATAGCCACAGAGAAGCAAACTGGGTTATAAATATAATTGAAGTTACCATGTAAGTTCAACTCTGTCTCACTGATTTAATTAAACTTTGCTGTTGCTTATACAACTATCTGGGATTGGTTCATGTGTACTTTTATTTCTACGTTGGCTAGCCAGTATCCATCAGCAATACCCAGGCATTAAGTATCCAAATTTGATGTTAAATGAAAGTATAAATTGGAGCTGGGTGGTGGTGGCACACGCCTTTGATTTCAGTATTTAGGAGGCAGAGACAAGCAGATCTCTCTGTGAGTTCAAGGCCAGCCTGGTCTACAACAAGAGCTAGTTCCAGGACAGAGAAACCCTTCCTCAAAAAAAAGAAAGAAAGAAAGAAAGAAAGAAAGGAAGGAAGGAAGGAAGGAAGGAAGAATTGTAAGAATTTGGAGAGTTACTTTTAATAATTAACAATTATTTATTTCCTTTAGCTTCAAAACCATTTTCACCCCTGTTTTGGCAGCACACTAGGGGCTTGATTTCAGCATTGTTTCACTTCATAAGACCAAATCTACGCGTACTCATAGAGTCGTCCTACGGGTTTGCTTTAGAGACACAACAACTAAACAGACAGGTTTAATTTCATCATAGTTTCTATTCAAACGAGAAGGGAATTGCTCTCTTTTAAATTAGGCTTACTTGATCTCAAAAGTTAAACGAGGTGATACTGAGGTCAATTTGCCCCCCACCTGGAAAACACGTGACTAGAAAGCATCCGCTAAAGCCAGCATTGGAGAGTTCGCAGGAGCAGATTTTTCAGTTTTTTGGACTATTGAGAACCATGTATATTCTACGCAAGGTAGAAATATTTACAACATAAAAATTGGCAAATTCTACAAAAAAAAAAATTCGTGGTCACCCAAGACAACAGTTTCTCAGACCATCACAGAGCATATAGTCCTTTCCGTGCCTGCCTTCAGGAAACTTTTACATTGGTATGACTGTTCATGAAATGAATGAATATTAGAACTAGCTTCTTAAAGATCAACAAGTACCCTAAAACCTGAGCTATTACCTTCATAGTTCATAATATTCCCAGAGATCATCCTTTAAAGCCTCTAAATATTCCTACAATAGTAAAATATACTTGAAATAAGGGCTGGAGAGATGGCCCAGCAGTGAAGAGCACTGGCTGCCTTTCCAGGAAACATGGGTTTGCTTCCCAATACCCACATGGCAGCTGAAAACTTCTGTAACTCCAATCCCAGGATACCAGATACTTTTTCTTAACCTCCTCTGGCATTGGATACATGTGGTACACAGACATATGCACATTTAAAACACCCATGCACATAAAATAGAAATAAGTAAAATCTCAATTAACGAAAGTAAACTTTTGTATTAATTAAATGGAACTGTCGTTTGGTATTTTTGACACACCCGGCTCCAACATGAAAGACAGGAGACACCAGTCACATAAGGACAGGACGCATGTAACCCTAAATCCCAACACTATTGCTAATACATGCCATCAATGGTAATTTTTATTCTCCAAAGCCATAAATCTTGGGAATCACTCTGTTAGAGAATTAATAGTGTTATTCCTCCAATTTCCATGTCCAGGGGCAGTGGGGATGCCATGGTGCATGACCAACAAACATAAAAGGATGTAGAATTTCATATATTCAATAAAGGAGACAGAATGAGTTTGGGGGAATATTCAAGACCATGGCCCCGCAGTCTAAGTAAAAGAAGACCACTGGGCTTGCTACTTTCAAGATTCCAAATTTTCATAAATCCAAGGTCACAGAATGTCAGGAAAATACAAAGATAGTCACAGCCTTTGAATATCAGTATTCTCTAATTTAAAGAGAAAAAATAAAACTAGATGGAGGCAAATGCATATGACTGGGAGGAAAGAAAGAAGAGGGAATAAAAGAAAAGGAAATCTAAAGGCCAGCATCCTAAGAACACAAATACAAACGTCCTCAATCAAATGCATGCAAAGTGAACTCATTTGCCTTTATGCTATGACTATGTTGTATCATTTATCATTTTGCAAACCCTAAATCATCCTTGGATCAATGGGATGCATCCTCCTCGACACAGAGAATAATCTTTGTAGGATCTTCTGGGTTCAGTTAGTTTATGTTTGATTGATTGAGGGCTTCTTTTATTTGTTTTCCTCAAGAATACTGTCTAGTAGTTGATTTCTCCTCTTTCCTCATCATTTTCTTTCTTTTCTACCTGTACATTTGTGTCTTCCTGTACTTTATATTACAGTAAAAACAGCATCATTGAATTTGCCTGGAGGAATTCTTTCTCATTCTAATTTTGTGACTTAAGAGACATACTTTTGGCTTTAATCTTTAGTAGGATTCAGCTATACAGGCATCTGGTCTTAGAGTGTTCTTTGATGGTGGGCTTTTTGCTGTTGTTAATAGAATTTTGTTCTTGCTATTAATCTTTTCAGACATTTTCCTTCATAATTCAATCTTGCAATGGTTCGTGTGTCCAGGATTTTATTTATTTTTCTAGGTTATCAAATTGGTTAACATATAATTACTTTAAATATTTCTAATGATCTTGTTATATTTCTGAGATGTCAATTATAATTTTTCACTTTTATCTCTAATTTTACCTACTTGAGTCTTTTTTTTGCATTTCCTTGATTATCATCATTGAAGATTTGCTGCTTTTCTTATGTCTTCATTTTTTTTCCTTTTTGAGGATATTATTAGCATTGACTCAAATATAAAATGAAAGGTAATCTTATTAGGGGAATTAGAATATAGAGATGCATGTATCTCATAATCTATCAGTCTTTGTCTTATAAGAAGAATAGATACAATAAATTTACTTTTCATCTTGCACTATTCTCAAAGTAAATGTAGACTTGTTTTTCCAGCCTTCAGACATATTTGCCTGCAAAGATCAGACATTATAAGAGGACTTGAGTTGAACTCACATAGGAAAGATTTAGAAAATAAAAGGTATAGAACAATGGTGTAGCATATGGACTAGGATTTTAGCACTGCTCTGGGAAGATTAAGTTGGAACAATTTATTGATTAACCAGCAATAAATTTTCTGTATGACACGTAGGAAACAATAGTTGAACTTACTGATTGTATGCCCCATTTTACTAAGGATTTTGTAAGCAATTCAGTCATAAATTATCAGGCTGTAACTAGCATCCTATAGAAAGTAGAAATCTTAATATCTATAAAAGAGACAAAAATGTATATAAAAATCAATCACTGTCATTTTAGATATACTTGTTTGCTCAGTACCTGATTTTATAATATATTTGCAAAATTTGGTTATAATAATGCTGTAGTTACATTTATTATACGAATACACTATTATGATACTATTATTTTATTACTACAAAATAGAAAGAAATAGCTAAATAGTGTTTTGTCAAGTTAGAAGTTCCTTTTCCATTTAGAACCATGACTACCAGGAGAAAACTATCAAATGCCTCCAGTAGATCTTAGCCTGGACAAGAACACTATAAGACAAAATGGTGAAAATCATTGCTATTTTTTTTCAAATATATTCTCTCTATTGACCTCAGTGCTATTAAAATTATTGAGAACAACATGCATACCAGAATTGAATAATGGTTTTTATGCATCAATGAAAGTAAATATCAACAAATTAGTCAGATTTTTCTGGTTGTTGAATCAAAGTGGGAGGAAAATGATCACTCACCCTGGGAAAGTAAGAGACTATATTTTAAAGACATATTTAAAGATTCTAAAAGAAAATGAAATAGGAAACTGGAGACAAGAACATATTAAATTCCTTGCCAAACAATTTCCACAATTCTCTGAGCTTTTTCTCCTTTAGAGAAATCAGTTTCTGCTACTCAGTAGCTTGATCACCTTTCATAAGGTTTGAAAGTAAAACATATAAGCTTACTATTTCAAGGAACACAAAGAACTTTTTACAAGATCTGACTTCTTATCTTAGAACTGACCTTATTTCTTGGGAATTTTGTTTTTGAATCTGAATAATAGCTCTGAAGGGGTTGTCAATCTTTGCAATGATAAATATAACTTTTAATTACTTTAGTTGAATTCTATGGGTTTGGTTTCATGTCCATCACCCATGCTTGCATATGTTTGGAGTAAATTCAGAAGTAAACTACCTTAAAAAGCTCTTGACATGATCATTTCATATCAATAAGATTTTAATTGATCCCCCTAAGTAAAATATAATACACACAGTAGTCAGCTATACATGCTTTACTTTCCATGGTTTAATCTTTAAGTAGTCAGTGAAGGTCTGAAATTATTAAATGATTTTTAAAGAAATAAGCAGTCTGTTTTAAATCGCATATATATCTGACATAAGTAGACTCCATCTCAGTCCATGCCATTCTTTCCCACTTGCACAGATGTTACAATTCTGACCTGCATAGCCATATTTCACTACTGCATCCTCATTCATAGTGCTGTTCTCAGTTAACACTTCAACTGTCCTGACTGAGCATTGCTTGTGTTGAAGCCACCCTTTAACACTTCAAGTGTCCTGACTGAGCATTGCTTGTGTTGAAGCCACCCTTATTTTACAACTTTTACCATGATGAAACCTTTCATTTATACTTACTATTTTCTTACTGCACCTAACTATTAAGTTAATCTTTTTAATTAGATGGGTAAGCATTGAAAAATAAAATATATTGTTGAGTTTAAATTTATCCTCATTCAGTTATTTACTGTGATTCCTGCTGATATCTTTCCTGGCTATTATGGGGAAGAGAATAATGTATCTCAACTGTGAGGCATTATTCTATGTTGGTAAATAGCCTTTCAATGGCTAAGATTCATGTAATTCCTTAATTATGACTTGTGTTGAATATGTTTAAAGAGACAAATATATTTGTCTTGGCATTATTTTAACAATATTCCCTTATTAGAGAGCCCTAATATTTTAATGGTTTTTCTCAGAACCAGAAAAAAAATGTTATGTCAGTCAGAAGCTAGTTCTGTCTCTCTTTTTTTGTTTTTTTGCTAGTTCTCCCTAGTGCCACACCCTATTTTTTAAATGTGCTACATAACTTCAAATATAGTTTAACCTGGTGTGATTCAAAATGAACTTAAATATTAATACATTAAGCTACTGAATTATAGAGATGAGCTTCAATAATGTTCTTGCTTCCTAAATTAATCTCAGTGAAGTCGAGAGAAATCACCAGAAATAAGATCTGTGGTTGGGATACAAGTGACCAACGCATGAAAATGTAATAAATTTGGATAAGCCTTTTATTCGGTCCATTGTCTGTTCTCCGCTTAGTTCTTTCTTCCCACTTTAGCATTGATTGATTTCAGTTCTTAGGAAAATAAACACAAAACACAAAGTGTTACAGAAATCCAATCCATAACTGGAGGTGGGGGATTTTCTCTCAGGAAGACATCAGCCACCCATCACATCCTAGGCTCAGAACTCTACAGTAGGTTCCTCTGCAGAGTATCAAGGATCCACAGAATTCTCACCCAAGAAATAATTTTAGTCTTTTCACTTTGTATTCCATGCTCATTTTCTGGCTTTTATTCATACATTTAATTTTGTACTTATTCTTCCTCCCCTTCCCTGAGCCCCTCATGTCTCTTCTGCCCCTTATTCTGGTATCCTTATACAATGGCCCTTCATAATTATCAACATGACCTACAGAGTTAATAAGCCATAGGACGAGTGAGAAAGCTTAGCCAATCCATAAATGTAGCACTTCATATTTTACTCGACAAACTCTTCTACATTTTATAATTCCCAAGTATTATCTTTTAAAGAGTGGACTCTTAATAAGGTTATTTGAAGATCTGAAGGATTCATGAAGACGATGAATATTTTCTCTAATTCACCATGCACATCGTATTCACTTCTGTGATTTGATGTACCTCATAAAAATAAAAATATGACCCAAGACTTAAAATATGAATTGCAAACAACGTAAAAATAAAAGACAGTGTTTCGGTTTCTCAGGAAATTCAGGATCAACCTACCCCTGGACCCAGCCATACCACTCTTGGGAATATACCCAAGAGATGCCCGATCATATGACAAAAGCATTTGTTCAACTATGTTCATAGCAGTATTATTTGTAATAGCCAGAACCTGGAAACAACCTAGATGTCCTTCAATGACAGAATAGATGAAGAAAGTGTGGAATATATACACATAAGAGTACTACGCTGCGGTAAAAAACAATGACTTCTCAAATTTTGCATGCAAATGGATGGAAATAGAAAACACTATCCTGAGTGAGATAATCCAGACCCAAAAAGATGAACATGGGATGTACTCACTCATAATTGGTTTCTAGCCATAAATAAGCGTCACGGAGTCTACAATTGGTGAACCTAAAGAAGCTAAGTAAGAAGGTGAACCCAAGGAAAAACATATAGTTATCCTCTTGTCTATGGAAAGTAGACAAAATTGCTGGGGAGAAAAGTGGGATCTTGGGGGTGGGGTGGGTTGGGGGTAAGGAGAGATGGGGAGAGAAAAGTGAGAAGGGGAGGATGGGGGAACTTGGGGAAACAGGATGGTTGGGATAAAGGAAGGCTGGATAGGGGAGCAGGGAAGCACAATTCTTACTTAAGGGAGCCACCTTAGGGCTGGCAAGAGACTTGAAGCTAGAGTGGCTCCCAGGAGCCCAAGGCGATGTCCCCAGTTAGTTTCTTGGGCAGATGAGGATAGGGAACCTGAAACAACCCTATCCTATAGCAATACTGACGAATATCTTACATATCACCATAGAACCTTCATCTGGTGATGGATGGAGATAGAGACAGAGACCCACACTGGAACACCGGACTGAGCTCCCAAGGTCCCAATGAGGAGCGGAAGGAGGGAGAAGATGAGCAAGGACGTCAGGACCACGAGGGGTGCACCCACCCACTGAGACAGTGGGGCTGATCTATTGGGAGCTCACCAAGGCCAGCTGGACTATGACTGAAAAAGCATGGGATAAAACCGGACTCTCTGAACATGGCGAACAATGAGGGCTGATGAGAAGCCAAAGACAATGGCACAGGGTTTTGATCCTACTTCATGCTCTGGCTTTGTGGGAGCCTAGCCATTTCGGAGGTTCACCTTCCTAGACATGGACGGAGGGGGGAGGACCTTGGACTTTCCACAGGGCAGGGAACCCTGACTGCTCTTTGGACTGGAGAGGGAGTGGAAGAGGAGTGGAGGGAGGGGGAGAAGGGTGGGAGGTGGGGGAGGGAAATGGGAGGCTGGGAGGAAGGGGAAACTTTTTTTTCCTTTCCTCAATAAAATAAAATAAAATAAAATAAAAGACAGCAATAAGCAAGTAACCATAAATTTATATTGTTGGGTTTTGTTAAGCTACCATCTAAATGGTTTTTACATTCTCAATCATTTAAATACAACAGTGCTAACGTGGACTGCAGATCCTAATACTCCAGTCTGATTCAGAGTACAAGCTCTTGTATAACTACAGATGGGACATTGTGGTTCTAGAGCATAGACGGGGTCTGTCAATGCTAATCTTAAAAAACTGGGCAGAAAGTCCTTATCTATACAATGATCACATTCACCTGTAAGTCATTACACTGAAAAAAAAAAAGAAAGGAAAAAACACACCACCTTGAAATGTTCATCTTTTTACTGTGGAGCCATAGCCACAGAATCTACCAATCTGTGGTTTGGGTGCAGTTTCTTTATTTCTGTCAACAGAAATGGAGAGTATTATCTCTCTTGTTTCTACTATGCTTTGGGTCCTTGGTGTGATTTGAATCCCAGGAGATAGATCAAGTGTCATCACTACAACTTTTTGTCTTGAATACTGTGAATTTTTCAAGACTTAAGGGAAATGTATTCCTTTAAAAACAGCAAGACTAACCAATATAGAATTCAGTCATATGCCATAATATTAATTTAGTAGCCCTTAAAGACAACCACACTGTTTTGATAAAGGTGGCAGGGTGTTTTTAAAGTTAAAATTTTTCTAATTATATGCATGTAAGCAAAACTGTATAGCAAGATTAGACTATTTTGCATGTCTCCTTAAATGTTCTCTCCTTTGCCTAGTTATTGTTCCTGGGAAACTGAGGTCTCCTCTGGAGTTCTTAGTATCGCTAATTACATAATTTGAAGAGGACTCAGGAAGGAGCTTGAAGTTTCATTAATGGTTGAAAGTAAAAAAAAAAAAAAAAAACAGCACAGACAGATGAAAAGTTATGTCTCTTTTCTGTGTGTGGTTTTTCAAGACATGTTTTCTCTGTCTAGCTTTAGTTGTTCTGGAACTAGCTCTGTAGACCAGGCTGGCCTCATGCCTCTAAAGTTAGAAATTAGGCCAGAGAAATAGTAAGAAAGCCCAGAGTATTAGGGAAAGCTTGATAGACCTTAGGAAAGTTCCTGAAAAAAAAAAAAAGATAAACAAAAGGGAATGGAGAAACATGTTCTGTGCCAAGCCGTGGGTCTGATTTCAGGGACCACCTTATTTCAGACTTTTGTATCTCAGTGCAAAGAATTATACAAGATTAGAAATGGAAGTAGAGATGGCTCATTCAGAAAAGCACAGACAACCATGAGGCTGCCAGGTGTCGCTGGATCGGGGAAGATGGAAGACACCCACTTCTGACTGGTGCCACTTGGTCTTGATGGGGCGAATACAACGGCAGGGGCGCCAGCTACCATTGTTGTGAGGGAATATGTGCTGGGGAAATGGGAGGAAGAGAGAGAGAGAGAGAGAGAGAGAGAGAGAGAGAAAGGAGGAGGGGCAGAGGGGTTCATGGGCTGTAGAGAGAGGCAGATCTCAAGAGTTAAAAGTGATGACAAACAGACTGAAGTGGTTGGCCTGCTTGCCACACAGGGCCATAGTGATTTCTAGACCGAGCAGTTACTGGGGGCTGCATCTAGGTTTCTGGCCCTGCTGTAGCCATGGTTTATGTTGACAGCTGTGGCTCCTGTTAGTATCAAAGGTGCCCCGGGTCTGGGTCACCACCTGTGAACATGTTGGCGTTTGAGGGCATTCCAATTTGAGTGTCCTGCACTGCCACTGGGGCCATGCTGTCGCTGAGGGCTGTGTCTAGGTCTGGGGCCCTGCTGTAGCTGAGGTCTGTGTTGATGTACATTGTTTTCAGAAAATTTAAATATTATATACAAAGTTATTAAAAATACATAACATAACCATTATGATTTGAAAGTAAGTAAAATTCTGTAAATAAAATTATGCTTACATAGATAATTTTTAAGACTGATTCTATCATCTGCTATGCCGGATATATTTTAAAATAGTATAAGCCAGAAAATTAGAGGCAGAATAATATTTATAAAATTCCATCATCATATTCCTATGCATTTTAATAGTTAGAGCAGTTTTATGTTATATATTCTGTAGATTATTATAATCATTTATTTTCTATTGAAAATGAGCCAATATTTCAAGGCCTTTTGAATATTAACAAGTGGGTATGTCTTAAATATTATATTTAAGAAAAGACAAAATTAAAACATGATTTTTATCGAACTCTATTATTGACATATAATTAAAAAAATAGAACTTAAAATATTTGTCTCTGTGTGTCATATATTTTATTCATTTAGAGATCTTTCTGTCACCTTCCATGTGTTTACACATATATATACATATACATATATACATATCTTTATATCCTGCAACATTTTTCTGTCTTCACTTTCAGCCTAAGCAGTTTGTTTTCCTTTCCTCAACCCCACTGCTCTGTTGTGTTTTCCCCAAGTCAGAGTCTCTGTGATGGATTCTCCTCTCTTGTTAACTACTCTCCTGTCATAGTTGAAAATAATCAATATTACTAGTTTGCTTGCTAATCTGCTGGAATAATATCTTACTATTTTCTTATTTTTGTTGGATCATGTTCAAAGTTATACATATAAAACACTGAAAATGCCCCCTCCAATGCAGATGTTGTGGAATTAGAAGCCATGTGCCATTAACAGTGATTGCATGAAATTCACAAAACCATTATAACAAATATGGGACTTGAAAGGGTAAAGTGATGCTGGATTGGGAAGGATGCTTCCACACAAGGAACTGCAATCTTATATGACAGGAAATACCATCTACTGAGGTTGTTTTCGTTTTCACTTTACATCTACGAAATTTAGCATCTTCAACTTGCATCAACCAGAAAAACTACAACTATCAATCCCCATGAAACCAAGCTTTGTTCTCCAAGGCCAGTGAGGGATCAGCGTCTGTGTGGTGGGGCTGACATAAAGAGATGAGGGACAGACACAGGCCTGACAAATGGGTTGCTGCACGGAATCTGTTTTGGTCCTTCCTAGTTAAGTAGATGCAGAGGATCTGAAACCTAATATGTTATCTCATGTTGTTTGTATTGATTATCTGATGGGAAAGGAATCTTCAAGTATAGATACCTAAGGATTTTCCTAAAACACCTCCTAGTTATTAAGTTAAAAGAAAGTTTATCCATCTATTTTAATACAGAAGTTAAAGGGATCAGTAAGAAGAAGATGAACAAGTAGTCCTGGTGTGTCACTGCACAGCCCCTGGTTACTCAGAGGAATCATGTCATCACATGCATCACAAGCGAAGGGTAAATTTTTCAGTAGGTGGTCTTATTTAATCTGATTTAAACACTATACAGTATATGGATGTGTCAAACCAATACAAGGTACCCTGTCCATATGCCTAACTTCTATATTTTTGTGTATCAATTATAAAGTAAATTTGAAAAAGATAGATAAATAGGCCATTAAAAATGTACCAGACATTAAAATAATAAGTGAATAACAGGAAAAATAGGACAAAAAATGTGAGTGACTTAGAAGTCAATTTCTTTGAAAAATAGAAGTTTCTTGGACTGTTGAGAAACAACAGGAACAACAAATAAACTTATTCCTATGCAGAATTGATTTAGTTTCTTAAAACTTTCCCACATGAATCAGTAACTGTTTTGGTCAGATACAGACATGCATGTAACAATGAAATAACTAAGTTAGCTAAGTGTAACTTAGTAGCACTTGTAAGCAAAAACAGAAGATACATAGACACACAGATATTATGATTATATTCCTATGGTTATAGATGAAGTTGGATGAGTGACTCACCGAAGGAATGTGGGCAGAGAATAACTTTGAACTTAAGGCTGCTTGGCTTGTGTTTTTTTCACTTATGTTTTCTATGGTATTGATTTGCGTCCTTTTTGCTTTTCTTTCCTTTCTATTCATTTTGTTCGTTATACCCCTCCTATTTCTCCTATTTCCACCACCCCTGTCCCTTTCTTTTTCCTCCTTCTTTTTCCTTTTTTTCTTCTTGTTCTCCTTTTCCCTTCTCTTTCTCAAGCTTCTTAAGGCAGAAATATAATCATTGATCTGACAACCTTTTCTCATCTGACCTTCAAACTTTTCCTCGAAGAAGCACTTTCTCCCTATACAGTACACTTAGATGTGTTGTGGCTCCATTACCCCTCCAATGATAGATAATATTGTTTCCCCTAACGTTATTTTTAACTCATGGATTGCTTAAAAGTTTTACTTGATTTCTAAATTTTAGGGGTTTTCCCCCATATTCTAGTTCATACTCTAATTACATTTGAGCCAGAAAGTAATTTGCCTGAGTGCAATGTTTTGCAGTTTTTTTAGGTTGATTTATTGTACTAAATATCCTATCATTTGTCATTTTCTAAGAGTTTGTGTAGGAAATTATACAAAAAGTACTAATTTATATCTGTTGCTTTCAATAAACTTTTGAGATATATTTGTTTTATGTATTTTATTAGTTTCTTCTATTTATTGTTATGTATTTTAAAAATAAATATGTGTTAAATTCATTCATTAAATGAACATTTATGACTAAAGTAAAGTTATGTAAAAACATAACACAATTATCTTTGTAAATTCCTAGGAGAAAAAATTATCAATGGTTTGCCCTATCAGTATAAGTTTATCAGGAAAGAAAACTATATCCTCAAAATGTTAGCATTTCTTTGTATCTCCTCCATTTGCATTTTCTTTTCTTTTCTTTATTTTATTGAGCTACACATTTTCTCTGTTCACTTCCCTTTCTCTCCCCTCCCCTTCAACTCTCTCCCATGGTCCCCATGCTCCCAATTTACTTGGAAGATCTTGTCCTTTTCTACTTCCCATGTAGATTAGGTCCATGTATGTTTCTCTTAGGGTCCTTTCTGTTGTCTAAGTCCTCTGGGATTGTGAATTGTAGGCTGGTTTTCTTTGCTTTATGTCTAAAAGCCACTTGTGAGTGAATACGTATGATATTTGTCCTTCAGAGTTTGGGTTACCTGACTGAGTATGATGTTTTCTAGATCCATCCATTTGCTTGCAAATTTCAACATGTTGTTATTTTTTCTGCTGTGTAGTAGTCCATTGTGGAAATGTACCACATTTTCCTCATCCATTCTTCGGTGGAGGGGCATTTAGGTTGTTTCCAGGTCCTGGCTATGACAAACAATGCTGCTATGATCATAGTTGAACACATGTCCTTGTGGTATGATTGAGCTTCCCTTGAGTACAGACACAAATGTATTGCAAGATCTTGTGGAAGTTTGTTTCCTAATTTTCTGAGAAGCATTCTCAGTGACACATCACTATTTTTCTCTATTTTTATGTATTCCAGTAACTGTGAACCAACATCTCATGACAGTTTTAATTTGCGTTTTTCCAGTGATTATGATCTATGAGAATTCTCCTGAGCTTGTTGCCCATTGTAGGATGTTGACACAAACATTCTGTTCATTGCGATTATATTTCTTACTAATATTTGGTTCCATTCTAGAGACAAATGAATTGTGTAGTATATATCTTTCAAATATTTACTTAGTTTATTGCTATACCATTTATTTTAGTTTTTTTAAAAATATCTCTTTAAATTGGTTTCTATTTCGATGCGTCAAGTCAGCTTTGACTTTCTAGTGCTCCGTGATTATGATTTCTGGAATATTCTCTGTTTCTGAAGGTCAGAAAGAGATCTTCTGTTTCTTTGACAAGGGTCATGCTTGTGAGATTGCATTTAGTCTGTGCTGAGTTTTTAATCTACTCTGTGTATGGTTTCACACCATTGTTAAGATTTTCTATCACCTGTTGTTTGCAATACTAGTTTTCTCCATCATGTTAGTGATTCATTTGAAATCCAATAGGTCATACAAACACATGTCCTTCATTTCAAAATATCTTTCCTCTGCAGTTTTCCCTACATGTTAAAATGTTAGTGTGTTTCCTCCGAGCTGGTTGTATTTACCTTTTAGTTATTTGGGCTATCATAAAACTTTTGCATTTCTATTTTGAGCCTTAGAATCATTTTGTTGATACTATAAAAGTACCAAATGTCCTCTGTGATTTTTAGTAAAATTATTATGAATATATCAAGTTGAATACAATGGCTAGTTTAGCAGATTATAGATGGACATATTTTATTTATCTATTTTACTATGTTTTCAAGTGAAAGGTTAAAGTATTTTTTCTCTACCCGATTTGGGTTGTCCCAGTCCAGAGAATGTGAAAAGCGATGCTAAAAGAGGAATGATGCTCGTGTGACTGTTACCAAGACAAAGAAGTCCAAAGAGTTCACAGGGGACCCTGAGACTGCCTATAAGATGCATGACCACATTCAGAACACCATACTGAGCATTCTTTTTCTCCCAATCTTAAGGAGAAGAGGATAGATTCAATTCCAACTGGAGGCTATTTTATTTGTGTTGTTTATTGTACTATTTCTTTGTTTACTTATTTTATGTATCTATGTGTGTGCCTGAGTATGCATATGTCTAACAGGTTCTTGGAGATACCCGTAAAGGACAAAGAGAGCAGTTTCCCTGGAAGAGGGGTACAGGTGGTTGGGAAATGCCCAATAGTGGTGCTGGGAACAAAGCTTGGGTCTGCTGCAAGAGCACTAAGCAGTCTTAGTCACTGCTCCAATCAACATTTCAATTCCTGGCAACTGTGAAGATGTTTCCTTTAATCTGGCAAGACCTGTTCTGCAGATGTGAACCAACCAAGGCTCTTGAGATAACAAAACTGCCTGGATAAAGGAGATATAACTGTTTCCTTACAAGAGGAAGTGGAAGGAATAATTCAATCTAACATGGGAATACATGAGGATAGAATTAAGGTTGGAAGGATATGATTTGAAAATGGGGCAAATTACCAGAGACAAAATATTTCAGAAGTGACTAGAAGTTAAATGAGACATGGATGGCAAAGCTCTAGTGATAGATATATATGATCCTATCATGGTACAGGCATACATAAACACTGCTGACAATAGCCCAGATCACATGACTTCAGGTGAAAATGAGTGCAGGGAATTTATTCTAAAGAGGCTTCTAATCAAATATTATCTTTTTATTTTATCTAAATTCTCATCATTTTTATTGAAAGTCTCAGGATAAGAACAATATCAAGACAACAACTTTAATTTTTGTTTATATTTCATTCCTAAGTCTAGCAGATGTAAAATACTCATTCTTTAGTTCCTTAGGTGATTATGTTTGTAGATTTTAATGTTGTTTTTATTTCTGACCATGGTCTAACTCAAGGCCTTAAGAAAGATCTGCAACTTAGGCCGGGCTGGTTGTATCTTTATCTCTTTCCTTACTAAGAGTCGAGTCATGCTAGGCTTTATCGATTTTATGCATCATTTCAATCAACTAACTTTTTAGTTTGGTGTTGTCCTCTGATGTTTATATGTATTATTACACGAATGTTGCCAACACATTCTTTCATAAACACTTATCCTTACTTTAATTTGCTCTTTTCCCCAGGAATTCAGCAGTAACACAGAACGTAAATCATATAAATCTCTCCTTTATTTATCAGCATTTTCTATAATCACATACTTGCTTCTTCACTTTTATCATGCTGTATCCTGTTGAAGTCTTCTCTAAAGAGCTTATTGATGTAAAATTGGAAGTTCCACACATCATCATTATCTTTTCTTCTTGATTTAGTTTTGGTTATCAATTCCATTACTAGTTAAAATAATAGTTTCTTCTCATTAATAGACATCCAAAGTTATAAAATTCTCTCACTACTTTTGGTGCATATACAACATTTATCTACCATTTTATTTTATTCTTTAATTTCTTTATTCTCATTTTAATATGTAGCAGAATTTGAAGATTTTCCATTTTATTAATTTTTTTCCACATAACATATTTTTATCTTGTTTTCTCCTTCCCCAATTCCTCATAGGTTCTCTTCATCTTTCTACCCACCCAACGTTATGTTCTATTTCTCTCTCTTAAAATAAAAGAAACAAAAACCTCACAAAAACACAAAAATCAAAAATATAGGCAAATGACCAACTAGAATAAAAGGAAATCAAAGCTAAATAAATCAAAAAGTTTACAAAATACTATTGTTTTTGGCCAACTTCTCCTGTACATAGTCAGCCCTTAAATGTGGTTGATATACTTAGTAACATGCCATTGAGGAAAACTGATTTTCCCTTTACTTATGAGATATCAATTCTGGACAAATTTTTGTTAAAGGTAGAACCCTGTGTTCTCTTCCTTGTTTATGTTGCAATAACTGGCTGACAATTGCAATCCAGTCAGAGCATTCTCTGGGTGAAACCCCTCTAATAGATTTAAGTATTTTCAGAGCCATGGTGAATCTTTTAACACACATCACCTTCTGCTCCTGGAGTTTCTTACTTCTGCTGTATACCCCAGCACCCTGCTCTTGGCCTTTCTGGACAAGCACTGCCCTGGCACATCTGCAGTGTGCCCCATGTATGCTATTCATTCTCTGCTTTCCTCCTACACCTGGGTGAATGGAAGTGCAATTTTATTATTAACAGGGAGATCTAATTAATTTAATTACAGAAAATTAGAATTTGGACAAAAGTGCACATACATTTGCTTTGTGAGCGCTTCTCAAAGGGTAAATATTTTCATCTGCCAACAGCGTGTTAAACATTTCATCCAATATTTTCCTGCATATCTTCAGAAGTTAGAAAGGATGCATTTTCAAAATGAAACAAATTAACTTGTCACATTCTCTCAAAGTTATCTATTCGCGGGCCTGCTTAAAAAACATTCGTATGTCTCACCATGCGCTATTCAGCTGGAATTCTCAGATGCCACCTCAGTGCTTGTGTACTGACTTAACCAAAGCCTCCTGGAAATAAAGCTCACTTTTCCTAATGGTTGAAGACTTGAGGAAAACACAGTCTTCTTCAAAGTTGTATCCTAAAACTTCTGATTACACACAGACTGAATAAACCCAAAGATTGGAAAAGAACTGTTTCATAAGATTATGTACGTAGAGAGCTCAGAATAATGTAAGGTTTAGAAAAATGAGAGAAACATTCCAAAAAGTATTTGTGTCTGCAGTCAAATGCTCTATCACTGAGCTATACCCCCAGTATTTGTGTCTGAATAGAGCTCACAGGTTTACTAAATAAATAAATAAACAACTAAATAAATAATAGGTTAACTGCAAGCACAAAAAGGCAAAATTAAATACGTAGATGCAGAAATACTGATATGCATTCAGAGATCTGCCTACAGTTTATTTTATTGGTATGAATGTAAGTGTTTACATCCAATGGAGGGATAGCAGGACTCTGGGCAAATAAGAAAGCAGTGATGTACATATACATATCTGTATAGATACATATATAGATACATATGTATATATATATACATGAAAGTGGGATTCTTTTGGGGAAAAGAAATCAGCAAGATACAGTGAGGAAAATGGGGTTGACAAATATTAGCAAAGTAATATAATATGTATGTGTACAAATGTCATACTGAAATTATTCTGTGTGCTAAAAAAACATATTTCAGTCAAAAAAGGTAGAATTTGCCCAGTGATTAATCAATGGAAATTCTATTAAAAGTGTTAACATGGAATGAATCTGGATTTTCTGATTTTAGCACACACATTTTAGTCACATTTACTAGAACAGGCAATGAGAAATCGAACCTGAAATTTGAAATATTGGTGAGAAAAAAAATGCTGTAAAATATTTCAAATTCCTCTAGAAAAACATTGGTATAAAATCATAGGCATCCCTTTACGGCTTTGTGATGGTGGCAGAAACAATGTGGGGTAACAATTAAAACTACAGATTGTGGACTTATGGCGTCCAAATCTAGAGATCAATTCCCAGCTTTGTGTTCTTGGATAAGCTTCTATCCTGAGAGGGGATGGGAGAATCAAATAACACCTTCAAAGCCCTCCGAACATTGCCTCCTTCCAATTGACACAAAGTGTAAGACATTTTCTCTTTCTTCCCCATACTCACTTGTGACCCCTTTAAGTATTATTGCCTCATCCCCTTTTCTTCTCCTGCCCCCTCCTTCTCTTTCTCATCTTCCTCCACCTCTTCTTCTTTCTTCCCCTCACCCTTGCCATTCCCCTCCTCCTCTTCCATCCTGTCGCTCTTTTGATGAAGAAAGCAAAAGCTCAGATGAGGAATCAGATGGCCCTGACTTTCTGCTACTGTGACAGGCTAAGAGAAAGATTATTTTGCAAAGTGAACTAGACATGCTGGGTACAGATGATCATGCACTCCGGCGGGGCATCACAAACTCTACATTTGACAAATGAAATTTCATATGCACTGGAGATTTACAAGGGAAATGCTGCTGAGATTTACAGCTGTTTGAGGCCTAAAAATGAAACTCTTTTTTTTTCTCTTTAGAAGTATCTAATGAAAGGAAATTCTTCTACGCCTAAATCAAATGCCAGCCATTTAACCTAAGTCTGTTGAGTAATGTGGTCTGTCAGCTCAGAAGAATCTGCACAATTTTTGACACCTAAGAACAAAATATTTTAACTTTGAGTAAGTACAGTTGCATTAGTGAAGAGAGTTTTATGATCTAAAGCATTAGGCTGGTCAGTAGGTTTTAGGAATCATAATTTACTGGTTCACGGAAAATAACTTTTAAAGAATACCACCTACTAGAGTTTATGGGGAGAAATAACAGACCTGGAAATCAATTCTTGAATATACAGTTAGGGTGTAAATTACCATCATGAGGTTTCCTGCATTTAATTTTAAACATGTCCCCTCCAGACACCCAGGGAAAGCAACACAGTTAAAAAGGAACTGAGAACAAGTTCAGCTTTCCATCCCGGTCTGCAGGTTGTGAGGGGCACAGTGGTCCATGGTCATTTTCAGAGCCCAAATCCTTAATACCAAACGACTTTTTCATATATGTCTTCTGAACACCATTTTATGTAAGTGAAAGTGTTCAACGTTTTAATTGTTGACCTTTTAATTATGACCACTAGGGCTGCTTGGAAGGAATGTTCACAAGTGACAACTTTTATTTCAGAGATATTAAAGAACAGAAACCTAAAAAGTATGGTAATTAATATGCACTAACACTGGAATGTGCTGTTCTGATTTGGAAAGGAAATAGAATATAATGGAACAGTCAACAGTTTCCCTGCCTTGTTCATTCCTTCTCTGAGCGGTAACGAAAGTATCAAGTGGTGAATGAATACTTCTAGAACATTTTTACCGCTATAAATACACTCTCACCTACTCAGTATAGTTTGCTTGACTGTTTCAAAGCATTATGTAAACTCTAGGATTGTGGCTATGTCTTTCCATTATGAGCTTTTTAAAAATGTAAGCACTCTGAGAACTGTTCAAACTAATATATTGATTTAATTAGTTTGTTCATTTATTTAATTATTATATGAGTTAATTCATTGATGTTTAACAAAAGTATATGAATTACCTATGAGGGATCAATGATGGTAGTGTTATGTTTAAAACGATGGTGATCTGGAGGATGAGGATGCCAGAGAACGAGGAGGCAGGAGGATGATACAGCATAGGATTTATCAACCGTCCCTGGCAATTGCTGCTCTTACATTTCCATGTATTTTATATAGAAATCCATTTCTGATTGTTCATTTTCTGTTTTCTTTTTCTCTTTAGTGCAGCACAATTTTAATTATCTATCTTTAAACATAATTGGCATGTATAAATTAATATTCCTATCTTATTTTAATATGTTCTTGACTAATTGGGAATGTTTATACTTCCATATTATTTTTAGAACTAATCTGTTAATTTTTAAAGTTGAGTACTAGAACATTTACTGAGGTAGCATAATCTTTTATCTATTAAAATATCACATCTTTTCTTTAATTTAAAAATGTTTTATGTACATATCAATGTTATTTTATGCTTTTTAATGAAATATATTTCTAAAGAACTGTTAATCTATTTTCTCTATTGAACTTCAAATTGTAGTTTCTTTCATTATCTGAAGAGCAATGATATAATGAATATAATTTTAATTTTTTTTTTTTTTTTTTTTTTTTGGTTTTTCGAGACAGGGTTTCTCTGTAGCTTTGGTTCCTGTCCCGGAACTAGCTTTTGTAGACCAGGCTGGCCTCGAACTCCCAGAGATCCGCCTGCCTCTGCCTCCCGAGTGCTGGGATTAAAGGCGTGTGCCACCACCGCCCGGCTTTAATTTTAATAAGTTTTAAAAGTTTTATTCAAAATAAGCCTTAGAAGCAAGAAAACTAATATTTTCTTACTCTATCAGATAAGTAGAATTTGATTAAAATACACAGACAAAATGGAGAACATTTGGATTGCTGAAACTAGCTCACTATGATATTAATCATAGTACCTTCATTAGAAATACTTATTTTGATATCAGTAGTGATGCCATGCTTAGGTATATGGCCTTCCAAAATGTGGTCATATTGTACTTAATATATGACTAATATATTTTCTATGTAGGATGGTATAAAACCTAAGAGCAAACTGCCTGAGTTAAAATAATTGCGGAAGTAATGGAATAATTGGAAATTTTCTGATGTGGATACGGAGAGTATTTAGACCCCCAGGTGTTCTGGGACTTGCTGAAGAGGTGTGTTGCACTCACATCTTTGAGGCCTGCAAGTGTGATCGCCAACCACCAGGAAGACCTCAGGGAAATGCAACACACCACAGATGATCTCACCATGCAACTACACAGGAGATGCTCTGCATTTTGCAAAACAAAATCTCATTTGTCTTACCCAATCTTGGTTTCTTAACTAATAAATATACAAATAAATTCTAAGTATTATCTTCATGCGTGTTCTATTGGAAAGCAGCAATTGTCAATAAAATGATACTTAACAATTATTTTACTACCTCCATGTAAATAATCAGTGCAATTTTTTCAAAAGTGTAGAAAGTTCCCCTTAGCCAATTTTCTTTTCTTGTTTTTTATGAAATATATTCATTTATTTTACATGTAGACTAATGTTTCAACTCCCTCCACTACTCCCATTTCCCCCTACCCAACCTTTCCTTTGCCTGCCTCTTCTCAATCCACTATATCTCGGTTTCTGTTCAGGCCTCCCATGGGTGTCAACAAAGAATAGCATATCAATTTGAGGTAGGACTAAATTCCTCCTCTTTGTAGTAAGGCTTAGTAAAATAGCCCAGTATGAGGAAGGTCTGGCCATGGGGAAGGCCTGGACACAGGGAGGATAATGAAGTAGGTGTGGTTGGGATGCAAAGTGGGTCTTGGGAGGCAGAATCCAGTGAGTAGCAGCAGTCCAGTTGGTTGACTGGTTTCTATCTTGCTTGCTGGTTGGTGGGGATTCCACCAGAGCAGTGAAATTCCACCAGAGTTGGGATCAGGGTCCAGCTGCTAAGCTGGTATCGAGATGGGAGGGGGAGGGGCATGGGATGAGCCCTCGGTCTTAGGGTCTGGAGATTGAAGGAACTCAGCTGGGAGGCCAGTCACTCCTCTGTTCTTTTTACTGGTATGGGTTGTACCTGTGACAATAGAATCTGCTAAAGTTGAGGGGAAGAGCTGGTCACAGAAAGGATGATAAGGTGGGTGGGATTGGGTGGCAGAGCAGATCTCAGGGGAACAGAATCCAGTGGTAACAGGAATGGCTGTCACTGTCACCTGCTTGTCTGCTCTTAGTCAATTTTCTTGAGGTTGAGATTTTTATTTGTGTGTGTGTGTGTGTGTGTGTGTGTGTATGTGTGTATGTGTGTATGTGTGTGATGTGGTGTAGTGTTGTAGTATTGTTGCATATTCACATGTGTGTGCAAACAGGTGCATGAACCTATGAACAAACATAGTTGAGGAGAACAGAAGGTAGCCTCTTTTAATGTCTAATTTATCCCTGTAAAACAGTGGTTCTCAACCTTCCTAAAGCTGCAGCCCTTTAATACAGTTCCTCATGTTGTGGTGAGCTCCAGGCATAAAATTATTTTTTGCTGCTACTTCATAACTGTAATTTTGCTATTGATTTGAATAATAATGTAAATATAAGGTATGCATATGTAAATATCTGATATGTGACCCCTTTGAACCCCAAAGGGGTTGTGATCTCCAAGTTGAGAACAACTTCTTTATAACACAAACTCTCACTGAACCCAGACCTAGGATTTTGAACAGTTTCAGTAATTCCCCAGTCTCGATTCCCCTAAGCCCCAGGGTTATAGATGGACACACAGTCACGCACAGCCTTGTACATGGTTGCTGAGGTCTGAACTCAAACCCTTATGCACATGCAGCCCTGCTCTTCCCACTAAGTCATATCCCAGGCTCCATCATTATTATTATGAAAAGTCATTCTGCAGCAATATTCTATAGACAATATGGACAAGTTATAGTTTACATGGTCTGGATAATTTTCAGATTTGTGTGGATGGGTTTTTTAGTTAGGTTTACATATTTTAAGAGCTAAAGAATGAGTTAATATTTGGAAATCAGAGTAATCAAATTGACTTATTCAACTAATCCTTTTTAATAAACAAAATGTCCTTGGCTTTATCGTTTCATGTTTTTCTGTATGGCTGCTGATATCAACACTGGCCTTGAGCTTATTTTTTATGGATGATTTTTTGTGGCAATCGTCTTGGGAAATAAAGATGATATAAAGAGCAATGTGAAGTAATTCACAAAACAAGGAAAGAAATGCAGGGCAGGAAGTGAACAATGATCAGGGAGCATCTATTCCACATCTAATAACTGCATCGTCTGAAAATACATAAATATAAATAGATAGCATCATGTAGTGCTGTTTCTCGTTTCAAAAAAGACAGCCAGCATCCTCAGCTAACGCTTGTAAGTCACACGACTAACGAAGGAGAGAAGAGAGAATCAAGACCATGTGTTTCCACTTTAGCAATCTCTAATAGAGCTATACGTTTGTTGCAGATCATTTTGGAAATGTTCTGGAGATCCTCAAGACACATTTTCGGGTATCAAGAGTTTTGGAAATCACTGTTGAGTTTAACCATTTAACCCCAGGCTTGGGCCTGTGATTCAGTTGATACTTCTAACACTTAAGACCCACAGTACACAGTGTATTCGGTGTGACTTTTGGAATCCTCTTAGTGATTATCATAGAAAATAACCCGTCTTTATCTTTATAAACCCCAATTTTAACTCTGCTTTGCATATAAAAGACATGGTAAAAAAAAGTTTTATTTCTTTTGGGGGTAAGATTTAATATATGTTAAATTTTCCAGACATGCAACCTCTGTAAAAATCAGGAAATACTGTAACCTGTTTTGTTTGGAATGCTCCCAAGAACTGGCATGATTTTACAGATCTTTTTGCTCATGCCATGGCAGCTCATGTTATTTAAGTTCCCAGAATCACTTAATTACCTTTATCAGTCTCTTGTACTCATGGGCCCATTTGGTGCTCTTATTAAAATATTAAGTAGGAAAAATCCTAAATATCTTTGCATTATTCTCTTTCTCCTAAATAAAACTAAATGCATTACAAAATGTTCACCAGCATCCAATTATGCTATTGCATCAACTAATATATTTACTCCTGTATATTTTAATTACTAAAATCATATATTTTATCTATTAAATTTATTTGAAAATTTAAAATTAGTAGGTGGTATGGGTAAAGGTGTTATGAAATTTGTTTATTGATATACATATACATTATGAAATGATCTCCATACTGTAGCTAATTAACTTTTTTATCACTTTTACACTTGCCATTTGTGTGTTTAGGGATATTTAAAACCTATCATCCTGGTAAGTTTTCAGCGTTTCTAGAGTACTTACAATTATTAACACCATGCACACATATGATCACCAGAACATATTCAAGTATCGTTACTAAAAACATCATACTCTTGACTGATAACCACTTCACTTTCTCATCCCCTGGTTCTGAAACCCACAATTTTATTTTCTAGCCTGTACTATTGTATCGGATCCGATATATAATTGAGATTATGTCAGTTTTCTCTGTTTGTGTCTTATCTTCTTGGGTTACCATGTCTTCCAGCTCAATTGATGCTGTAGCGAATTGTAGGATCACTTTTTTTGTGTTTTAAAGCTTTTATCCATAAAAGAATTTATATTATTTCTATAATATAAACTTTATCATGCTACAATGAACGTGGGAATACTGTGGTCACCTTGAGAAAGTGACATTATTTCCTTGAAATGTATAGCTAACAGGGGAGTGGATGAATAATATTGTAGTTCTATTTTTCATATTTTGAGAAACCTCTGTATTGTTTTCATAACAATGTTGCTAATGTGGTTTCCATTCGATATACAGTGGCTCTCTTTTCTCTCCCTTCCAAGACATGGTGTCTTCGTTGTCATGTTAGCAAGTCATTCTGACACATGAGAAATGACATCAATGATTTAATGTGCATCTCAATAATGGTGACAAAATATAAGTTCCTTGTTTCATTCTCAAATTATTCTTTTGAGAAGTCTCTGTTTAGTTTCAAGTGACCTACTACAATGCAGATATTGACTAGTTGTTAAATAAACCATTTGTAAATATTTTCTTATCATTTTGAAGTTGTTTGTTTGTGTTTTTTTTTTTTTTTTTTTTTTTTTTAGAAAAGTGTCTCAAGTAGCCCAGACTGGCCTACTAGCTGTGGCTGGACTGTAAGTCCTACTAGCTGTTTTCTTCTCCAAAATGCTAGGGTTATAGGTATTCAACAACATTCTAGGATATATTTCCCCATCATCCTAATATTTCACTCTGTGTTGCTCTACTTTATGATAAAATGCCATTTGCTTGGTTTTGCTTTTGATGTCTGCATCCTTGATGTCAGGATCAAATAAATAATCATTGCCCAGCCATGGTGGGGAATTTTTCTCTTGCTTCTGAGCATTCTTTAGTATTTTTTAGTTTTCTGCTCTTTCTTCAACTATTTTGAGTTGATTTTCACTTATAACATGATACTGGGAATCATATTCATTTTCTGTATGGATGTCTAGTTTATTGGGGTTTTTATTTAAAAAAAAAACACCATTTCTTCATTATTCTAGACACTGTCGTGAACACCATATTTTGACAATGTTATTTTCTCAATCTAATGAGCATGGGACTAATTCCAGTTGCTTATGTCTTTTAAAATATCTTTTAACACTGGGTGGTGATGGCACAGGCCTTTAATCCCAGCATTTGGGAGGAAGAGACAGACAGTTCTTTATGAGTTTGAGGTCAACCTGGTCTACAGAGTGAGTTCAAAGACAAGAAGAGCTACACAGAGAATCCTTATCTCAAAAGACAAAAAAAAAAAACAACAAAAAACACATAAGTATCTTTTAGAGTACTTTATAATTTTATTATGAAATATAATTCATTGATCCTTTTTTAAAAATTATGAATTAAGTCCTAGGTCCTCCCCCTCTCCGTCCATTCCTAGGAAGGTGAACATTACCACAGGGCAGGGAACCCTGACTGCTCTTTGGACTGGAGAGGGAGGGGGAGAGGAGTGGGGGGAGGGGGAGAAGGGTGGGAGGAGGGGAAGAAGGGTGGGAGGAGGGGGAGGGAAATGGGAGGCTGGGAGGAGGTGGAAACTTGTTTTTTTTTCTCCTTTTCTCAATAAAAAAATGGGAAAAAATTATGAATTAAATTTTCTTAAATATTTTAATTCATCTATTGTATTATTATGTGCCTTTGTCTTTCAGTATGTTAATTTGATATACAACATGGAGTAATTTTCATATGTCCAAGCAGTCTTTGATCTAAAATTCCATTTAATCATTGTGCACCTTCCTTCTACCATGCTGTTGAGCACAGTTGGCCAGGATGCCTGTCCATGGCAACCAGTTATTGCTTGTAGTTATCTCTTCTCTGTGTTGTCTTTACCTTGGTTTGTAAATAGGGTGAAGCTGGAAATATAAAATAAGATCGATGACAACCATCTTTTGTCATGTTAGAAGAGCTTATGTAGTGTTAATGTTTAATGTGTGATAAACTAAGTCACAAAATCTCAGTTATGATTTCTTAGAATATTATGATTTGTTTTATTTTGTTAGTTTGTTTTCTCTATTGTGTCAGACTTTCTATTAGTAATTTATGAGTATGAATAGATATACACTTTTTGCAATTTGTTCATTTCTTAAGATTCTTCCATTTGTTGGTACATGACAGTCCATAGCCCTCTTGTTAATCACTTTATGTATCTGACACCCATTAGGCTACCTTCTCTTTCACTTTTGATGATTGCTAGAACTGTTTTAAGTTATCTATTTACTTATGTGCTGTGTGTATGTATATGCATGGGTTGCATGTGCCAAGTCATGCAAATAAAGGTCAAGGGATCATTTGCAGAATCAGTTCTTCTCTTCCTCCCTGTGTTGACGTAAGCTGAGATCAACAGGCTTAGCAGTCTGGGCCTTTGCTCACTGTGACATCTCACTGGTCTCATCTTGTCAAGTTTATATTGAATAGTGAGATCACTCTTGTTTGTATCATTGCAGTAACTATGTCCCCATTTCTCAAGTTTAGGTTTTACAAATTCATTGATGAACTATGCAGAACAATGGAGGTGAAACTGAGAGGCACTTCTGTCTTGTGGGTCATGGTAGTTTCGACAACCAAAAAGCCATCCTATTGTGTGTGTGTGACTCTCCTTTACAATTGTTAGGTGGCTATCAATGATCTTTTCTTTTTTGAGTCCTCTTGTTTTGCTTTGTTTTTGTCCCTTAGTTTATCTAAGGTCTTGCAGATGTTATCCTATCAAAAAAATCTTCCTTTAATATCATTGCATGCTTTATCACTTCCTAGTCTTTAATTCTAAATTTATATATATTCTTCTAAAACACATCTTTTCTAGGTCTTTTACTTGAACATTAATTTTAACTTATTTTTTTCTTTTCTAAATATAACAATATCCAGAAATTTCACAAAGTTGCTTTTATCTCTTCCACTTTCTGTATATTTTATCTAGATATCAATTGATTATTAGGTTAAAGGTCCTTTTGTGTATTAACTAGTCATTTTTCAGTTGTGTTTTTTACAAACATCTTCTATTCTAATATCTTGACCAAAACACTAAGTTTTCTAGGTCTGTGCTATGAATGCTTACCAAAGGTCTTTCTAGGATGAGGGTGGTCAAGTATTATTACAGTATGTCCTGTTTTTCTGTGGTATAAATCATTCCACTCTAATAAATCAAGGAAACAATAATGGTTGAAAATAGTTGAAAAAAGGTAGAGAATTGTTCAACCTTAGCAAGTCTCTATACTGTGGAATGTTTTTAAAACATGGGTAGTTACAAGAATACAGATGATAGGGAAATAAATAGGAAACAACATGCTTGTTTTTCTATTTAAAGGTGTGTTATTCAATTACAAGTTTAGATAATTGGATTAGCAATGTTTTGTGTCAGAAACAGCTCTAGCTAGCTATTGGTCCTCAAATCAAGTACAAGTGACCTCAGCATACTCTAGAATCAAGATACCATCAAGCCATCCTTTCTCAAAGTAATGAATTGCATCTTTGACAGTTATTGTGCATGCCATGTTATTCTGTTGAAGCATGCAATAGCACAGGAACATGAAAATATTTTACAAATAAATCCTGATCTATTTCACAAAGTGAGAATATTCACATACCTAACTACTAACATTACTGGCCCCAAAGAAGCCTTTTGCAAGATTATGCACATTTGTAACCTATAATAGTAAACACTAATTTGTCTCCTATCAACAAGGTTTAAGGCGTTAAGTTCACAGAAATGGAAATTTCATATGGATTTTTCTATTTAGGGACTTGTCAATACACCATACTGCATGATTTAAATAGAGTGTAATATTACACATTAAAAAGACAATGTCCCTATGTGTGTGACTGAACTCATTGGTGGTAGAGGGGAGACTGTACAGTGATGTGATGTGCTTTAGGGAACTTTTGAATTATTCTCTGATATTCTTTTTCAATTCTTACTCTAATAATAATTTATAACAATTTCTAATTTTATATGCACTCTGCTTACAACAAAGATAAATCTCAGCTTGGTACAGTTAAGTGCTTAGTATCTAATATGAATTTTCTTCCCTAATAACAAGTGAAAATTTGGTATTAAACTAGTTTCAGATGACAAATCTCGAAAGCTAAAATTTAATTACATTTTTTTTCTTTTGATTGATTTTCCATTATATTTACCTCCTATTTATGAAAATGCTGATTGTAAGTCATTTTGTGAATTTCATAAATTGTCATACAGTTGGTATTTATATATAGTGAGCCTTTTATTGACAGTTCACTACTCTGAAGTTTAGGAAATTTGGATTGAGAAACCTACTGACACAAGAAAGGACAGTAATAAAGAATAATTACCTCTAGACAACCCAGAGAATGAGCAGAAAACTCATGAAAAGTTTAGCCTTGGGAGGACCAAATACATTCACAGGATGGTTGGGACTATGGACTGATAGAGTTTTTTTTTTGAGAGATCTTTATTACCTCTCTCTAATCAGTGAAGGAAAATTTCCTGGAAGAAATGGATTTCAAGATTGTTCTGAAGGATTTTTTTTTTTTTACTTTTATCTGCATTTATTTCATGTTGAATTTATTCCCGTGCCATAAGTTTTTGTTTCTTCAGTTTCTTCTGGGATATCTTTTTCTTCTGTGCAACCTCCTCTTCTGGCTTTGGAACAATCTGTTCCTTTTCAGTGAGGATCATCTCGATGTGGCAGGGGGAGCTCATGTATGGGTTAATCCGGCCATGAGCTCTGTAAGTTCGTCGGCGCATCTTAGGTGCTTTGTTCACCTGGATGTGCTCAATGACCAGAGAGTCCACATCTAAACCCTTCAGTTCAGCATTGCTCTCTGCATTTTTCAGCATGTGCAGCAAAAATTCTGCACTCTTTTTTGGCCACCGACCCTGTGTCCAGCCCCACTGTTTGGCCTGGGCGCACCTACCGACTCCACCATTGTACCGTCGGAATGGCACACACTGCTTCTTCAAAGTGACATCTTTCAGATACTTGGTGGCTTTTCGGATATGCATACCCTTGATGGCCTGGGCCGTTTCACGGGTGTTCTTAAAGTGAACCCGAAGGTTTGATCCTCTCGATTTGCATGATTTTGTAGGGTTTTCTGGGTCAAGAGAGTAGCGAACCATCTTCACGGGTCACCTCTGGCCGCTTACAGGAAGAGCTGCTCTGAAGGATCTTGTTTCCATGATGGAAAGTTCTGGAAAGATTTGCAAGCAGGATCTCACCTGTTCATCATTCTGCCATCAGAAATATTTAACTAGGTTGTATTTCCAGTACCATATATAAAACTGCCTCATATTTTAAATCAACATGCAGTGCATTTTATTGAGCATATCTGACAAGTATGTAGAAAAATATTGGATTCATTTCTACATGGAACACATAGCTCTGTTTTCCCCAATCTCCACCATAACTGTAGCAAAGGGGTAGGGCTGTGACTAGGGGGATGTGTTAACTGTCTGAATTTATAAGTAAATTCCTCTTCGAATGAAATTCACCGGAACATCTGTTATGTATTTAGAGTTGGAAAAAGTGCGGTTTAGTGCGAGTCAAGCAGGTGTGTGTTTCCCTCTCCTGTGAGATCAAGAGACCCCATAAAATGAAAAGGCCATGACTATCCACAGCTCACAGCAACGGATCAAGAAGAGGTACACCCTGCCCCCACTTTAGCCAGTTTCACCCTCTGGGGAATTCAAGACTGTGCTGATGAACTCAGACCAAGAATGTGTGATTTGGCAATGATTCTCTACCTCGCCCCCTTGAGTATTTGGTATGAATGAAGCCACAGTCACGGCAGTGATTTCGGATCTACCTGATGAAGATGGAGCACAGACAAATGACACCCACACTACGGCATTGAGCACATATTTGTGTGTCCCCTTGTGTCCCTCACAGGTGTGTGGCCCTGACTCAATTTTGGTTGATAGAATAGTGGTTTGGTTTCCAACAAATATTTTTATTTCTTGCCACTTCCATCCATCTTTCTGTTCTTAAAAAAAAATCACATAGTACTTTTATAAATACTTAAGATTGTTTTTCTTTTTCCCTCATCTCCTGGTTCTGTCTCTTGAGTCTTTAACTCAAGCACATGCTTGTGAAGTTAGTTAAATTAGCAAATCAGTGTGATCCTGACTACTCCCAAGAGAATCAGATTTTGACAATCTCGAAAATATGTGTGGGTATTGCTTGCGAAGTTCAAAAATTCATGTTGCTTTTCTTTCTGTATTTTCTTTTTAGTATTTTCATCCTAGAATTAGAATTTTTCAGAAACAAACATAGGCAAGAAAAAAAGTGCATGTGTATATTCAGAAGTATACATGTACATGCAAAATTTGTCTCACAATAGAGAAGAGAAAAATAGTCTGCCCACATTATCCCTTGTTCTGGCTCAATATATGTCAACCTGACACAACCTACAGACATTTGGGAAGAGAGAATCTCAAATGAAAAAATACCTCCATGAGACTGTAGTACACCCCATTCTGTAGTTTCTTTTCTTAATTAGTTATTAATGTGGGAGAGTCCAGCTAGCTGTGGGTGATGCCGTTCCTGGTCTGCTGGTCCTGGGTACTATAGGAATGTGCATTAAGCAAACATGAAAGGAATAGCCCTGCTCCATGGCCTCTTCATCAATTCCTGCCTCAAGGTCCCTACCCTGCTTGATTTCCTGCCCTATCTACCTTACATGATGAACTGTGACGTGGAGGTGTAAGTGAAATAAACCTCCTTTTTCCCAAGTTCACGGCAATAGAAACCCTAACTAAGACACACCTCCCCTGCATCAAAATGGCCCAAGGGACTACCAGAGAATAACCACTAAGGGGCCTTTTCAGAGAAAAAGTAAATGTCAGCCCTATTTTGCCTTTGCATCTCTTTTCCTGATTTGAATTCTCTGTGTTGTTATCTGTTAGATCAATCCTTTGCATGAAACTGTCTTGCTTTTGCTTATAAAGAAGAACTGCTTGTTTAAAATACTGTACTAGATGGCAGCTGTTAGCTACGGAACTGCTTTGTGACCTCTTAAGTGCTAAACTCAATTGTTAAAATGATGATAGAAAGTGATAGAATTGACTGTTCCGCTGCTTGCCGTCCGCAGGAGCTGCAGCTGCAAGATGCTCAGCACACTGTGTGCATTTACCTGACACTCGCTCTCAATTGCTTAGGCCTCTTCTACCCGGTTCTGGAGTCTGATCTACAGAGTCAGCATAGAATTCAGCACCTTCTACTGCACTAACTTCCAGGGAGCTTTCCAGATCTCTATATAAAGGAATTCTGAAAGCCATGATATATGCCTCCACACTCACAACAATCTTGGGCATCACAGAGCAAAGTCACTTGGAAATCAGATAGAAATGAGACGAAGTTTTGATTTTTAGAGACAATTCATAGAAAGAAGTAGTATATTCTATTTGAAACCTTGGCAGTGACCATCCTATTCTCAGGTCTTTTATCTTAAAGACCTGATATAAAGCAGAGAAATCAGGACTCTCTGGTGGCTCCAGGGCATGGAGTCGAGGAGATAACAGAAGCTACCAACTCTACACTTATCAGAATTTCACACACACAAATGGACTATTGACTCACTGATAGAACTAAATCATGAGACTGAAGCTAGGATTCTGTCTAGTTGCTGCTCACCCTACTGAGAGCTTAAGCAAAATGAATTTAATAATAAAACTATTTCACATGTGATTCTGATTTTAATCACTGCAGAAACATGCATTGTCTATCCAGCACACTGCTTTTTTTTTTTCTAAATTGATATACACATTGCCCTGCCCCCTTGGAGATGAACAACTAAGGAGTAGAGGGAAAGCCAAGAAATAGAAAAGTTGTGGAGATTGAGGATAGTATGTTTTTCAATTTTAAGTTGAGCGTTTCAGTTTAAATAATGTTTTTAAATCTTTGTTTTTAACTGAGGTCTTGTTATGTGGACTAACCTAGTCTTGACTCTTGAGGTCAACTGTACCTCTGCTTCATTTACCTTAGTCCCAAGGCAAATCACATGTGCCTCTCAGTGTAAAATGAATTTAAATGCCAAATAATTGAAACATCAAAGGCTAGTAGCTTTATGTGAGTTTAAAGACACATTTGCTATAATCTCTTAATGTTACATTATGGTCTTAAATTGAGACAACTTAACTCTAAAGAATGCCTTCCTTTATCTATGTATATCTATGTAGACTAAGAATAGAACAAAGATGGGGTTTAGACACAGAGATACAGAAATAGAGGACAGAAACAGAATAAAAGGAATTGGGCAATGCTAGACTTTTGATCAAACAGATAAACTATCAGGATTTAGATAGGGAAAGACAGCAGGGAAGTTAGAATATAGTATATAGTATACCTTAAACCAGTTTTCAGATATTGAAGTTAGCTCCTAAGAAAGTGCTCAGAGAAAATGCCTAAAGACAGAAGACAAAGCAGCCTTTTCAAACCTTCCTGGATACATTAACATAAAGCACCAGCACTTTGAAAGAAAAATACCATGTAAGATCTAAATAAATAAAACTTTGGCAATATGTTTAAACAGTGTTGAAAACCGAGGCGTTCCAGGATGCTGAGTAGTATTAAATCAATAAAGCGACTTCTCTCCATATAAATACATTCTATTCACATCGCTCATTACCCATACTTCACAATGATATTCTGATTAATAGTGCATGGAGTAGATCTCCCAGATGCCAGCCAGATGTTCAAAAAAAAAGTTAATGTTGTTTGACTTAAGGAAAAAAGTATAAATCATATCTATTCTGACATGCATAATGGAGCAAAGGGGAAAAAATCCCGCGAGAAATCCCTACTTATTTCATAATTCTATTTAAATTAAGGAGAGAGAAAATAGAGTGTAACTTTGGTACCATATAGAAAACAGTGAAAAAAAAAAGATCACTGAAGTGAAGCTTATAAAATTAGTGGTGAAGTACACTGAAGTGAATAAACATTAATAATAAAGCATGCTCACTGCAATTTAACACCAGAGCCATTTTCATCATTAATTTGCTATAACATAAAAGGATGGAGAGAGCTGTAAAAGAATAACTTGGCAGTTAGGAATAATAGGAGGAAAGGGTTAATCCCCAGTGAACAAAACTATAGGCCCAGATAGGGAAAGAGGTTTTGTATATTTTGACTTATTAGAGGTTGTACATACCATCAGATGTTAAATATGGAGACAAAGAATATATCTATATAAACTATATATGTATATATAAATTATATGATTTATATATAATTATATAAATTGTATACATATATATAGTTTTGTTTCCTTTCATCTGGTTTAAAAGTTCAAGAAACCATGTTGTTGGTATTCTACACCTCTCTGTCTCAGTAGGCTTATTTGACACTCTTCACTTCTTATGGTTATAAGGTTATGAGATATGTAGATAACACATGCCCATACCTTTTCACAGTAGTGAAAGGAAGAGCTAAGACAACACCAGGTTACCCGGCAAGAAAACAGAAAGGAAAACCAGTGGTAAATTTTATATTTGTGAAAACTGGCCATCAAGAACAAAGAAGTTTCATTAATAGTGTTTCCCTATTTCTATGATGAAAATATTATTCCCACTACACCCAACTTCAAGTTGCCAGAATATTGTTAATATGAAGCAGAAAAGAAATGTGCAAGAATGTCCTCTTGGTGGTACTGGCTGTAACAGATCAGAAAGAAAGAAAGAAAGAAAGAAAGAAAGAAAGAAAGAAAGAAAGAAAATACCTTATCTGCTTTCAGAATAGAGTTTGGAGTATGTACTGAAAGGCAAAGGCTGCTTCCATACAAGGTTGCAATTAGGAGGACAATTAGGTAGTCAAAATGGACACACATTAAGATGTGTTAAGTTTAGTCAATGAGATAACTGAATACTGTCCAGTATTACTATAGTGATGAGAAAATCATTCGCAGTCCACTAAAGCAAAATGAGGCTCAATGGGTAAAAGAACTTCCCAATCAAATCCGGTAATGTGAGCTCTGTGCTTGGGATCTACATTTGAGGGAGAGAAATAACTGCACACTATCTTCTGACCTCAACACTGATACCTTGGCACATGTGTGCCCACAAGCATACATGTCAGTCACTTCACAGTCACACACTCGTATGCACACACACAACACAATAATAATAATAAGTACAATAATAAATTCATTTGAAGTGCTTAATAAAGGGAAATCTTACCAACTAACCCAAAGATGGTTATTACTAGATTTGTATCTAGATTGACCAGATTCTACTTTCTATCATTACAAACATGAATCTTCTATTTTTCTGGTACTTTTTTTTTCAAACTTGTAAACAATACTATAAGGTCTTTCATTTTTCTGCAATTATATTGGAAATAGAGATTACTGAAAGAATTGGAAAAATAAGGTAGCTCTTTCTGTTATGCTATTTTATGCCACCTGAGTGTATTTGCTGTGAATGTAACAGTGTGAAAATATTTAAAAAATAATGCACGCTATCCTTTTTTTCCTGAAATTAAGGTCAGGTTTAGTGGTACACAACTGTTATTGCATATCTCAAAAGATGGTGGTAAAAGACAATGAGTTTGAGCCTAGGGCTGTGTTACATGGCGAGATCCTGTTTAGAAAACTTAATGTGTAATATGAAGTATACTATCAAGAACTAGAGCAGGTGTATGAAAAGGGTCATCCTTTCATATATGTAGCAGTTTTCATTAAACTTGACAAAACTGTCTATTGAGTATAAACTTGGTTGTCAATTTGATTTAGAATACCCATGGAAGCAAACTCTAGACTAAGATAACAAATGTGAAAAACCCATCCTAAATGGGCAACCACATCCCAAGAACTGAGACCTTGATTGAATGAAAAGGAGAACATGAGCTGAGTTCCAGAACTCATCTATCTTTGCTTCATGCTTGGTGATACAGTGTGATCAGTTAGTTACATCCCACTATCTGTGCTACGACTTTCCTTTCATGATGGACTACACTCTTTGCCTATGAGTCCCTTCCTTGGGTTGTTGGGATTTTGTTGTTGTTGTTGTTTGTTTTGTTTTTTGTTTTTTTTGAGACAGGGTTTCTTTGCATTGCTTTGTAGCCTGTCCTGGAACTCACTCTGTAGACCAGGCTGGCCTTGTCTTGAACTCACAGAGATCCACCTGCCTCTGCATCCCAAGTGCTGAGATTAAAAGCATGCACCTTTAATACCTGGCTCCTTAGGTTGTTCTGTCAGGTCTTTTGTCACTAATATGATGAGCTGTCCAGTGTTTTCAAATGATACTCTTCTCATCTCATGATGCCCAGATGCTTAACACATGGACCATAAGTTGAGGTACAAAATGAAAGTAGTTTTTAGTGTTCTCAAGTATTTTTTAAAAATAATATAACTGTCTATTTATATTCTTTAATTCTTATTAAATATAAACTTCTCTACATTCGTTCTCAAGTATTTTTTAAAAATAATATAACTGTCTATTTATATTCTTTAATTCTTATTAAATATAAACTTCTCTACATTCTATGCAACTTCTAAATTAGATTTTTTAATCCCTGAAAAGTAGATATGGCTTCACAATTCGATATTTTTTTGACAAATGTGTCTTTTACCTTGAAGTTAGAGTTACTAAGTAGAGGGAGCGAAAACGAGTGGAAAACCTGGTATAGTCATCATTTTGCTCTGAATTTAACTTCCCCTGCATGAACTTCTTGGGCTATGAGCCCCTTTTATTCCTTGAGATTTATAACATTTCATAACACCGTATGAATTACAAATCAAGATGTAATGTAGAGACAGCAGAGTATTGATTTCCTAAGACCATGAGTATCAATCTTGCTCACAATGACTTTCAGAAATAACCTGATTCTTTTTCTTTCAGCCTGCTTAAAAGTGAATGAACTCGTGTCGTGTCCTGTCTTTGCAACTGTCTGTGTTTTCCTTCACAGTACACCAGTGTTTCCTGCTTTAACACCTCACCACATGATGCCCTTATGAAGATATGTCTTAACTGTCTGGTGTTCTTGTTACCTTGTGATCTGGTACATTCGTCCAGTGCATTTTGCAATACATACATATGTCTAGGATCCATACACTTGATATAAAAAAAGGCTTCTGCCTCTTACTTTTGTGATAATAAACTAATTTGCAACAATAAATGATGAAAATACACATCAACCGTGAGAGCTAGGATGCTTGCTTCTCAGTTCCACTTGGGAACAATTTCTTTATCTGGAGTAATACTTATTGAGTCGATTGGTATAATGGATAAAAGTAAAAGATACATTAGCATATCAGGCAGATACCTCTGGTCTTTCATGCTATCACCTGTACTAATGTGATCAGAGGATAGCCCTGCAGAAACCCACACCAAGATTTTGTTCTCTGGATCATTACAATTCTCTATTTTTCATGTAGTTCAGAACCATGTATATGAGACTGTATCTTTACACAGGTACCCTGATGGGTCTCCTGACCTCTTTGTTCAATTCTCCTAAACACTTCATGTGCTCAGGTTTCAGATGAGCCAATCTAGTGTATCTTAGTTTGGAAAGCATAAATACTAATGCATTTAAAACCCTCAAATTTGTCTTTCTGATTGCTTTCCTCTTAAATAGCTCCCCCTCCGTTAACTTTGGTAATGTGAATGAAAAGTTTCAGAATCTTCGTGTCACAAAGTGATGGTGCTTTGTCAAAGTGTGGACAAAAGAAAGGGTGGACAACCTGTCACTTGTTATTATCTTCTGAGGGGAAAAGTCTATACACAGGTACACATCTTCTAATTAAAGGAGGTGCACACCATAGATGTTTCAGATGCTTAAGGACACTGCCTTTAGAACTGATTTTGTTTCCTGTTTATATAATAGAATTAAGATTACCCCTGGATACTAGGGGCATTTTAAAGGAAGACCATATTCTTCACATTTTTTGGGGGATCTGTTCAATAGCTATTTGTGAGTTATGCAAGATTGCCTGGGCACAATGTATAAAGTCTTACAAGATCTTTGATTTGTTATTTGAATTTAATTTCTCTAGTTTCTTCTTCCTAAATTATAGCTATTGAAAAGAACCTCTTGCAAGGATATGTGAATGTTTAATGAGATAATGTACACAAATTTGTTGAAAAAAGTTTCAAGAGCATACAAATTCTCAAAATCTCCATGGTGACGACAGCATTAGTAATGATGACTGATGCCTTACCTGCTAGAATATAGTATGTGTGCAGAAACTGTCAGAGCTTCCCCGTGTAGTAGTGATCACATTTGTCAAAATGTTCCTGTGTTGACTAGTCTCATGCCCACTTGAAACACACTAGAATCATTTTAGAAGAAGCAACCTCGTTTGAGAACATGCCTTTATTAGATTGGCCTGTGGGCAAACCTGTGCTACATTTTCTTTGTTGATGGTAGATAGGGGAGGACCTAGCTCACTGTGTGCTGTCCCTCCTGGGTTGGTGATTCTGAATACTATAGGAAACTAGGCTGAATAAGCAGTGGGAGCAAGTCAGGGAACAGCGTTACTTTATGTCTTTGACTTCAGTTCCTGCCTCCAGGTTTCTGTCTTGAGATCCTGCCTTGATGCCCTTCATGATGGGCTACAACCAGGACATGTAAGCTGAAATAAACACTTTTCTCCCAAGGTACCTATGTCATGGCGTTTTATCACAGCAATAGAAACCCTAAGGCAGTTTTCACGATTTTACCTCTTCTAACATAAACAGAGTTCAAACATGCTAACATTCAAAGCAACTGAGTGCTTAAATGGATGGGTGCGTCTCCTACCTTAAAAATTAAACCGGTAGACAATGCTGTAAGCATTTTTGTACATATCACTACTAGCATATAAATTCATTGCTTCTTGTTTTTGAAAGCATGGCTAGCCCACTTTAGATAACACATCTTTCCCCAAACTTTTATGCACAGAAACTCCAAATGCAGGGCTTGAAGAGCATACCTCAAAAGCAGCTATGTCCACTCATTTTTCTCATGCTTTTGCCCCCTGGAAACCTAGTCCTGACCCACTGAGAAGCTTAATGAAGCAGTCAAAATTGTTACTCAAACGAAGCAAGAGACTAAATTCATGGTCCCCAAAGGAAACGAAAGTTTTGAAAAGGTTACAGGTGAATTATTTCTCTCTCTATTGCTCCAAGTTTCTGAAAACATATTTATCATTTTCAAAAGCAGCAGCAGCCTTGGCCAGAACCTTACTCGTATCCCCAGGGAGTTAGATGACCATATGCAAACATTTCAAGCCAGACCAACAACTGTGCATTCCTTCTCCAAGACCCAAATGATATCCCAGGAGACAGAACTCATGGATTTGCAAAACACGCGTTATTATCCTAAAGAAAGGAGCAAACAATGAAGCTATTTTTTCCTATTACAGTGCTTCCTGCTCAAAGCGACACCTTCAAGGTTGTTAGCCTTAAAAACACACTTGCCTACATAATGGTCTCCGTGGTCTTAGTATCCTGATGCTAGGCAATGTGTTTTATTTTAAAACTATTCTTGTCATGAAAGAGAAATAGCAAAAATTCCCAGTAGAAACGAACCAGATCAGGTCAAGTAAATCCTCCTGGGCCCTTACTGAGTGTGTACACTCTATCAAGATACACACATTGTAAAGGAAAACTGCTCTGACCTCCAGCCCCAGGCTGCCCTATCTGGTGAGAGATGGAGGACTTGATTTAGAGACTCCTAAAAATATATAAGCTCATTTCTTGAAAATAGATCAACCACTTCTCAGTATTTTTATCTTAATCATTATTCATGTTTTGATTTTCTTCTGTGTTTACACACATTTTTCATTTTTCTAGCCAGTGTATTAAATTACTACCTCTCCTTAGTTATGGTCATTTGGTATAATTTTTTTTCAATTGTAGTAAATTATCATTTTTTTTTACTTTTTTTCCTTTTCTTTCTTTTCTTCTCCTTGTTTCTGTTTTATTCCTCTCTTCTTTTCTCAAAGTATATAAGCCACATGAGATCAGGAGGTGTGGTCTGGCTGTTTTTTTGCTCTATCTCAGCATGTGAAAGAATGAACGTCTAGTAAATGTTGAGTACCTGTAAGTCACCTGGCATTGCTTGAATTGTTTTATATACCCTTCTAAATACAACCTCCCAGATTTAATTCTATCTCTTACAGAACATTCAAATCTGCAAAAGAATGTAAAAGAAAATCAAAGACACAAATATTTTTATAAAATGGAAGGCTTTTACCATAATACATAAAACCAGTGTCACAGAGCTGAAAGGAAGTTACATTCAAGTTAACAGATGAAGTCAATTTAAAACTATTAAAAATAAATATTAACAGAAAAATCAGTACCACATAATTTAACGTATTTGCAGAGAGATTTCAGAGGAGAAAATAATGATAGAAGTATTTGTAAACACGTAGAAATCTAAAATTTTTGAGTCTTGGTTACTTGATAATGTCTGTTATGTCCCAAGTGATTTGAAGCAGAATCCTAATCAAATAGTCTCAGTTTTCTAGATCTAGTACTTCAAAGCCACTATCCATTGTACTGCTAATATATCAGTAGACATTTACTAAGCATTCACCCTGGTACCCTCTGGGCTAGGGTTTGGAGCTGCAGAGCCAATACCTGCAGTCCACTTATACAATAGACAAATGTTCACAATAGAGATGCCAACTGCTATGAAAAGGACTCAAATCTTTAAAATCTAGAAGGGCAGCAACTGACTGTGCACTTCAGAAAAGCTACCATGCACACATACATTAACTTATTGATGAGTAGATCCAGTATTATACATTAGAAACTGTAATATCTTATGAGACCTGTCATTATGAAATTATGGAAGAGAAATTATGCAAAAAGGCATCCCAGCAAGAACTTGAGAACTGACATTATAGTCATACTAAATAATAATATGGTGGAGCCAATAAACAGATGAAAAGGTCTCTTAGTTCACATTGAAAACTTTAGGCATAATTGCTAACCTGACAGATCAAAAATTAATTTGATCATAAGGTAAAGATGGATTGGGGAGGAGATGTGGTGAGGACAGAAGATATCACGGACAGAAGAAGCAATGCTTGAGAATACCCGGATGACATGGCATGTCATTAGAAAGGAAGGAAGAAGTTTATAAACCTGAAGCATATCAGACATTTGAGATAATCATGAAAGCTAAGCAGGGGCATGTGAAGGCACACACATTAAGGGTGGGACAGCATATTAGATTTTCAAGGAAAGGTGAACATGCAACCCCTGAAAGAAAGAATGCCTGTAGTGAACACTCAAGAACATCGTATGTTTACCTAGCAAGATGCAATCAGACCAGTGGACTGCAGTTCAGCAGTTAACATGAAAGTATAAAAGGGCCACAAAATATAACTAACTTTACCTGTTGCACGTATCTAAAAATATTATCTCTCTGCAGAACTTTATCGTGTATTTAACCCAAATATTCATGGCATATTAAAATCATATTTACTTTTTCCGTATATATTGCTAATATGAATGCATTTTTATTTTAAAATACAGGCTTTTGAAAGACAGGGAGGAATTGCTAGCATTAAACCAACATGCCCAATTGTTTTGGCTAGTTTAATGTTGACTTGACACAAGCAAAAGTCATCTGAGAGGAAAGAACCCGAATTGGAAAAATGCCTTCGTAAGATTAGGCTATAGGCAAACCTGTAGGGCATTTTTAATTAGTGATTGATGGGAGAAGGGCCCAACCTGTTGTGGGTGGTACCATTCCTGGGATGGTGGTCCTAGATTCTAAGAGAAGGCTGGCTGAGCAAGTTAGAGAAAGCAAGCAAGTAAGAAGCTCTTTTCCATGGTTTCTGTATCAGCTCCTGCCTCAAGGTTCCTGCCTTCCTTGACTTCCTTCAGTGATGAACAGTAATTTAGAAATTTAAGCCCAATAAAACCTTTCACCCCCAAGTTTCTTTGGTCATGGCATTTCATCACAACAATAGTAACCCAGTAACCCTAACTAAAACATCAATTGATATTTACAAACGTATTGGTATGGCCTATATAGAGAGCCCACTCCTAAAAGAATATTCTTGACTTTCTTTGGTAATTTTTACTTGCTGATGTTTCTTGAAATATTATAAAACCTTTGAGAAAAATATAAATATTCTAGCTATGTAAATATTTATGTTTATAAGAAGACAAATATGAAAAATATGAAAGCAACTCACTTGATAATTTCCTAAGCAATACAAATAAATATAAATAAATAATATATTCTTCCTAATTTATGAAATATGTATACACTTATAGCAGTAGTTTTCCATAAGTGGGCTAAATTAAAACAAGGAGGAATATGCAAAGATACATAATTTGGTTTCATTTTATTTTTAAATACATAGTAAACTGTGTCCTTAATTCATAAGTTTCAAAGACATTCTTTTTCATTCAGAAAGACTTAATTCACCATTTATAACTCCTCTAGGTGATGCTAGTGTACATAAAACTTAAGAAATCTAGCTTTTTAAAAATATTATTCTGGCCAGGTGGTGGTGGTGCATGCCTTTAATCCCAGCACTAGGGAGACAGAGATAGGAGGATCTCTGTGAGTTTGAGGCCAGCCTGGTCTACAAGAGCTAGTTCTAGGACAGGTTCCAAAGCTACAGAGAAATGCTGTCTCGCTAAAACAAAAACACTAAAAAAAAAAAATAGAAAAGGAAAAGAAAGAAAGAAGGAAGAAAGAAGGGAAGAAAGGAAGAAAGCAAGAAAGAAAGAAAGAAAGAAAGAAAGAAAGAAAGAAAGACAGACTTCTAGGACCAGGCATGATAGCCCATCCTTTCAATCCCAACATTTAGGAGGTAGAAATCAATGACTTCAAGACTAGACTAGTTTACATATCAAGTTATAGGACAGTCAGCGTTACATAGAGAAACCTTGTTTCAAAATGTGACAGGGTTAGAATGGGAAAATTATATATATATATATATATATATATATATATATATATATATATTCCCATTTCTCTTTTTAATAATTATTATGTATACAAACATATAAATTAAAAGTGTTGTCTCCATTTATTTATGACTTACCATTTAGTATTGGATAACCTAACAGGGAGCTCATTCATGGGAACACTAACTCTCCCTCCCTCGGAAGCCATGTGTTGCCTCTAACTTATCATCTAGGTATCAGACCCAGTGAGACTTCCCCATCCATATTGGCATGTCACATGTTGTCATTGTATGCATCTTTCTCAAGCAGTCATATTGTTGAGATTTCATGAGTACATTTTTCTGTCACATATAGAAGACACACTCTCATGTTAGACATTGTGTTCCTCTGCCTCTTTGGGTCTTTTTGCCACCTTTCCCATGTTATTGCCCAAACCTTAAAGGCAGGGTTTGGTCTTAAATGTATTGACTGGGACTGGGAAGCCCATTATCAATTGTTCTCTTCATTTTGACCAGTTGTGGCTTTCTGTAAGAGTCTCCATCTGCTGAAAAAAAAAAAAAGAAGTTTCTTTGATGAGGAATGGGAGCTACTGTGGATATCGGGATAAGTATTTAGAATGTAGTTAGAAATTATGTTGATGTCTCACCAAGGCCAGCTGGCCTAGGTCTGAAAAAACATGGGATAAATCCGGACTAGCTGAACATAGCGGACAATGAGGAATACTGAGAATTCAAGAACAATTGCAGTGGGTTTTTGATCCTACTGCACGTACTGGCTTTGTGGGAGCCTAGGCAGTTTGGATGCTCACCTTAGGAGACCTGGATAGAGGTGGGCAGTCCTTGGGCTTCCCACAGGTCAGGGAACCCTGATTGCTCTTCGAGCAGATGAGGGAGGGGGACTTGATCGGGGGAGGGGGAGGGAAATGGGAAGTGGTTGTGGGGACGAAGCAGAAATCCTTAATAAATAAATAAATTTAAATAAAAAAAAAAAAAAGAAACTTAAAAAAAAAAAAAAAAAGAAATTATGTTGATGTAGGAAACTGGCAGTCCTAGATTCTCCTCTAGAGTCAGGGCCTTCACCACCCATGGATAGTTGACTAGGTTTGCAGTAAATTATTACATGACCAACATGCTATAGTTGATATCAATTATAATGGTGTAAATAAGAATGGCCTCCATATGTTCATATATTTGAATATTTAGTCATCAGTTAATGGCGCTTCTTGAGTGGGATTTGGAGATGTGATCTTAAAGTCTTCTTTGTTGGAGGAAGTATGTCACTGTGGGTAGGCTTTGAGGTTTCAAAGTCCAAACTAAGCCTAGTAAGTCTCTCTCCTCCTGCTGCCTACAGCTCTGGATGTAGAAATCGCAGCTACTTCTCCAGTGCCTTTTCAGCCTGCTAACCACCATGTTCCTCACCCTGATAATGAACTAAACCTCAGAAACTATAAGCCCCAATTAAATGCTTTCTTTTACAAGAGATAATGTGGTCTTGGTATATCTTCACAGCAAAAGAACACAAAGACACCAATATTGTCAACACAAGCCAAAATAATATGAATTACTAGACTTAATTCCTAGTCAGGATCACATAAAAGATTTTATCATTTTCTGATCTAAACAAAGATCTCTTTTCCTTTTTACTGTTCAAACTTGCTAATAAGATTCCAGTCCAATATACACAAAACATTTTTCATTTCTTAAAGATGCCTCAACCAACAGATGGTGCTATGTATAACATTTTTATGATAGTATATAGTATTAAAATATATATTGCTGCTGAACTTCAGGTTTAATTATGTAGAAGATATGCATGAAAATAAATTTCCTGAAATATATGTTTCATAAGCTTTTAAGATGTGTGAAAAAATTACAAAGTCACTGAAGAATGTTAAAGTTGAGTCAAGGGTCATAAACCCTTCAATTATGTATGTAAACTTGTCAGAGTTTGGGAAGGTTCATGTTCATCAAAATTAAGCTTCGAATGTGACTTCATCGAGGGGAATATGGGATTCTGGAAGTCATCAGTTGGCCTCCTCAGTGCCAGCCCTCAGTTCAGAAATCACTTTCTCTAATATACTGTCTTTGTAGTCCCTTCTTCAAGAGCTACAACTTTAACTTTCAAGGCTTATTTTTAATATTTAGCAATGGGGAGCAATTGATATTTTCAGCATTCTCATGCTAGAATTCAACACACACACCCATGCACACCTGCATACACAGATACACACAGACATACATGACACTGATCTTATAAGATGTTATAGACAATTCAGCATAATTCACTTTGTGGAACTCTATTCCAACACAATCTAGATATGGTGCTTGTGAAGAAAGTGCACCGCTGTGTGCATCTGCCACGTCTGGCTGTGTCTGTGAAACTACATTTTCAGACAACGTTAACACATGAGGGCTCTGACCAAAATCAACAGCATGATGCCTTGATGGACTTGCAATATGATGCACTCATGTGGAGGTGAGGATTAGTTGCAAAAAGTAGTTTACTTAAGAGTGTCCTTGGTGGCTATATCTTGCCCTAGCCTCTTTGTATAAACCTTTTTCTCTACTTCCCACCCATCGTCACATGAACTCTGCTGTTTCATCATGCCATCACTACGATAGGAACTCTCTGTAATTGTGATCTGTAATCTTTTCTCCTTGTGATATTTATATAAAAATGTCACATTGATTTCAAAGTAGCTAATACGAATCTATCAACCAGTGATCCACATGGCTCTTTATGGCACTTTTTATGCAAAATATTCTTATGATGACAGTCCAAGAACTCTGGTCCAACTCTGCATCATTCCAGGTCAGAGCATCACATTATTTTTTGCTTGAACAAGATCTTTTTCAAGGCTTTGCTGTATCTCTCCAAACCCCAAATAATCCCATTGATTATTATTCATACTCATTGAGCAAACTGGAAGTTTCATAGCATGTGCAATAAGTAATATCAACAAATGAAAATGATTCTATGTTCAGGGCCCTCTATCTATCAGCAGAAGGTCAGTTTTATGATCACAAAGTTACCTAATGTATGAAACTCATATTATTTTCTGATAACTGAGATCTCACACCTCACACTTTGTATCAGCTGTTCTAAGGTTGATACCCATGCTGCAAACATTTCCATCTGTTTCATTTTTATAATTATAGCTCTGCGGTATTATTCATTGTTTATCAAGTCATTCCTGCCATGCTTTCCTTTAAGTCTTTAACTGCAGCCATCTTTGCCTTAAGCATCTTAGCAGTAGCATATTCATAACATTTGCTAACTCCAGGGTCAGTAAACAGTTATTGTCTGCTGCATTGGGGCATTTGCTTTTATTTTTGTTACTAAGTATGGACCACAATTTATTATTATTGTTTTCAGAGTAAGATTTTTATAAAATAGTGGGTGTTTTAATGAGTCTAATTGTAATTTTTAGATTGATTCTTATTACTTTGTTTTGATCTAGTTAATTTTATTTTTGTTGTTGTTCTTTTGTAACATCTCTAAACTGTATCTGTAGACTCTCCCCATCATGTCAGAAAGCAGCATTTTTGGTTAATACAGTTGTTTTATCTTTAACCCTATTTTCTTAAGGGTTTCTACCATGTCAGTCCATCTAAGTGTTCAGCAAAATTTGGTCAGCAGTTGTGTTCAAATATACCTAGCAGTAAGTGACTCTCCAGAGCCTGCTTTGTGAATGGAGAGAACTCTTGCCCAGAAGTTTTCCTCTTAGGTTTATGTATACACCATGCCATGCAAACACCCCAAATAAAAATAAATAAATAAACAGATAAATAAATAAATGCAGAACAATATTGTCTAGCAGTATCATTTGTAACTTTATCACATGGAAAAATTCTTATTTTAATTGACATCAGAGATGGCATTTTATAAGGGAATTAAAAATACTAACTCTAGGGTATTATTTAAAAAGAAAATTATGCATTTTGTTCCACCTCAAGCAATATCCGATTAGTTTATACCTTTAAATTTATCTTTCTCTTTTCTGAGAGTTCATGATATTTGCATAAATTTTTATTTATATCATTAGAGTTAAAATAAGCCAGATCTGAGCACTGTTTCATTCAGAAAATAAAACACAGAGAATAGCTGGCAGCGGGAACCCTGCAAAGACATCCTGTTGCATTATTTCATCATCTGCAAGGTTTGCATGCCCACAGAGGCTGTTGTCATTCATCTGAACTTCAGTCTATTGTTATTTTATTTATTATTGTTATTATCATCATTATTATTTTAGTGTTTGTTATTTTCCATTAAAAATAATTATTCAAACATTCTCATCATCTTCTTGGAAAATTTTCCAGCGGTTTAGAGACGAAATCTGTTAGTGCCAGCTAGGCTTTGTACAGCATTATGTTGTTGCTGTGTGACAAAATGGCTTCCATGGTACTGGAAATGCCAAATGTGATTCCCATCATTTTCTTTGGTTGCTCAGAGGCTTACTAGGGTTTTAAATTTTGAAACTGTGTATACAGTTAAGTGTGTTAGATAATAACTAGGTATAATGTTTAAGAAGTATTTACTAGTAGCTTAATACAAAATACAAATGTAAAACTATATAAGTTAATGAATTTACATTTAAGTTAACTCAGAACAATAGATTCAGAGGACAGGGGAAAGTAGAGGGGAAATTTTTTAAGACCATACACAAAATGGGCTGAATGTGAAAGTACCAACAGAGGCTTCTATGGCAGAAACTTAGCTCCCAGTTCATAGCTCTGTTGCGGTTTGATAGGCTCACAAAGGCATTTCCATCAACAATGGAATAATGGGCTGATGAGTTTGTACTTGTGGGGCTATAAGAAGGAGGGGTCCACATGGAGGAACTAGATCACTGTAGTATGGCCTCTGAAGGCTCTACTAGTTTGTGATAAAAAGAACTCAGTGCAGTAGACAGCCCTGGATGAGTCTGATCAATATTAAGTTTACGGAGAAAACTAAAATTTTGAAGACGAAATGATTCTTCCTGCCCATGCCCAAGATAGAATTCACATTTTCTTCTCCCCTTCTCCTCTTAGTTCCTTCCTGCTCCCTTCTATTCTCCCTTTCTTCCCTTACTTGCTTGGTGCCAAGACGTGAGCAGATTTTCCTCCATCTTGTTCTTCCCACATGAAACTTCTGATCTACAACCGAGTGTTAGAGAAAAGGGGCTGGAAACTGAACCACTGAGGTCCAGCGCTAACACTTGCAGTCTTATGCTTTAGTTGTTCTCTCGGAGCTTTTGCCCCAGGAAGGGAGCATTAGCACAGTCCAGGCATTGCTACTGGCTCTGGCTGGGAAGATACTTTCTGCAGCACAGGATATGAACAAGCAAAGGACATCATTTCAAATTCTGATTTCATTGAGCACTTTATAGTATGCTGTAGCAAATTGTGAAAAGAGTAAAATTCTATTATCCTACTTGTAATTAAAGTAGTAGCTATGCCCTGAAATTAGGCTGTATGCAGTTCGGTTAGAGAACAGGCGGAGTAAAGCAGATGGAAACACGTTTCACTGTTTTCAAACTCTCTACAAAACTATAGCAAATTCCAAAATAAATGGTTTTTTCACAAGAAGTTACTTGCAATTTACTCAGATTGTGCACATCAGTACAATCCCTTTCTCTGTCATGCTCTTTCCTTCTTTCTCCATACGTATGCAAACACATTTGCATAATATATTCTGTAAAGGTGGTATATATCATATCATCTGTGCAAGTCTGCCCTCCCCACAAGGTTGGGATATAAAGTTAGTTTAGTGGACATCAAATTGCCATCCACGAAACTGGATAAATCTTTTAACCCTGTGAATATTTTAGTCTGAAATGTGTGGTAATCTGTTTTGCTTAGCATAAGTTATCATTCACACATTAAATTGTAAATATTTTATAATATTTCTCTGAAATTTAGCATTTTTAGAATATAAAAACGTCCCTGGCATCTTGTAGACCTATTTTACAAATATTAAGTTTTTTCACCAAGTCAGATTCATTCACCAAATGTCACAAAATCTCTGTAGGCATTTTAATTCTTAAAAGTGACATTCTATTCCATTGTAAATGACTCCTGGGTTTTCCGACAAAATAGGCTTGATATTTTCTAATTGCAATTATTTCAAAAAAAGCATTTCTTACTCCCTTTGCCCTGGATATTGCTCCCAAGACCCTTTGGACAATTAGCAACTGAAATCAACCATCAGAGGGCAGAGAGCTGAAATTATTTAAATCATAGATGAAGATAGCAAAGGCAGTACAGAACAAATTTAGAACCCTTAGCAATCATAGCTCTTTGTGTTCTGGGAACATCAATGCTCCCTTGGTGTGTATATAGAATACATTTTTAATCAATCCATTTCAACAGCACTGTGCTTTAAGTTTAAGTTGGAGTGTGATAATTAACGTGAAATAGAAAGTCGAAGATGTTATTGATATTTGGGCCCTTAGCAGAACTGTCCATGACAGAGAGTTTAACAAAGTATGCCATTTTCAAACATAAATTGGTCTTTTCATTGTTGAAAGGAATAGCCTTTAAAAATAGCTGAGAAATTGATCCTGATGTTGTCTTTGCTATTTGTCTTTTCCAAGAGATGGGTAAGTACCGGGAAACATAGTGAGAAGATGAGTGTTCAATTAATTAGGACTGTAGACAGCACAGTGTCCACCCTCCCCCTGAAAAACTGCTGCTCCCATCATCCCAAAGAGTCAACACAAAGCATAGCAGTAGAAAAGTGTTGAATCAAAGGCTTCCAAAGATTGCTAAGATGCCTTGTCAACTCATTGTTGCCATTTAGGAGCAAGTGGTTTTCTCTGCAGAGGATTTCAAATGAACTCCAACGTGCAACTTTATAACCCATTGACTTAGAGTTTGGAATAACATGCGCTAGGATGAAGTAAACTTAAACTGATTTGAAAGGGAATTGCAACACAGCAAAGATTTTTTAAAAGCTTATTTCTAGGGCTCTGCTTATAGTCATTTATTAGTACATGCTATATGACCGTATGGAAACTTTGATTTATAAACTGCAGGTGTTTCATTCAATTTTTTTCAATTATTTAATAAAAATATTTTATAGCATAGATTTCTTTTTCTTGTTCTCTCTACCACTTTTTTGTTTTACTAAACTGATCACGACCACACTAGCCACTTTTTAAATGAGATTCAAGACGCCCTCTGCAGAGATGTTATTTTCCCCAGTCCCCTTTGAATTAGGGAGAGATCTGAGCAGCAGGCTCTCCAGATTTGAGGTCCTATAAACATAAGCATGTGCCTGGGCCACAATGAAGACTTGTGAGCTGATGTAGCTAATCAAAAGCCCTTTGTACATCTGGGCATCTCCTACACCGGCACATGAGGCGCTGTTTGTCCAAGCTTTCTCTTGCCTCTCCTATTGTCTTCACAAGTCTCAGGAAAGCTGCTTTGTAAAGATTTTCTCTCATATAGTGGGATGTCTGTGCACTTTTCTGATTGTTTCCATTGCTGTACAAAAGACTTTTTAAATTCCATGTGGTCTCTTCTTATGTCTAGTTCCTGTGCTAATGATATTCTGTCCCCAAACGTTGTGCCTACCCCAATGTCTTGAAGAGTAGTCTATATGTGTGTCCATCAAATACTTACGGCATTTCAGGTTTTAAAATTAAGGTCTCAGTTCCATTTTGAATAAACTTCTGTACAGAGTAAAATATATGGATGTAATTTAATTCTTCTGAAGGTGAATACCAGGTTTTGCCATCAATGTTTGTTGGATAGACTATTTTTTCCCCAATGCATGTTTTTGTCTTTATCAAAAATTTGGTGAGCATAGCATTATTGGTTTATGTCCAGGTCGTCTGTTCAGTTTTGTTAGTCCACTGTCTGTTTTTATGACAATACTAGGCTGCTTGTATCATTATAGAACAATTTGAGATCAAATATTGTAAAACTTTCAGCTGTGTTCTTATTCCTTGATATTGCTTTGATATTATGTGATTTTTGTGATTCCATATGAATTTTTGCATTCTTTTCTATATATGTGAAGTAAAATAACAACCTTAATAGGTTTTCCATTGAATCTGTAGTTTCAATTTTGTAGTATAGCTTTTAACACCATTAATTTTTCCAGTTCGGGAGCATGGAAGATACTTCCATCATCTAATGTTTTCTTTGATTTCCTGTTTTAATATCATGAAATTCATATTGTAGAGTTTTCTTTTTCTTTGTCAACATATATTCCTAAGTACTTAAAATTATTTTGGCGGAAGTAATATTTCTAACTTCTGTCTATGAGAATACATATGAGGACCACTCTGTTTTATATTTACTTTGTACCCTTCAATTTTATTGTGTATGTTAGGTTTAAGATTGTTCTACTAAATTATGTTAGGTCTTTTATGTAAGAAACCATGTCTTCTACAAATAAGAGTCTTGTCTTTCCAATTTCATTGTTTCCATGTCTTTCTCTTGTGTAATTGCAATCACTGAGACTTTGATAATTACATCAAATAAAAGAGGCAGAAATGGACATTCTTGTCCCATTCCTCAGTTTAGCATTTATACCTCAGAAAAGAGATACTATCCAGAATTGACCCAGACATGCAAAAATTAAATACCAAGGAAATAAAACTAATAATCAGTAAGTGAGATGATGATTTGAATAGATTGCTTTCAAACAAAGAGGGATGAATAGCCAATATATATTTTTTTAATGTGCTTAACCACCAGGCAAATGCTAACTTTAGAGAAGTTCATATGGACATAAAAATCTTTGGGTCTATATAGAGCTTGTTTGACTGGTCAAATTAATTTGATGATGTTTTGTATTTAAAAATTCATTACAATGAATGAACTTTCAAAACTCTTTAAGATGCTTTCTTTTCTACAGAGGCGAGGACATCTTACTTTCTGATTTTGTACTTAGCTGGTGCTTGCTCTGCCCAGCCAGCTCAGTAAAAGGACAAGAGACTTGGCAGCTGCTCTCTTGGACCACACAAATCTCCTAAGTTATTTATTGAAATAAGCATCTCTTCAAACAGGTAACTGGTCAAATTCCAACAAGAGACATTGAAAATGGAAGAATTTAAAACTGAAAGTTGGAACTGGCCTCAGAGTCCCAACTTGTTATGAACTGGAAGGGAGCTGGCCAAGCTAGAATAAATGTCAGAGACCTTTGGGAGGTAGCAGAGAATACCTGCATATCTTTCTGAGATCTTGGCCAGGCCCTATGAAGCTATATTAAAGGACAATTATTTTTCAAATTAATATTCAAGAAATGCAACAGTGAAGAAAAGTTCATATTCATTTTCTTTAAGAAGGGAAAGCCAGGTAGAACAGTATTTTATGACTACAGCAATAATACTTGAAGTTAGGCAGTGATAGAAAAAGAAAACATAAGCATCTACAGTAAATAATCCATCATGACATGTGCTTCTTTGTAGCCAGAAGATGATGTTGGAATGATAAAATGGAAAACAGCATTTAGTGTGTGCTTATTTATGCCAGGAATTATGACCCCAGCTTTTTGTCTTATAACATTTAAAATTGCCATATAACCAGACATTAACATTTTTACTTGGGTCTGCACAATTTGTTTTTTATTTCATATTTATGATATCTATAAACAACTTTTATCTTGAAGACTTATAAAGAAATTAAATTTTTTCACTTCTTAAATAAGCACTACTTAAATATAGATCAAGAATTAGCACAGTTAATTATTTTAGTGACCATATTTAGCATTAAGACTCAAGTACAGGTGAGAAAATTGAGGCATAGAAAAATGAAGTACATTGTTCATAGTTGCAGAGCTGATAATTGAGTCTTTCATTTGGTACTGCTATATTAGAATGCGAGAGCCTGGATATTTTATGAAGAAAAGAGATACTCCTCACATTACAAAGGCTAAGAAGTCCATGTTCGAGGGGTTAGAATCTGGTAGGTGTCTTTTTTCAGAGTCATAACATAGCAGAAGGCATCGTGTGGGTAAGAAGTAACAAAGCTATGGTCATCCATCACAAGAAAACTACTACTGCTGTAGTGACGTGATATTCATGTAATTCCTTATAATGTAATTATCACTCATCTCTTTTAAACTGTCACATTAGAGATTCTTCTGTAAATACAAGCAGTCTATTTAAAATGTAAATAAAGATATAATGTGAATGGAGGCAAATAAATTTCGGATTTAACATCCACAATGAAGAGACATGCAGTACTTTTCCCAACATCAGTTAGGAAGGAGAGTGTGTTTTTATTAAGTGATATTCTCTCTATAGTTGATAACTCAGCAAAATTAGGTAATAATTGGAAAGCATGAGGTATTCAGTAAAGAATAAAAAATTGTGATTTATTTTTATGACAAATACTAACATTGGTTGAATTCTCTTGATGTAGTTAGGTATTAGGCTAGTAACTCATATAACATAAACTTTCAGTTTCCCTATCATAAAGGTGAAAAAAATCAACTTTAGAAATAAATTCTTAGTAACCTGTCCAGAATGGTAAAGCAGATAGGTGCACAAGCCCAATTTCATCTGATTTGTGTTTTGTGTTGTTCAGGAACTATCACATCTTTTACCAACTATCATTGTTTAGAATTGGGAACTGAGCCAATAGGCCTTGCTATTGAACAGAAACGGTCTTCAGAACTATGCCCATGCATAGCCAGCTAGACACCTGGGTCACTTGCAAGATGGGACAAGAATTTATGCAAAACTTTCTCTTATGCCAAGGCAGATATAATTTCAAAGGTATAGTTTGCAAAAAGTTCTAGTGTATTCCTTTCTGCAGGAAGCTCTCTCACACAGTGCTGAGATCAAAATGCTGTCTCTGCAGGGATTTTTTTATACAGACCTCTACCAAGAAAGTAAACAATTTAAAATCATGACTAGTGCTCTAGAGAAGAGAGGAAAGATAAGAGACTTGACTGCCCTTGCTTCCTGCAAACAAGGCATGTTGGGCAGCAGCTGGCGCACGGGTAACTCATTAGAGCCTCTTGAAGCCTTGGTAAGTGCAGTGGGTAATCTGAGAGCTCAGCAAGGAGACTCCTCGCCCAGAAGTCAATCAATCTGCTGGTCTGAGCAGGAAGCACATAGGGAATCAAGGCTGAAGATTGGCCCCCACTAGTGTACATGGTCTGCTAAGCAGGGAAACAGGACTGGGTCATGAACTGCGATGCCTGGGTGATGCAGGTAGACTGGGCTTCGTTCTCCCTAAACAGAAAGGGCATCTGATGTGAGGCTTCAAAGATAGAGACAGTTCTGTCACCCAGTACACGAACTTTACTTCTTATATTACTCAACACCAGAAATATACAATCTGAATTTGGAAAGATCTTAATGAAGAAACAGCAAACACTAGGGGAGGCATATTATAAAATAAAACCTCAAAAATAACATTGAGGAACCCAGAAACTAGTCATAGTTAAAAGGAGCAAAGGGGATAAGCCTACAGAAGGCTATGGACAGGTCGGGGAACTATGATTACCAGGGTGGAGCCTCTTGTAAAACAGACACTGGCACTGCAAGGGAGTGAGTATAGGGGTGGATATCATCTCACTAGTGTTCCGTCTTGCCCGTTGGCCTCTTGCCAATGTCTCCAATTGACTAAACCAGCCTGAAGCAACATTTGAATAAGAGCCCTAGGAAAGCAGTCTGTTCATATCAACTGCTCAAGGAGCATGGCAGGACAGAACGTCTCTGGGTGGGTGGGTAAAGACATTAGCTGTCGTTTGTGGTGAGGAGCTTCCCCTTTAGCCCTGTGGTCCTTGTGCCAACAGCGACATAGGGCAGCAGCCATGAACACTGGAAGAGTGAGTAACATAGCTTGATAATGAGCGTGGTGTTCACAGACAAAAGTCAAACACAGTAACAGCTTCTTTCTTACCTTGACTACATGTGGAACTAGCACCGCTGAATGTCCTCTTTGAGAGCAGAAGCTAAAAGTTCAAATCACTATATTCTGAAATGATCTTAATTTTAAGCCCTAGAAGTTAATTACCAAACAATTCATTTCCAAGATTGTCAGCCAACAAATCTTCTTTGGAAATGAAGAACATTTCAATAATGATGTGAATTCAATCAATTTTTTTTTGTTTTTTGTTTTTTTTTTGTTTTTCGAGACAGGGTTTCTCTGTGGAATTCAATCAATTTTTAAAGATTGATATAATTGAAAACAATACTCTGATGACCAATACTTATCTATGGGGAATATGCCTTTTCCAAGGCAATGGTACTCCTTTGCTCACATATTTTAGACTCAATTAATGCAGACATTGCTTGAGAGAAAGGCATGAACTTCTCAGTGGCAGTGAGTAGGTTTGACTTGTCTGCCTTCAATCTTCTGATTCCTTTAGCCCTACATTTAAAAGTAATATCCTAGGAGTCAAATGTGAGTGGAGCAGATAATGACGTTCATGACATCCATACTAGTATATTGTCACCCCCCTTGCTCTAGCCTGTAAAATACCAACCAACAATCGTCTATAGAATTCATTGGTAATCACTGGGAATCATTCAGAATGGTGAGTGAGGATGGGAACATAGTTTTACACTCCCTGACAAATATGATTTCCTTTTCTGGATCATCAGATTGGGAGGCAAAGCCCACAGTCTCTTTCATGGGTTATATTTCTAGAGAGACTCCTGATAACTTCCATCAATCTTCAAATTATGTTTAAAAAAATCTGACTTTGAAAAAACAGTTTATATGCAACAAATGCACTGAATATTCATGGAAAAATAAGTCACCCAACCCTGTCTTAAATTAATATGCACACTTAAGCCCAGAGAGAAGAGAGATGTTTATCTAAACAATTATGCCAAATATTGAACAAAGTTAAAAAGAAACCAAAAAAATAACTTTTGTGAAAAAGGATAAAGTTTTTTTTGTATTGATTGCTGACACCTTAAGGATAATCTATTAACATTTATTTAAGTATTTATTTTTTATGTGTTTGTAGATTAGTTCCCAAAGTAGAACTGCATTCTTTCAGATAAATGAACAGCATAGATAGGAATGTTAATATCTTTCATAATAATAGAGAAGCAAAGAGGCCTATGAACATAAAAATATGACATTGTCAATGATTTCTACTTATATATTATGCTCATCAAATTAGTTTTTATATTCAATGCCTATTCATATATACAATGCATATTCATTGAGTATTTTGTATTTGCCAGACAATGGAATTACTTCAGTGAAAGCACAAACTCCACCTCTGCTCTCTTAAGTTTATAGTTTAGTTGGCTAGAATATTAAAGATGCAAAAATATCGAGTGAAAAGTTTTCCAAGGGAAAATGAAATATTCTATGATTATACCTAAGGTCTTTCTAGCTCCACATGTCAGACTGAAGTGAAGATAATTTCTGGACATTGCATTCTAGATGAGAACTTAAAAATGTGTCAGTCAGACAATGAAAGAGAAGAAAAAGGCAAAGAATCCACTGAGCAAAATCAAAGATAGCTGGGTGGTAGTGGCACATGCCTTTAGTCCCAGCATTCAAGAAGCAGAGGCAGGTGGATTTCTGTGAGTTTGAGGCTAGCCTGCTCTACTAAAGCTACTTCCAGAATAGGCTCCAAAGCTACAGAGAAACCCTGTCTCAAAAAACAATCAAAAATTCTAAGGCTGTGGCTTGAGGGAGCATGTTCAAATGATTGCTTATAGGTATTGTGGTAAGATTGTGACACGAAACTTAGAACAGGACAGACCAAAAGTAGATCATGAATAGCATAAAATGAGTGTTGAGGAGTATGGACTTTGCTCCTCCTGACTGTGACGGGGGCGGGGGGCTGAGCTCACTTCTGTGTGGTGAGGAGCAGTAATTCCTAGCATCCTAAGCCCAACCTCTACAAAGATTAAAGGGACAGTCTGTGAACAGACCAAGTACACAGCAGGCACAGTGCTAGGGTGGACGAATGAATATGGAAATCACTGTGAGGAATAATGGAAAGGCTTCCAGGTTGTCTTTTCAAGTGCAGTAGATATTGACTGTACTGGCTCCATGTCTGTTACACTTTGAGACATATTTGTACAATTGTGGGATAACTATGAGAACTCAAAACATTTATATGATGGGCGCTTCAAACCTGAACCCAGCTCTTCAAATAATAGTTTTATTGAAACAGAGACTCACATTGTATCCTTGAACTTATGGTCTTGGGTGTCAGCCTCCCAAATGCTGTGATTGCAGAAATAAGCCATCAAGCCTGGCTCAGGAATTTTATACTCTTAGTGAATTGGAAGTGCATCATCTCTTTCACCCCAAGCTGCTCTACCATACAACAAGAAAAACAGCAACAATTTAGCCACTCCATTCCATGCTTTCCTGGCTTTATTGAACTTCCCACTTCTTTCCTCATTTTCTAGTGATTACTACAATTATCTGTTTCTCTGTACAATGGACTAATAAGTTTCTGTGAATTAATAAGAATATGTGAATTTTAACTCTGTACCTGGCTTTGTTAACAGAATGCCCTCCAGCCCTATCCAAGGTGCAAAAAGTGACAGAATTCTTCACTTGCCTGAATAGTAGTGTGTGTGTGTGTGTGTGTGTGTGTGTGCAAGAGAGAGAGAGAGAGAGAGAGAGAGAGAGAGAGAAGGGAGGGGACAGAGAAAGAGAGGCAGATTTTCTGTGGGTGTTAATTCATTGAGGTCCCCCACTATTATATTAGGTCCTACTTTTACTTTTAAGTCTAATGATATTTATTTGTTTGCATATTCTTATGTGTATGTTTTAACATATATTTGTATTCATTTACATATGGTTGCAAATATGTAGATAATTAGTATAATTATTGCATTATATACTAATATAATTAATGTTTATATAAAATATAAATATAGAACCATTTATACTCATTTTCTCAAATAGTTGAACTTTTTAAAAACAGCAGAGAGAGAATACGCAAATTAATAAGATCAGAATGAACAGGGGGACATAACCACAGACACAGAGGAAATTCAGAGAATCATTAGATCTTATTACAAAAGCCTGTATAACACAAAACTGGAAAATGTAAAAGAAATGGACACTCTTTTAGATAAATACCATATACCAAAGTTAAACCAGGACCAGGTGAACAATCTAAACAGACCTGTTGGTCGGGAAGAATTAGAAGAGGTTATCAAAAACCTCCCTACCAAAAAAAGCCCAGGACCAGATGGTTTCAATGCGGAATTCTACCAGAACTTCCAAGAAGAGCTAATACCTATACTCTTTAATGTATTCCACAATATAGAAACAGAAGGGTCATTACCTAATTCCTTTTATGAAGCTACAGTTACTCTGATACCAAAACCACACAAAGACTCAACCAGGAAAGAGAATTACAGGCCAATCTCACTCATGAACATCGACGCAAAAATCCTCAACAAAATACTAGCAAACCGAATCCAAGAACACATCCGAAAAATTATCCATTATGATCAAGTAGGCTTCATTCCAGAGATGCAGGGCTGGTTCAACATACGAAAATCTGTCAATGTAATCCAGCATATAAATAAACTGAAAGAAAAAAACCATATGATCATTTCATTAGACGCTGAAAAAAGCATTTGACAAAATTCAACATCCATTTATGTTAAAAGTCATGGAGAGATTAGGGATACAAGGGTCATACCTAAATATAATAAAAGCTATATACAACAAGCCGACAGCTAACATCAAATTAAATGGAGAGAAACTCAAAGCCATCCTGCTTAACTCAGGAACACGACAAGGATGTCCACTCTCGCCATACCTCTTCAATATAGTGCTTGAAGTTCTAGCAATAGCAATAAGACAACATAATGGGATCAAGGGGATTCGAATTGGAAAGGAAGAAGTTAAACTTTCATTATTTGCAGATGATATGATAGTGTACATAAGCAACCCCCAAAACTCCACCAAAGAACTTTTACAGCTGATAAAATATCTCATTATATACTTATTTTACATTTGTATGTCAACGTTTTCCAACATTCCACTTTAATTTCTCTGCCTGTTTAACAATAATATGGGTTACTGCTGGAAAGCTTTTAAACTATTTTTTAGACAATTTAGTCAGTCTACATCGTTCAGTTGGTAAATTGATCTTAATATTAAAGGTTGTCATTGACAAGCATGAATCTTCCTATCTCATTGATAATTATATTCTATCTAACATAGGATTTTTGTTCCTTCCCACTCCTTTACATATTATTTCTGTGATTTGATAGTTTCTGCTATTCCAAGGTTTGATGGAGGAAGGTCATTGGCTAATAAAGGCACTGCCCTGGCCCATTTTATTGGTTAGAGGATAGGTGGGAGGAGTAAACAGGACAGAACGCTGGGAGGAAGAGGAAGTGAGGTCAGAGACTTGACAGCTCTCCTCGAGGGAGCAGACGCCTGAGAGAGACGCCATGCCCCGCTCCCGGGATGAAGCTCCGACCCAGGATGGACTAGGCTATAATCTTCCCGGTAAGACCGGTTCTCACAGATTATTAGAGATGGGTTGATCGGGATGTGAGAATTAGCCTGTAAGTGCTAGAGCTAAAGGGCCAAGCAGTGCTTAAAAGAATACAGTGTCTGTGTAATTATTTTGGGGCATAAGCTAGCCGAGCAGGCGGCCGGGGTGCTGGGAACACAGCCCCGCCGCTCTTACTACTTCAAAGGTTTGCTTTTCTTTCTCCATCGTGAATGTGTTCTAACAGGTTGTATATATCCATGTTGTCTTGGTGTTAGTTTTATTAGGTAATTTTCTCATTGCTTTGGCAAAATACATGACAGAACCTTAGAGAAAAGGGGATTCATTTTGGCCTACAGTTAATGGGGGAATCTCACAGGAATATGAGACTGCCTGCTCATATCTCAGTGACCCAGGAAGAAGAAAATGGGACCAGGTTATGAGCTGTAAAGCCTGCCACCAATGACCCACTTCTTCCAGCTAGGTCCACCTCCCAAAGGGTCCCAAACCTTCCTGAAACAGTGCAGTAACTGGAGACAAAGCAATTAAGCACATGAATACATTGGAACAATTCACATCTGAACTCTGGCATTCTGCTCTTGGATACATAGCTATCTTATTAAAATGAAAACCATCCAGGCCATCTTCAGAAGCCCCCATAGTCTTAACAAGACAAACACTGCTCAGAGTCTCATCTAAGACTTACAGGAATCTTAACTGTGAGAAAGTTTTTTAATATATTTTTTTTCAAAAGATAATGCATAAATATTTGGATTCCAAAAGGGTAAAACCAACCAACCAACAAACAAAAAAGAAGTCCAGCAAAGACAGATCAAAGCAAGACTGAGACCCAATAAGAAAAATAGAAAATCTGAAATGTCATCTCCCATATCTTGGGCTTCCAGTTCCATTGCTAAGGTTATACAAACTTGAATAGCCTCATTGTATGTGTGGTCTCTCTCTTGCGCTAAGCTTATGAAGAGTATGCACCTTTCCTTGGTGAGCATCCCATATTTCTTGATTCTCCAATATTATGGATTTTCTGCATCATTTTAAACTCTGTCTCTACAACTTCACGCACAACACACTTAGACGTTCCACTCAGAGAACTCCATCATGCTGCATACTGCCTAGCTTAGTACCTTCTGTAACTTTGGTGCAAAACTCATTGCCCTTCACTCTTGCGAAAGCAATACCACATGAGTGATTGCTAAGCTTCACTGCTAGTTTAAGACAGAGCTAGGTCTCATTGGTCCACAGCTGAAGCCATCACTGTCTATCTTCACAGCTGAACCTGGAACCATACTGCCAAAGAATTATTTTCCAGCCAACCATGTTGAAGGCTCTCTCTCTCTTTCCAGAGACTTTCCTTTGAAATGAGTTTGTGCTGTTATATTTTCAGATTTTCCTTGAGTGAATTACAACCACTTTGACCACACCTACTTTGTCTCCATTATTAACTGGGACCAAGCTCCCTCAGTAAGGCCATATTCCTTGAAACTTTCCAAGCCTACCAAAACATTCAGGAACCACATATTTACAAGCGTGAACCTGGGGAAGGCATGTCATACTAACTGTAAAGTTATCATTTTATTTCTATTGCGTTTTATTTCTATTCTCTTTGGTATTTTACGTGGGGCTTGTCTAAGTTAGAACTTCCTCACTTTCTTCCTATCTGGGAAAAACTTTATTTCCTCTAGGATTTAAGGCTCATTTTGCTGGGTGTTGTATTCCAGGCTGGCGATCTTTACCTATCAATAATTTGAATATTTCATTCAATTCACTTAGGGCTTATATGATTTTCGTCAAGAAGCTGGCTAAAAGTATAGATGACTTTCCATTATCTGTGATTTGGGAGTTTTGCTGTTTTTAGTATTCTGCTTTTGTCCTGTACTTTTGGCATTTTGATTAAAATTTGCCTTGGTGAAAGGTGTTGTTTGGTTTGAGTTTTTTAAAATTCCTGAGTCTGGATGTGCATATCTCTCATCACTTTGGAAGTTCAGTTATTTTTCAAAACAGGTTTTCAACAGGATTTGCTTTTGTTCTGAAATCCCTATCACATGAATATTTATTCAATTATCAGCATTCCATTACCAGCTTTCTTTACTCTTTAAAATCTCTCTTTTTTTTGTCTATATTAACTAAAATGATATGCACAGAAACCCTTTGCTCTAGTTGCCTGTAGTGGGTTGTGCCTGTGATTCCAGCATTCAATACAAACTGAAATATTGTAGGGGGAGAGAGGGGGGAAAGAAAGAAGGAAGGGAGGGAGGAAGGAAAGAAAAGGTGGAGGAAGGAAGGAAGGAAGGATGGAAGGAAGGAAGGAAGGAAGGAAGGAAGGATGATTTTCTGTTGTGTTGGTCTGTTGTACGAACTATTTTCTTTGTTGTCCTACTAACTGAAGATTTATCTAAAACATCTCTTTAATATTTTTTTATGATTTATATCTCTGCTAAATGTCTCATTCGTGTCCCAAATTGTTCATTTTTTCTCTTGATGTCACTCACTGAGTTTTCATAAGAGAACTCTGAAAATTATTTCATTCTGTTTTAGAGGTACTGGGTTTCTTTCCCCTTTTATTGATATCACCCATTCCTTTCAGTGTTATACGGGGGATTTTTGTTGGTTAGATGCGGGTAGAATGTCTTATTTAATAGATACACTGTGTTTCTTAAAGGAAGCTGTAAAAACACAGCCTCTAGGTGTGTTTCTTATCTTGGATCAATGTCCACAAGAATGCCTTCACATCTATACTGCAGCAGTAGCTAAAGATATGACTTTGTTTTAGACAAAGACTTCCATGCACCTTGTAGCACGAATTCTATTTGGTCTTAATTAATCAAGACCTAGAGACAAATATTGGAGCTCAAGCTAAAAGATGAGAGAAGCAAAGCAGCCTGCCACTGGCACTTACTTCTACCTCAGACTGAAGTGGGCACGATCCTGTCTCCACAAATTCTTAGACTGAAGACTGAGCCTGAGACCTGTCTCCTCCTGTCTCATATTCCTCTCTAGTGCTGGGATTAAAGGCATACACCACCACCGCCAAGTCTCTACGGCTAGCTACTGTGACTGGTTTCCCTCTGATCTTCAGGCAAGCTTTATTCATTAAAACACAAATAATATACCACTATGGTATCTGTATTCTCAGCCTGCAGAGAATGGAGTTCTGCGAGCACTAAGTGGCGTGGCAGCAGCTGCCACAGGATCTTATAATGTGACATAAGAAGACTTTTCTCACATTTCTCAATAGATGCCAAAACTGTGGCTCTAGTACCTGATTCCCAAGCCACAGTGTGTACAGGAGACCTTCCTCAGGACTCTCAGTTTGAATGTGGGAGATGCCTGGTACTGTGGGTCTCTGGATCCATGGGATAAAACAAGGAATTCTCTCAGTTTCACAAAATTGCACTGAGTTGGAGTCTTCAGCTCTTACAAACATGATCTGGAAATTGAGCAAACAAAAATCCTGGGATCCTATAAACAATTTCAACTGGTGTATGGGATTGCCATACTGCGTGATGCCCTAAAGGAGCTCTGGAAACTAAATGTCATTTACTTGCATTGTAAAGGAAATGGCCTTTGTAGAGGATGTGTGGCAGGGTCTGGGCTTTGAGGTTTCAAAAGTCCTTCCTTCCCTGTTTGGTTTCCCACCTTGTGCTTGTGGTTTTGACTGTAAATTCTTAGCTATTGCCCCAGCACCTGCTGCATCCTCCTTTCTGTAATGGTCATGGACTCATCCTCTGAAGGTATAAGGTCCCATTAAACATCTTCTACAAGTTGGCTTGGTCATGGTGCCTTTTCACAGGAATAGAAAGGTGACTAAGAAATCTGCCGTTCCAACTCCCCATGCTAGGAGATTTCTGTACTTCAAAATATATTTTCTTATCTTTGGCAGTATGGTAATGAGTTCCACTATTCAAGCATTTTGTCTCCTTTCATCTTTAGAGTTTTGTTTTGTTTTGTTAAGATAGGTCTCACTATATAACCCTGACTGCACTGGAATTCTCAGAAATCTGACTACCTTTATGTCTTAAGTAGTAATATCAAAGGCATGAGCCACCATGATCAACTTTGGTCTTTTGAAGTAAAAAAAAATAATCTTGATATCAAAATGAACAATTATGGACATTATTAAAAATTAAAATATTTCACGAGATCAAATAAACTTGCATATTTCATTTAACTATTTTTAACAAAGTATAATAGAAATAAACTTAAATGTTAACATTTAAATATCAAAATGATAATGGGCTTATAATTACCATTGGCATTTTTCTGGTGATGCTTCCTTAAATATGAAGAAACTGCACAACTTTTAATTTTCAGCAAGAAATGGCTTAATCCTTCTTATTTTATCACCTTGAGAGGATCAGACCATCAAATTATTGTATTTTTATACCAAACTACCTGGAATAATTCCTTTCACATGGGCATGCATTCCAGATGCATTTAGTTGAACAAAATTTATAATAACAGCTATGTTAGCAATTAATTTTTAAAAAATAAATGAATGACATATTTAAACAGAGAATGCATTGAAGAAACACAAGTAACAACCAGTTCAATAGTTCAAGGCAACAGGAAAGAGATAGCAATTCCATGGAGAATTTAATGTGTAAACATTTTACACATTAATACAAAAGCACCTTATATATTCGCCACAGAAAAGAAGGTCATTTTCCAAGATCATAAAAAAGCCCTGAAGAACCCGATGCCACTTAGGTGGAAACAGATCTGAGAGCTATACTAGCTGATTGTGAAGGATCTTCTATTCATTGTATACTTCCCTTGGATTTCTTAAAGTAAGTGACCGGTACCTTGGTTAAGGATACAGAACATTCTAGAACAAACATAATGGCTTCTACCCTAAAAAGGTAGCTTCAGAATCTCAGGGTGAGTTTTGTCCATGAAAAGAGAGAGGTCATAAGTTTGGAGACTAAAGCTGGGTTAAGTATTAGAAGACGTTTTCTTTTCTTTGTATAATATTTTTCAGAGTGTGTTTTACAGGATTTTGAAAATTGTCATTCATTCCACCTTCTCTTCTCCATAACTTGTGTCATAAAAGTGAAAGCAAATCTGTGGTCCAGTGTGAATAAACATAAGCGATGTGGACACACTGCCCCAGTTTGCTCACTCATTTCAACCACGCAACAGCCCATTGGATGCAGGGCATGATAAGTCTCTTCCAAGGACTCATGGCTGTTTCTCTGACTAGATATTTCAGAATGTATATTCATGCTCTTACAGGGAAAGCTCTGGAAGCTGCTTACACATTTATTCTTGGGAATCAGAAAAACAAATTCATTTAGGGATGGTAGCCAACTGTTATCTTAGCACGCAAGAGACTGAAGCAGGAGAATTTCCACAAATTTGGGACCATTCTGTGCCTTGAAGCTACTCTGTGCTACATAGACAATTGAAGTCAGCCCAGGATACAGTGTGATACACTATCTCAAGAAAACAGCCAAAAGGAAACATACTTTCCATTTAATTTGTATCTCCATATTCAAAATAGTTTATAGATTGCATCCTTAGGTTATCAGCTTATCTCTTAAGAAATTACCAAATTATATCTTCAGCATCATGAAGGACTTTCTTTGTGTTTGAGGTGTGGTCTTGGATTATTTTTATGGAAATGGGAATATGGAGGATGTGGTAGTACTTTATTTTGAGTAAATCTGTCCTAAAATGGTAGAATATGTGAGAAAGGGGTGAATAAATAGTGCCATTCATTTGTCTCTTCAGAGACAGATTTCTTAAATATCCCTAATGAAGAAGGATGCTTAAAAGAAATCCCATACTATCTCAGAATTGAGTATAATAGAGGGTTATTTATTTAAGGGTAGACTCACAGATCACAATCCTCTACTGGAACGAGGAACAGCAACCGAATCCCACAGCCAAAAAAGAGGCCGGAAGCGCACTTTACATTGGCATAAATAGTAAAAGAGGCCACGCCCAAGTGGGTGGGTAACTTAAAGGCTACTGGCGGTAGGAGTTCCTATAGCACCTTAAAAGCATATATAGCTCAGAAACTATCTCCATAATAGCACCATGATGCTTCTGGAAAGCTCATACTGTTAATAAATATTTACAATAATAGTTCAATTGGTGCAATGTGAACTGATTACCTTTCTTAAAATAATCCATATTAATGCCACTTTTGCATTGCCCACTGGTAAGTGATTCAGATTACATACACATAAGTATATGTATGTATATTTATATATACCATATAACTGAATAATGAAATCTACCATCAATTTCTTTCAAATCTTGGAAGGAAACACAACTGCAAAATAATTGTGTTCATCAAGTGATCTATCAAATCCCCCTCCATTACTATCCAGCTCTTACTAGAACTCTTTCCCTTTTGATTAATAATCTTCCCTGCTTCCTAATTCAGAGCACGGCTTCCCTCAGAAATTAAGTCTACGGACTGCCTTTGACCTGCTCTCTACTACATAAAAATAAATGTCAACGCACTGAAATCCAGAGGTCTATTTTTCAGCATTGTGTGTGTGTGTGTGTGTGTGTGTGTTGGCACAAAGTAATGATAAAGAAAGATAAAATGACACTTTAAAAATCTCACTGCAGTTTTTCTAACCTAGCCTGCAAGCTGGTGTGGATGAAGTACATAAAATGACCAGAGCCCAAGAATTCACTCAAAATTCCTCAAAAAGCAAACCAAAAAGAAAATTTACTCTAAAATGTCTTAGATTTGTGTAACCTTTTATGATCATCCCCTAGAATTCATAAAATCAAAAGGAATTTTTTGTCTTCTTTCATTTTCTTCTTTAGTTACTACTTGTTTTGTTCTGTACTTGTGTTAAGAAAGTCAGAATCAAAATGCTCTAGTTTGTTAAAAAAAATAAACATTGATATTGCCAAATGAATTGTTCTCATTGTTAAAGAGGCATGACAACATAACACCAAAAATCCCAACAATGAATAAAATGTATTTGAAAAAGAAAATACTTGAAGTTTTTAAATCTGAAAGAAAAGCAATAAGGATTTTTTTAATCCTTCAAATATGCCACCACAGTATACAATACCCAAAATAGTGTCTCAGAGTAAGGTAAGAATGGCAATTAGAAAGATGGCTTTGAATGAGCTGCAGAAAACATGGTATGTGTATTACATTTTCTGTTCAGAAATTTAAAAAAATACAGTTTTTTTCTTCTCCCTGATAAGCTATAGATAGAACAACATTTCCTTCAATCCAAAATATCTCCATCCCCTTTAGTTTAGAAACCTACGGAAAAATAATGGTGATAGTGGCATTAGTGGGTATGAACCTGTACTTCCATTGTGGGTTTTAACATGAACTCTCACCATGTCTGGTTCCATGTTCTCAGACAGATACTTTAATATTCCTCAGATTATGATTACCTTCTCACTCCAAATATACAGAAATAGAAGCTTATAAGGTTTATTCCCAAGTTTGTATGATGCCCAGCCAAATTTCAATTTGCATTGAACTATAAATGTTCTGCCCTGTTGAAGTCATTATACCACAAAATACCTGACAATGGTCATAATGAATATTCTCTCTGTCTATGAAGTTAGTAGCCTAGAGTCACATCACACACTTGTAATTGCTATTATTTTAAGATCATTTTTGGTGACTTTGGCTGGAGGAGATGGTTAAGGGTGAGATGTGGAACACTAGAAACGTGAGAAAAAAAGATTGGCATTGGTTAATATGGGCAGTAATCCTTGTGAAAAATAAGTGGAATCGATTATAATGATGAGATTATTTAAGACTTAACAAGATGTCATAAACATATCCAAAAAGCATGGTGTGACTGCATGCTCACATAGTTCTACCTGAAAGATAGTAATTGTGATTCATGTACATAAATGTTGCAGGGTGCACATGAAGTTACTATGCTTTAGCCAGCGTCTAAGGAAATCCTTTTTTTGGTGAAGACAGACCCTGGGTAGAAGAGTTTTGGCAACCAGAGTGGAAAAGAACAAAAGAGAATTTAAATCTTGCATACTAGATTTGACCCAGCAAAACCTGAATCTAGGAAAACAAAATGAGTTGCACAAAGCAATTCCATGGACGATGATTCAACTTACATTAGGTTAAATTAGATCCTTCATATAAAAAGTACACTTTCTAAAGAAAAATAACTGTATATGAGATTGAAGTGTATTTATCTCATTAGAGTTATTATTTGTTACATGACATCCCTTACTTCATCTGGGATGAATTCACCATGAGTTTGTGATGGATGAGTTGATGTTTCTTTCTCATGTCTTTTAGAAGTGCTTTAGAATATGCCACTTCAAGTAATATTGCTAGAAGTACAAATTATAATAATAAAGTTATAGTATTTTTAAACCACATTTATAGTTCATTTTACAATTATCGAGAATATAAGACATAATTTACTTGAATGGAAGAAGACCCTTTCATATTCATGTATAGCTGAACCACTTAAATATTATTTATGTTGCTGTGGTTTCCTCCAAGCAGAGAAATAGCAAATGCTATTATTTAAAAAAACAATTACCTTCACTGTTAAAATTATGATTACCCAAACACCATTTTTCTAAAAATGAAGAAGAATGGCAAAATCCATGATCTATGTCCTCTTATTTAAATGGCATCCTCCAGTAATTGCTTGCTGAGTGACTTTAAGGGCTTGATGTAATGTTGCAAGTATTGTAAAATTTGCACAGAACATAAAGCCTTCACCTCCTTCATATCAATACTTCAAGTAAAGTCATGAAGTTTAAGAAGTTATAAAGATGACTATCCTCATATATATGGCTTTAAAATTGTGGGTGATTTTAGGTAATTGAATGAGTGGATCAAGCAAAGTGAGATTGCATATAAAATATTGTAGTGTATGTATTTTCCATTATTATTTATGATAGCTTTCTTATATGATACATTTTATGGATGATAGATAAAATACAGGATTGTTAACACTGAGACTATGCTTTCATTTTATGTGGACATCAATTTATCATCTCTAGCTTAATAGGAGTTAGGGACGTTCTGAGGCATATTGATTCTGGGTGTCACTGCATAAAATAAAATTCATTTGTCGAGTAATACTTGACATCGTCCATAAGGCAACATTTTTTTGCAGAATTTTTTTGTGTTTCTATAATCTTTATAATTGTTTCTGACACATCTATGTAATTTTCTATGACATTGAAAAACTAACGCTCATTAGAAAAATAGAAAGTTCAGTAAAGAACAATCCTGTATCTATAAACAAAGACTACCTCTGGTCAAATGTTCAGTTGGATTACCTTAAATATTCTTATATATGTATCTGAGAGTTTAATGAAAGTAAATATAAGTTTAATGCATAAAAGAGAAAACTGACATATATTACACGCCTTTTAGTCTAGAGACAGTCATTTCCATGATTCTTGTCGCATGCAATTTACGTGCCTCTAATTTATGATTAAATCATTCTAGAATACTTGTCTCCAATTTATCAGAAGGCTTTTATAACTCATATAAAATATTTAAAAGAAATTGATGATTATTTATCCTATTTTATATCGTTGGTGCTTTGGTTAACACCATATGAAAGAGAAGAACTAGACCCACAAGTCTGGAGCAAAATATTTATAAGTCATATATGCACTAATGGATTTATTTTTATAGTGCAAAAAGAATTCTTACAGTCCTAAATAAAATTAACAAATTATGCCATTTAAAAATGATATAATGATATCATAAAGGGCAGTTCTGCATCAGAAAGAACCCTATGCACTATGGGACGCACCTGGATTTTGGGTCACTTAAATCCTAGTCATAAATTTGAACTGTAAAACATCCATTCTTCCCAATGAAGCCTACACAATGCAAAGGCTAGACTAATGCAGCCTATATTCCCAGCAACCTTTTTCTGTCTTCACTACTTGCCCTCCAGTCTCAGGTTTCATGCCTCTCACCATGTTGGAGCTCACAGTGTTTCCCAGTGCCATGAAGAAACGTGAGCCCCAGTGGGACAGTCTGGTGGTTCATCTGCCTCATTACTAGCTATGGGACAGAGCTCAATTTATCCTTGAGAACATGAAGATCATTATACCTCTGAAACTCAGATATTACTTAGCTTAGGTTGTCTGGGGCTTGCCTTCTTCAACATTGCTTCAACTTTGGGCAGTAGAGTGTAATGAAAGATCCAATTCGCTGTCAGTAGGATAAGGTAATAAGAATGATAATTTACCAGTAATTTAGTACTGAGTTGGAGAAACACACAACTAGAGAGGTATCAGTGGTCCTCCTTCCCTCTATGAGCGTATGTGTAGATAAATCCTCTTTAACAATCTTAGTACCAATGGACAACACACAGTCTAAACATTTTTCTTTGCTAGGTAGTACCACGTGTGAGTAGTTAAAGTGTTAATCACAAATGGGAGGCGGTGGTGGGGAAGAGACAGAAATCTTTAATAAATAAATAAATTAAAAAATTAAATAAAAAAAAGCAAATGACAAAAGCATAAAAAAAAGAAGGTAAATAGAAAAGATAATGACCATATGATCATATGATCCAGCTTTCCCCATGCTAGGGGAATCTAAGCTGTCTGGTCACACACACACTTGCACATCCTTCTATGCTATGAGTTATTATTCATAGACACCAAGAATACAGTCTAGGTATTCATCAACAGATGAATAGAAACCCATCATGAAGAAGAATGAAGTCATGTCATTCAAAAACATAGATGAAATTGGAGACCATGATGTTAAACAAAATAAGCCAAACTCAGCCAAACATTGCATGTTTTTCTTAATGGGGTGAATCTTGATTTAAATATGTTTGTAAGATGAAAGTAAAGGGGAACTACAGGGTTAGAAGATCTATAAAGGAGGCACGCCAGCGAAGAAAAAAATATTTCATATCTGTTCTCATAGGCAAAAATCTGTTTTTAGTGATATGAACATGTATGATGAGAAAGCTGAACAGAGTTGTGTGAGGAGAGAAGCTGAAGCAATAGGAATGGGGAGGGAAAATAAAGGAAAGTAGTGGGAGAGATAAACAAAATCAGATGCAAAGATATATATATATATATATATATATATATATATATATATATATATGTGTGTGTGTGTGTATAAAAATCTCATAATTAAACCCACTAATGTGTGTGTAAATTAAAGGTATTTGTAATATATATAATAAAAAAAAGAGGATCTGAAAAAAAAATGTACCTTAGAATTAGGCAGTCTATATGTACATGATTGTGGATCCTAAACTAGTGTTTGCTGGTCTAGGGAAGCTATGAGCTCAGGACACAATGCAATTTGATATCACTGATTTTTATAGATATAGCATAGAAGCAGAAGCTAGTCAGTTGATGACTGTGTCCCTGTCAGGTAGAATCCTGCAGTGTATCACCACAGAGAAGTAACTCTTTATGAGGCAATCAGGTAAACCTTAACCACAGGGCAAGTCCTGCAGACATGTGTCCCCCTCTCTGATACTCTCAACACACACTAACCAAATGTTTGATATGCGGTTGCTTTTTTGAGCTGTAACAGTCAGAAACCCCCAAAAGGAGGGCCTAGGAAATCTGGACCTGAGTGACATCTAGAATTAAAATGGTGTAAATTAAGGACAGTGAAAATTAAGCAGGCTTTTTAGAATTTCTAGAAAAACAGAATAGAATCAAATGATCCTCCAGGTGCGAAGAGTATATCACACATCTGTAAACATCAGATTTTTTTCAGGAAACCATGGCCTCGTTAAGTGTTCAAATTTAAATGCCAGATGGGGGCAGGAGTAACATTATGCACATATTAACATATCAGCTACACTCCAGGACAGGCCCTATAGGAAGGAGTAGTGAGCCAACAAAAACTGGATCCTCTTTTTTTTTTTTTTCAAGAGAGAGAGAAAACATAAAGTCATGTGTATACATAAGTGGGGGAGAATCTGGGAGCATGTGGGGACAGGAAATAATATATATATTACATATTGCATGAAACTCAGTATATTATATAAAATGTACTGCACTAAATTCCCGAAAAATAAACAAGAACATTGTTTTTAAAATGAAATGCTAGAAACTGATAAAGTGTTGGGAAATGTGAATCCCCAGATCCTGAAACAACTTGCTTCCCCCTGATCCAAGTGCCTACAGCTGCTCTGAGCACGAGACCCTCAGGAGTTCCTGATGGCAGGAGAGTGGTTTCTGGTGGGTTTGGCTAGGGCATGGCTATCTCTATATAATCTGCCCCTGAACAGAATAAAGGTGGCATTCTTGGGGCCTTCCTGTTTCAAAGATGATCTATGTCTCTCTCTGTCTGTGAGTCTGTGTGTTTCAATCTCCAGCCCCTGGCCTGGCTCACAAACTGTATGGTGGTACATAGAGCGCAGACAAGCGTCTTGTGCCACAATCAGGCATAATCAATGGGAGAAAATCGTCAGGGAATTCATAACGATTGCTTTAAGAAAATCCAACAGAGAAACACTGCCTATTTTAACAGAAAAAAAAACATAAAGAGATGAAAGTAATAAAAAACTGAATAAGTTATTGAATTAAAATTAAAATAAAATTAAAATACAATTGTAGGCATCAGTATTAGGACAAAGCAAACAGAAAGAAAAATAAAATAGTGACCTTAAAGCCAAAAGAGAACAGATACTTAGTATTCCTTATAAGAGCATTGCACAGTAGTCAAAAGAACAAGTTTAGTAAGCTGGAGTCAAGAAAGATATAAGAATGCTTAAGGGGTAAAAAATTAATTCAAAAAAATATCAATAGAAACTTCCCAAACCTAGAGAAGGAAATTGATATCTAGTAAGGAAGGTGAAAGACTATCATGCACATAACCTAAATCTACCAAAGACATCTTATAATCAGATTCTCATGGATGAAAGATATAAAAATTCTTAATCACAAACCATTTTGGAAATTCTCTGTTAACCTGATACCCAAATTCTTAGCAGAAACCTTATAGGCCAAGAAAGAATGCCATGAAAAATTCATGGTACTGGAGGAAAATTCTAACAACCAAAACCAATACCTATCTAAACTATATTTTAGCAATAATGAGAAGATAAAGACTTTGCCAGATAAAGGTAGAGACACTATATCTTCACCACATCTATTCTATAATAAATGTTGAAGAAAATCTTTAAGCTAAAAAAAGTGAACATTAATGAATAAGACAATATCAAACAATGATATCAAATCAGTATAGTTATACAAATTCAGATTATCCTAATAGTGCAATTAAACACATACAACATTCACACTTTTATCCATTATTAACAAATCTAAGTGGAGAAAAACTCCAAGACAATAATAGTTGCCAAATTTTAACTCCTTGCTATCCGCGGTGAACATACGATTCATAATATTTTCCAAGAAAAATTAGTGTGGGACTGCAGCCTGGACCAAATGGACATCTACATGACATTTTGGCTAGGAACTCCAAAATTCACCTTTATTTTTCTCACTAGATCATGGAATATTACTCATGATATATGATATGTCATTCACTATTTAGGATTTCACAAAATAAAACTGTATTGAAATAATGTTGAGTATTTTGGGGGCCTAAATAGAATAAATTTTGGAATCAGCATCAAGAAAAGTCCTGAAAACTATACAGATTCATGGAACTAAAAACAATTAGAGGATCAGGAAAGAATACACAAATATTATTAAAATACTTTATAAAATCAAAAATGGAGAAAAAAACACAAGTATATACCAAAGCCTGTGAGATGCAGCAGAAGTGGTGCTCATTGGAAGCTTAGACACATCAGTACTCACAATGGGAAAGTAGAAATAGCTTCAATAGATAACTTGCATTTTAAGAAAGCAGAAAAACAGGAAAAATCTAAGCCCAAAATGACAATAAATAAGTAAGTACATAAATAAATAGTCGAATTAGAGCAGACCAAAGAAATGAAAACAAAAAGTACAACAGAAAAATGAACAGCAAGGAAAAGCTGTCTGGGGAGAAGTAGAATGGACACCTAGACTAGAAAGAGTAAAACCAGAGATGAAAAGAATATTATAGCTGATAAAAACACAAATCAAAAGCTTTGTTGGGAATTATGGTGGAAATTATATTCTAATACGTTTGAAAATGAGGACAAAACAGAATAATTTCTGGAATCATGACACGGAGACTTAATAGTTTTGAATGCTTGACCTTAGCTTAGCTCTTATTTTAATGTTTCTCGTTTGCTATGTTTTGTCTCGGGGCTTTTAGCCTTTCATTCTTTCTGTATATCTTACTTTCTGCTGTCTCCATATGTGGCTGGCTGGCTACTGCCTGGTTTCTGGACCTAGGCATTCCCCCTCTTTTCCCTTGCTCTCTTCTTTCTCTTCTCTTAGGAGACTAGATTTCTCCTCAAACTTTTTCTTTCTTCCTGTCAGCCCTGACTATGCTTCTCCTGCCTAGCTATTGGCTATTCAGCTTTTTTATTAGGCCAATCAGGTGTCCCAGACAGGCAAGGTGAAACAAGAACAACGCTTTTTTCCAAAATTTTAAAAATTCAGCATAAACAAATATGACACACCTTTATACAGTTTGTGTAATATTTCACAGCATAAACAAATGTAACACATCTTTGTCCAGTTAAAATTACATTCCAAAATAAATGCATCAACATATTAAAAGATTATTCATTAAAGATTTAAAAAAGTATTCACCATGATCAAGTTATAGAATTCTAGGCATGCACAGATGACTCAATAGACAAATATCCATAAATGAGAAACATATTCTCAACAGAATGCAGTACAAACCATATACACCTCTTAATTTGTACAAAGGAGGCATGCATCAAGATTAAACATGTTCTGTGCTGGTAAGAAGACTCCATCATTTTAATGTTTGTTGCATAAACATGAACAACTACATTCAGATACCAGTCCCAAGGTAAAAAAAAATTGTATAAAGGGAATTTTTCTGTAATCACTGCTGATAAGCAGGTATGAGTAACTCAGTAAGCTCTAGGCTCAGTGAGAGAACTTAAACTCAGACTAAACACGTGCAGATGCACCATCTTACAAGTACATATAAACATGTTTTTATTAAGATTTAACGTATGATAGAGAAACATATTTAATAAATTAGACATACCTGAAATATACTCTGACATAATAATTACCATATATAAAAGTCAAAAGCTAACAATATATTCAATGGAGAAAAGTTAAAATTTTCTCACTAAGACCTATAACGAAACAAGAGTAAACACTTTTGCACCTTTGATTCAACATAGTATAAGAATTTCTGTCTCAGTCATATAAGCAAGAGAAAAGAATAAAGGAAATAAAATTCAGAAAATGTAAAGTTAAGTAGTCACACTTCACAGGTGACCTAAAAGACTTTACTTGAGAACCTATTAGAATAAACGAATTTAGCAACATTTCAGAATACAAATTAACATGCAAAAACCAGTATAGTTGTTATATACCAATAACAAATTTGATAAAATTAGTGAAGAAATCAGACTCAGACCTGGAGAAATGGCTCAGCAGTTAAAAGAACTGTCTGCTCCTCCAGAGGACCCATACTGAATTCCCAGCACCCACATGGCAGCTCACAGCCATCTGTAACTGCAGTTTCAGGGATTTCAACACCATCTTCTGGATTCCAGAAGCTCCATATGCACATGGTGCATAGACAACACATATAGTCAAAATATTCATGTACATAATATAAAAAGAAAAGAAAAACAAAACTTTGATTAATAATAGCTGCAAATATATATGTAGATATATATTTGATCAAAGAAAAAATATATTTACAATGAAGATTCTACAACATGATGTAAGAAATTGGAATTGAACTTGCAGAAGTATACACACAGACACACACACACACTAAAGATATATTATTCCCAAGGGTTACAAGAATCATTATTGTTAAAATGTCCACAGTAGCCAAAATAAATTATGTATTCAAGGCAAACCTTCCAAAAGTACACAATTTTTTATGAAACTACTAGGAAAAATTCTAAAATTCATATTGAAATACATACCCAGCCAAAAATGTTGTTATCCTGATCAAAATGAACAAAAACAAGAGCTATTGTTTTATTTGACTGGAAAATAGCATGGTATTGGAATGAAACACACACAAACCAATAGACCGTGATAGACTCAGCAATACACCCACACGTATATAGCCAAATGAGTGTTAACAACGATACTGAGAACACTCATTGGGTAAATAATAATCTTTTCAAGAAATTTGTGTTAGGAAAATTGAACATGTAAATGCAACAAGATTAAGTTTTTTCCCTATAACTCAGCAGTTTGACAGATAAATTCAAATTATATTAAACATAATACCAAACTATGACACTATAAGACAATGGGAGACATTTCAAAAGAATAAGACCAAAGCACATGAAGCAGAAGCTAAAATAATTAGGCAAGTTGGTTACATTAAAAGATTCTGCACAGTGAACAATCAACAGAGTACAGGGAGTACAGGGACCTTGTGAAGAATGAGAGAAAATATTTATAATGTCAATATCTGACAAGGGCTTGGTGTCGAAAATATATAAGAAATCCAAATATCTAGTAGTAAGAAAAATAATCCAATTAAAAATGAACAATAGATCTTTCAAATAGACAATTTTCAAAAGAAGACTATATAAATACTGAGCAGTTAGAGAATACTATGCTTATTATTACTAATCATCACTAAAATGTCAATCTAAATCATCATGAGATGTTCTTCAGCACAAGAGTAACGGACAGCAAAGCAAAAATAAATGGAAAAAGCACTGGTAATCTGAAAAAATGGGAATACTGGCACACTGTTGGTGAGAGTGGAAATTAGTATGACCACTATAGACAACTTTATAGAATTCCTCTGTGTTAAAACAGAACTATAATACAGTCCAGTAACTCCACCCCTAAAGTCAGAATACAAATGTTAGGGCCAGCGTGATTGCTCAGCATGCTGACCTGAGTTCAATCCCTGAAATGCACTTAGAGATGAAAGAGAGAACTGCATCTCAAAGTCAGCCTCCAACCTGTGCACATCGCTGTGACACATATTCTCCTACACATGCACATAACCTAAAAATGGTGACAAAAGCAATGAAAAAGAAAAAGAAATGTCATGTGCAGGAAAATAAAATATTTAGCAAAATAAAGCAAACCAGAATGACAGTGGTGATGTATTCTATTACCACAGAGCAGCTGAGAGAGGAGAAAGCGGAAAAGAAAAGAATAGCATCCCTGAATGTCGAGGAGTGGGAGATGGAACCAAGGTAGAGGTGGAAGTGGAAGAAATGATGGTAGTGTGTATGATGCATGTGTGTGTGTGTGCATACAATCAATGTATGACTCTCACTAAACTATACAATTAACATATGTTAACAAGACGATTGCAGTGAAACGGTTGCACAAATACCAGAAGGTTAATATCTTAAATACATGTATTCTGAATCCTGGAAGAAGGCACCTGCCTATAAATATTTACTCTCCCTCCGTTTTAGGGAGAAATGTCTAATTCTCTACAGTCAAGTCTTGAGTACTTTTTATTACTGTTATAGCTATTTTGTATTTTGATGTTTTGTTCTTAGTTGTTTCTTTCATTTAGTTATGCTTTGTGGCGATAGGTTTTGCCCATGTTGATATATATTTATGTTAAGCTTATTTTTTGTATAACTTCTACACTCAAAAGTAAAGGATGATTTTTTATTAGAATTTAAAAAGGCAATGATTTACTTGAGCCATACTCATCATTTGTGGGTCTAAAATTTTATTCCCTTCAGGGTATCTTATCCTGATTACCAGTATAGAAGTAGCTTCAGAAAGTACACTAGAGGCTCCAGGTGAGAGCCTTGTGTATGAGCTTTGGATGAGAACCCTGTGGAAGGGCCCTAGGTGAGAATCTTGAGTGAGATCCCTGTGTGATAGCCCTGATTGACAGCCCTGAGGGAGAGCCTTGAGAACCGGAAGGTGAGGCAAGTGTTGGCTCTGTTATAGAGTCTTAGACAGTCCCTGTGTGCTTGCTGTAATCTTTCCCATCTTGTCTCAGTGGATCCGACGTCCTTCCTACTATTACAAAAAGCAAGTATACATTTGTGCACCCACACACAAACACATAAACACACACAAATACACAGACTTTTATACAAGCACACGCACACACACAAACTCAGAGAGATAGAGTTCTTTTCTTGACAAGCCATAAGAACAGGTCTGGATAACTCTTCTTGCTTTGTACATCAGTTTCAAAACTCTGTTCATAAGTATTTCTCTCCTAACTAGCAGTCTATCACCCTAGGCCTAATTATCTGTAGTAGCCTACTTAATGGGATTCTACTGGAATAAATAATAGAATGTATCTTGATTAAAAGGACCAAAGAACAGTCTCTAGCAGATACAAATACAAATCTTATTAACCCAAAGTCTTCCATTAGCCCCAGACCTTTGACCTTTTCCATAATATTTTTGTTCTTGGAACAGATGTGAATAGTAAGGAAAAAGAGGCTGTATATTGTCTATAAAATTTGGAACAAGCTGTTAACTTAAGGAAGGATACACTATCTATATAAAGGCAGTCAAGGAAAAGCTGAGAAGGACTCAACTAGGAACACCACAACTTCCAAGACCACCAGTATTATCTCATTACCTGCTTTTCAGTAGTGGGAAACTAGATTGACTGTTTTCCTTGAAGTTTTCTAGTCTATTGATAATGTTGGCAAAGCATCTTAAAAGTTGGGTTTAAAAGCTCTTTTGAATATTAACTTTCAGCAAGCGATGAAAGGAGACAGAGACCCACATTGGAGCACAGGACTGAAATCTCAAGGTCCAAATCAGGAGCAGAAGGAGAGAGAGCACGAGCAAGGAACTCAGGACCGTGAGGGGTGCACCCACACACTGAGACAATGGGGATGTTCTACTGGGAACTCACCAAGACCAGCTGGCCTGGGTCTGGAAAAGCCTGGGATAAAACCGGACTCTCTGAACATAGCAGACAATGAGGACTACTGAGAACTCAAGAATAATGGCAATGGGTTTCTGATCCTACTGCACGCACTGGCTTTGTGGGAGCCTAGGCAGTTTGGATGCTCAACTTACTAGACCTGGATGGAGGTGGGGGTTCCTTGGACTTCCCACAGGACAGGGAACCCTGATTGCTTTTCGGTCTGGGGGGGGACTTAATTGGGGGAGGGGGAGGGAAATGGGAGGCGGTGGTGGGGAAGAGACAGAAATCTTTAATAATTAAATAAATTAAAAAAATTTAAAAAAAATAAAAGCTCTTTTCATCCAAGGGAAATGACCAGTTGTTTCTATCCCTCTACTGAGCACAAGACCTTCTATGTGTACAGGAGCTGCAGTCTTCTTGGTCAAAGAGTACATTTGAGCCATGGTCATTTATGTCTGGGCTCTTGCTCACCGTAAATAATGGTTGACACACTGAGGCTGATGTTCTCAGATCCACAGTACGCTGTCACTTCTCCTGAAATAATGAGCTAGTTGTTATTAGTTTATTATTTTGATTTTGGTCACGTATCTAGTTTTATTCAACTTGTACATTGAGTTTGATTGTGGAATTTGAATTCAATGAATCCTAGCTTTTTAAATTTCTAGAGTTGGATCATTATCTATTTGTTTAAAGTCTGCTCTAATAAAATTAGTGAACTAAATTTTTACATCAAAGTATATTTATGATCTATATAATTGCCTTAATCATCTTTAGAGCACATGCAAGAAAATCTACGGTGAATGTAGAAAAACAGGTGACTCTAAACTTTATGAAATTGTTCGGGTACAAATGTGGCCTACAGCAGGAAAACAGAAACAGAAAGTTCTGGATCTACCTAGAAAGGTATTGTAGACCATACAGGTCACTATAGTCTAAGTCTACTGCACAGCTGGTAAACAATGGGACTATAAAGGACATCCTGTAGCCTAACAGACCCAGAAATAATTCTGTCGGGAAGAGAGTGTGCAGACACCTTCAAATGTGTGATGTATGAGAGGTTTTCCTTACAGAAAAGTGACCTTCTGCTTACAAAGTTTTTGTAAGTCAAAGCAGAAGAAAAATGACTTGGTGATCTAGGTTTAACTAATGGTAGCTAGTATTGCTAAATACTGAACAAATCAGGCTACAGACTTCTTTTTTCTAAAAGCATATAAAAATGTTTGAGTTTAAACTGAAGACAAGGAAAAGTCTTCTGTTTATGTTAATTAATAAAAAATACAGCTCAACCAAGCACAAAGTCTACATATTTATTCCAAAATAGCTTTTTGCATAGTTAACCAAAGCAAGAACCTGAAGGTATTCAAAATGGTAAAGAGATGTTGTTTCTTCAATCTGTCTTAGTAAATGATATTGAAATTTATGACCTCATAACTTGTAACTGATACAATTTTTCAAAAACTGTAAGACAATTCTAAGCTAAAAGATATGCTTAAAAGAATAAGTAAACAAATGTCATATTACATATCACAGGAAGCATTCATCTTGCTATGTCATTTTATAACTATCTTCAAAGTTTGAATTTGGCAGACTGTTGCAAACACAATAAAGGCTGTTAGGAAATAAATCTAGCAATTATAGTGTTTTTAAAGAAGATATTCTCTTCCTTAAGAATTCAAAATCCAAAAGCAAATCAAGTTAGCAAATATTTAATTGCATCCTGATGTCAAAAAAAAAAAACAGAGTAATGCCAGAAATATAAAATGATACACATAGCTAGAGAATACATGAAAAACAGAATTAGTTAGAGAGAGACACTGCTTAGGAAAATAACATTGAATAAGAGTTTTCCAAACACAGAAGGGAGAAAGTAGACTAAGACGAAAAAAAAAGCACACAAAACCTTGAAGGACTTGAGGACAAAGGTGTGAGAAAAGGACCAGAGATGAGGTTAATGTACCTCGGGGGCACAATGTTCCAGCAGGGAGTGGAGATTAGGGAAAGATTGCAAGGATGCTGCTTAGAGTGGTTGGATTTAACAAGGTTCAGAGAGAATTCATATGTAAAATAGTATCCCTGGTCTAAGCCTGGGATTTTCCTGATGTGGTAATTCGAATGCAGCCTTTCTAGGGTTCAGAGTGTGAGAGGCACCACCCTGGCACTCAGAGTGCAGTGACTGACATAGGGACTTGAGTATCCCTCAGAGCGAATACAGAATTTATGGAAGAAAGGCCAATGGCATCACTTTTTTTTTTTTAAATCCATAAATGGCTTTAAAAAGTGTTTGAGAACATTGTAAGGCCACTTTTAAACTGGAGAGGAAAATAGTAATTTGCCAACCCGCCCAAATCCACATACCTTGCCCCATGCCTTGGGGAATGGCTAGCTGGCCTTTAGATCCTAGTGAGGAGAACATGGAGTGCACAGAGAAAGTAGGCTGTGGGTTTCAGTGCACAGCTACCCTGCGGACTCAAAGCCATCTACCTGACACTGCAGAGTTTTCCACATGTGCATCATTTATAACAAAAGTGAGCCTCACCAATGATGAAGTTACAGCCAAACAATAAAGCTCTTAGACCAAGTAGATGAGACAATGGCTTTTCAAATGATATTTATACCCTTAGTTGTCAATAGCTAAGTGTTATTCTAGAGTACAAGTCTGTCTGTATATGTCTGTATGTGTTTGATGTGTGTGTTGTGTGTGTGCATGCCATGACATACGTGTGGTGCTCAAATGGCAAGCTTAAGGACCAGTCTTCACTTTCCGTGTTATCTGAAACAGTGTCACTTCATTGTGCATTGACTGTGAATTCACAGAGACCACTGGGCTGCCACTTTTTAGACCTCCTGTTCCAACCTCCCATTTCACAGTTGAAGTGGGATGATAGGCGTGTTCTGCTATGCCTGGGTTTACAAGGGATTTGTGGATTTGAACTCAGGCTTTACTCCTCAAGCTATCTTCTCATCTAGTATTTTTGGTAACTTTTTTAAAAACGTGAAAGACATTTGGAATATCTCTGTATTGTATTTGTGACACAAAAAAGCAAACAAACAAAAACCCTCAAAGGATGAAAATATTAGGAAATAAGTCATTTTTGTGAATTTGAGAATCTGATTATAATGACAGGAAATTAATAACCTACCCTTGAGGAGAGAAGATAAACTAATAAATGATCAGTGTGAAACTGTAAGAACATATTTGAGAGTAGCAGCAACACAGAGCATTTTTTACCCTCTAAGATAAGCTTTTTATTACTTATAAAGTAAATGCTGTAACTGTTTTTGAAACTGGTCCTAACTGATAGAAAAGATGATTAATATATAATATAAAATTAAACTATATATATAATTTTTAATCCTGTACATTTATTCTAAATATAAGATTTACAGAGGAAGAAGAGACCAGTTTTGGTAGGTTTGTTTGTATTAATTTTTGAGGGAATCTTCTTGAGAGTCCAGGATACTCAAGTTGAAATGTAGAATCAGGCAAGTTCAAAACTTGTGTCTTTCATTATCATTTTATTTGGCTTTTAAAAGAATTATTAATACCTAGAGTATCATAAAATCATAGCCATACACATGTAATAAGAATTCCTCAGTGGAAAATATTGTTATATAAATCAAATTATTTAAAAATTGCGTGAACAATAGAAAGCTAGGATGATTTTCAGTAGAACAGGAAAGCAAATACATGATTATAAATATCTGTTTATGAATCTCTATCAGTAGCTATCTATATCTTTCAAACTCAGTGAGATGATTGGTATATAAATCCAGAGCTGTGGTTTAGCTGTTTCCTCAGGTTTGAAACATTCCCTCCTGGAAGGAAGAGGGTAACAAAATTTACATTTACAGGAAGTGCTTGAAGTTTACAAGATTCACAAACTTCCCTCTTCAAGGGTTTATTACCAATAACAACTCTAGGGAGCAGTATCTAATATATATTGTGCCCGAAAATTGTACAGAATACTTCGGGACATAGCTTTCATGAGTCAGCTCCCTTGCCACTGTGGGCTTTTTTGGTGATGCAGCTGCTTTTGACTCACCCATTCTCCTTATTCGTTAAACTAGAATTGGCTACAATCTATTTTTTTGGCTTGTCATCACTACTCTCAGTAAGTTGAAGTCTGTTCACATTGACCTAAAAAACTTAATACAATAAGAATGTGTGTGTGTGTGTGTGTGTGTGTGTGTGTGTGTGTGTGCGCGCGCGCGTGCACAAGCACGCACGTGCGTTCACCTATTTATCAATGTCTTCTTATTTCAAAGCATGGGATAGTTACCTATTGTTCTATCCAGAAAATATATGTCTTCAAATTGTCATTTTGATTCAGAGGTGGAAAAGTTTTCAGAGTAACTGTTTCCATTCATTAATGTCTATTTCATCTATAGACTATTTAGATGTAGAATATATTCTTTCAACAAGAAGAGATCAGCTCAGTGACATTACATTAAATAAGATTTATTCCCTTCTTTGATCACTATTCAAGTAGTACTTTGCATAAATACAAAACCATCTGAAATACTGATGACTGCTTTTGTAATAATAGAACAGCTGAGGACTGCCCTTTGCCCCTGTGTACTCTAAAGATCTCTAATTTTTAAAATTTAAGTATCAGTGTTGTATTGTTCTTTAGCTTCAAAAACCTGCCTGCCATTTACTGGCCATGTCTAATTAATAAATTCTGTTAGAAGTTTCCTTAGAAGAGAAGATTTTGCTTTACAGAATGTCTATAATATTAGGAAAAAGAGTAAATAATTAAAAAAAAATAAGAGTTGTTAAAATTACAGGATGGGAATAAGTTCCAGGTATAATTTTCTTCAAAATAAGAATCATGCCTTATAGTTTTCAACTTATCTTATTTCCTATTAAATTACTTTGTAATGAATAACAAAGAACGAACTGACTTATATTTGCTTCATAGTATTTGTGGACTTGGGATGAGAAGGGTCCCTGTGGTGTCTGGGTCTACAATAGCCATAAATAGCAGGGTAGGCAGGGTTCCCAAAGAATGCTGTTTACAAGGATGAGTCGACCCTCAGAGCAGATGCGCAGTTGCTGGCATTTTGGAAATACCATTTCTGGCAGCTTAAACTATTCATATATATTTTACATTTCAGAAAATGCTAACATGTTGCCATTAAAAGTTTCCCTGTGATGGTCTCAAACATGGAAGGATGGCACACCACTCTCATTGGTGAGGACAGTGAGTAAGAGGGAACAACAACAAATACAAGGAAGTTAGTCCTTGACCACAGAAACTGAAGAGACCATCTCAGTTAGCTTCCTTTGCTTGTACTATGGGTATTTGTCACCTGGTAAGTGTGACACTAGGAAATAAAACGTTGACTCTATATGTTACATTACTATTCAAAACATGGGATAGTTACCTATTATTCTATCCACAAAATATATGTCTTCAAACTGTCATTTTGATTAAGTAGAGGTGGGGTGTGTCAGTCAGACCTAGTCCATGAAGGACTAACTAAGGAGATCATGCTCTCAACATTTCTCTTTTATTTCAACTATTAACCTTTCAGTCTTTCTAGCAGTGTCTATAACACAAGAAAGGTGGTGTCATGATCCAATACTTCCCAAAAGATTTTATGCAAGAATGACACCTAAAATCCGTAAGTCTTATTTTTCAAAAACTTTAGGTAAATATTAGCATCCAGTGACTTCCTATCAATCTGCAAAATTTATAAGATTCTCCTTTTTATTGAGAGATTAATCATGTGATCATAAGTAGAGCTTTAGTCTTGCCAATGAAGATGCTAATAAGAAATTTTATGTGAATTATATTGAGCTGGGTTTTTCTGCCATTTGTTTTACTTTGCAATTCTTTGTATATTCTATGTTTTTGATAATTTTTTGAACATAGAATTCACTTACAACACAATACCCTTTTAAAAATGAATCCTTACCATATTATTCTGACCAACTTTTTATTTTCCTGGTGTATGTTTCCATTGTGTATGTGTGTGTGTGGTGTGTATGTGTGTGTAATAGGAAGAGAGAGCACAAACACACATGCAGGTGTGCACACACACACGACATAGACACACAAATCTGCATGCATGCTCATTAGTCATTTTTGCACACAAAGGAGTAAGTACATCATAAAATAAATCAGTATAGACTTATGATATGAACATGGCCAGCTATGTGAGTTCTAGACCTTCACCTGTTAAAAAATCATGCAAAAGGAATACGTATTTCTCCTTCCACCCCTCTTTTACTGAAACATAAAGATATAAGTGACACACATGTATGGTAAAATTTATGCAATGAGTATGCAAATCCATGAGATTCTGTAGAAACTGTGAAAGAGAAAGTAGAGAGGCTTGGCAACATCAGTTCTTTTCAAAGTATGAGAGAAATATACTTTCTTATGGTAAAGAGCATATTTGGCAATACAAAAAGACTTGTAGCAATATTTGGCAATATGAAAAGACAGGTTCTAGACAAGATCTACCAAGAAAGTAAAAATCCAATTACAAATGAAAACCATCTAAAGGTCAAAAAGAAAATGAAGCCATAAGAAATGTCAAAACATAAACTAAAGAGTGTTTCCAATATTTGTGCCTCTTCTACGTATTTCTTATATCTTAAGTATACAGAACATTGCTTGCCATATATTAAACCAGATTGGGTAAATCTGTGGGTCAAATTGTTGGCACACATATTTAAAGTAAGTTAAGTAACATGCCACATAAATACAGAGAAATGAGCAAACTCTAAGGTGACATAAAGCTAGCAATAAGTAGAAAAAAAAATATATATATATATGAAAGTCATCCAGAACCTTGATACGGTTTGTGTGTATTTGAACTATGGATATTTAGAGTGCACAACAAGGTCCTTAGACTGTATTCCAACTGAAATGAGACTCTAGGGGAGGGTATTATCTTCATGAGATGCTAATCTAAGTAAGTGAAAGGATTGACTCCGCTATCTGTCTGCATATTTTGGGATGGTGTGATAGTTTGAATTTATTAGCCTCCATAATCTCATAGGGAGTGGCATTGTTAGAAGGTGTGATTTATTGGAGTGACTATGGCCTTTTGGGATGAAGTATGTCAATGTGAGGGCAGACTTTGGGGTTTTCTACACTCAGAATACTGCCCAGCCAACCTTTCGTTGCCTGTAAGATGTAGAACTCTCAACTACTCCACCAGGACACCAGCCTGCATGACACCATGCTCCCTATCATGGTGATAATGGAATGAATCTCTGAAACTGTTAGCAACCCAACCCACTTAAAAGTTTTCTTTGAGTTGCCTTGGTGATGGTGTCTTTTCACAGCAGTAAAAACTCTAAGACAGCAAAATGTGAATCATTGTGGCCACTGTATCCCTACTGTGGTCATTTGTGTAAACAGGGAGATTCAGGATTTATTGATGACAGGATTGAGGTAAAGAAGAAAGGAATCAACAGAATCCTGTGTTTTGGTTTATAAAATAAGGTATAGAATAGGATAGCTCTACATTGAGAGAAACAAATTTAGAGCATAAAATACAATGTATCCTCCAAGGCAAAACAAAGACTGCATAGCTAAATATATATGTGAACCTGGGTAGAAGCAGAGTCACTACACAAACAGTTGCTGTTTGCTTATAAATGATATTGAAGTCCAAAGAAACAGAGGAAAAAAGAAAGATCCAGTAAATGAAAAAAAGCAAAATGTTGAAAAGAAAACTTCTCCTAGAGATAGTCCAACATCCAGAACTGAGGAAGGAGGATTTTTAAAATAAAATATTAACAGATTAAAGCACATATGTACAATTAATTAACTTAACTACAGATGAAAGCATCTAAGATAAAAATAAATCTGATCACAACTATTTATATCAAGTATAATTTTAATGTTTTAATCTTATAATTATTAGAGGTTATTCATTGAAATAGTACTCTTCATTTCAATAAAACAGATAATATGAGCAAATGTTTTCCAATAAGCAGCAATCATAAAAACCAGGAAAATGTACATTTTGTCAGTTATAAAAGAAATAGAAAAACAATACAGTATTTTTCATTAGTGAGTAAAATGATTTTGCTTAAAGGAGAACATTCAAAGCATGTGAGATTTTGGTGAAACTAATATAATTGAACACAGCTGTTTGTTCTGAAATGAACAATACATAGGGAAAGACAATATGTTCATCTTATCTAACTCAGTAATTCCACCTTTGGGAATATTTAAACTGAGACTATAATTATACAGAAGAGGGATACTTATATAAAGAACCAGATTTTCATCACAATATCTTTTATCTTAGAAATTAGAGAAAATCAACATAATCACATATGGAAAAGTGGTCAAATCAAGTATTGGGTGTGTAAAGTGGGTAAATACTTTGAAGCCATACACATGCACAAAAAGTCATCATACATAGTCCATGGAAATTCAAGAAAATAGGCAAAATACAATCGTATTTTAGAAGATTAAATAAATAAAACCATACTGTGTTTGTAAAAATCTATGGATAAATTTTGGATTTTGTTTCTGTTTTGCTTTGTTTTGTTTTTGGGGTCTTATGTCAATGTTCTCTGTTTTAAAATTTAAGGACTGGAGTTCTCCTTTGCTTAGTATATACCTCTGCCCCTTCTACCTAACTACCCCCTTTCTAGGTAAACTTCAAGCTGATGGCTATGACTTAGGGAGGGATCACAGAACTTCATATGTGGAAAGTCTCCCTGAAAGTCCTGACTCGAAATAAACGCCCAACAAGTCAGGGCTGAAGCAGCAGCTACATGAGGTGACAGAATAAGTGACTGTCACAGAAATAATTTATAATTTACAAAGTGCTTTTTTATGATTATTAGAGAGTGTCCATTGAAATATTGCTCTTCATTTCAAACACAGCAGGAAAGTTTCAAAGTAGATAGGATTGAGTTCAAGACACTAGACATTTGAAAAAATAAACTGAAAATGGAGGAAAAAACACTTTTACTTGTGTCCTAATGTTTTAAAATGAGTTAAGCATAGAAACTCTAAAAAGCTATACTGACCTGAAATTTTCTTTTTGGGTGTGCTGGTGGTTTCAACAACAGAACTAAGAAATACCTTTTTATTATTATTTAAAACACATTTGGATGTTTAAATAAAAACACTGAAACCTCCAATACCTACCTTTGTTCTCCTTCTACATTTCTCAAACCTTTCTTTTTAGGGTCCTGAAATCTATTAACATATGAGCAAACTTATAACACAGTATTACTGGTTGTGAAGTTAGACTTGTATACTAGTATGGCTGAATGAGAATGGTGCCCATAAGCCCATGGGTTTGAAAGCTTGGTCCCCAGTTGGTAGAACCGTTTCAGAAGGAATAGAGGTCATGGCCTTTCTCTAGAAGATGTGTCACTAGAGATAGGTCTTTATGTTTTAAAAGACTTGTATGATTCCCAGTGAGCTCTCTGCCCTCTTTGCAGTTTGGAGTGTGAGCTCTCAACTATCCCTGCTGTCATGTCTTTACTTTGTTATCATGTACTGTAAACTTCTGGAACTATAAACCCTATTAAACACATTCTCTTCTAAGATGCCTTGGTCGTGCTATTTTATCACAACAATAGAAAAGTGACTAAGACAACTTATTTTCTTGGAGACACACATATATGCCAAACACCTCTAATGAAAACTTTAATATGCAAGGTGAACAAACAAAGGAATATTTTACTTCATAACATTTTTTTTTCAAAATCCTGCCCCCAAATTGAAGGACAAAATATTTCACGGCTTCATAAGTATCTTTGCTCTCAGGACTAGATCTATTCCTCTGTGGACTTTAGCACAAACAACAGAAGAGCTATTGAAAATAGGGATGTTCAATACCCACTGTAGTCGATAACACAAGGAATTAACTGTTTCTGTGTGCACGTTTTGATCAAGCTTGAGTTAAATTTCTACAAAGATCTACTGATGGCTAAGAAGTTGAGAAAAGTACTGTTTTGTGGTGTGCTGTTTGCAAAGTAAATAAGGCCTACCCAAGGACATATAAGACAAGCTAGTCACTACCAGATCTGCAAATCAAATGCCAAATATTACATCCCTTTCTCAATGTTATGGAGAGGGTAGGATTCTGAAGGATCTTAGACGGCATGTGAGGGATGCCCAGAGTCAATCTGAGCTGAGTTTTGATATGTTAAGAGACAAATATTTAATTTCATTCTTTTTTATGTAGCTATCCAGTTTGGTTAGCAAAATTTTTCAAAGATACTGTCTTTCCTCAAATACATATTGTGAACGTCTTAGTAAAGCAAAATATCAGGTGTCTTTAGGTAGGAGTGTGGGATTACATGTGGACCCTTTAGTCTATTTCATGGTCAATGGATCTCATGTCATGCTGTTTTCCTTACTATGTCTCTGAAGTATTTTATTTATTTATTTTGGAAATATTTTATTAATTTTTAAGTCTATTGTGCATGAGATTTACCTCTCACATTTTTAGTATGTTTATTTTATTGTCAGAATACATGAAGAACATGAGGGTTGTGTGTGTGAAGTTTGTATTCTACTACACTGAATATGTTTATCAGCTCTAGGGCTTTTCTTGTTAATTTGTTAGAGTTTTATATTTATTTAAAATTTACCATCTGCAAATAAATACTTTAATTTCTTCCTTTTTTATTTTTATCCCATTTACCTCCTTCAATTGTATTATTGCTGTAGGAAACACTACAATTATTATGAAAAACAAGTATAAATTCTTGAATGTATACACTATATAAAAGTTTAATCAAGAAATAATAGTAAATCTTAATAGATTCATAGTGTACAATAAGACTGATGGACTAATCAAGATTTCCTTGCTAAAATAAGCCCATTTTTCATTGCTTTTACAGCTGAATTCAATAGAATATTTTCTAAATATTTATTAGTATTATTTTAAGTGTATGACTGTCTGCATGAATGTGTGTGAGCTGCAGGTACCTGGAGTAACGCCATGGGGATGCTGAGAACCAAATATTAATACTGTCCATGAGTATTAAGTGCTGCTCCCTTCTAGGCCATCTCTCGTCCCTCTATTCAACATTTAATTATACAAATTCTCATTAAATCATTCCAAAAAGAGCAAAATGGAAAGAATTGTGCATCATCATTTTGTGATGCAACATTCATAGTAAATCCCATAATACTACTATAATAAAAAATAAAACAAAACTGCAAATGTGTATTCCTGACTAACAAAATGCACAAAATCTTAATGCTCAAGATGATACATTCCAAGGTATGTTCCATATTACAAATTAAGAAATGCGTGTAAATTAATAAATCTGTCAATAGAATGAAAAATTTAAAGTATATAATCATTCCCATATGCATTAAAAATATACAATAATATTTAACATCCTTTCATTTTTAAAAATAAAAGACTATAAAACAAAATCTAAAATAAATATATTGAATCTAAAAAGGCTTCAATTTAAAAAATTTTTTAAAGTTTTTAATTGGGCTCTGAAAGCACAAACAAAAAAAATTAAACAAGTGGGAACACATGCACTAAAAAGTTTTGTTAGTAGAAGAAACAAGATAAATAAATAACTTAAAATGAGAAAATATATTTGCAAATGACAAACATTACAATGGCATATCCATGCACATTGTGAGATATATAAGACAATAAAAACCAACCCAGAATATATAAGCAATTCATATAGAAAGCATAAATATCTTATATTAGAATATTTTAAAGAAATTAAGACAGACTTACAAAAAGAAAATGCATGAAAGGCCACCAAATAAATGAGAAATTTGAAGTTCACTGATCATGTTGGAAATGTTCATCAAAACCACCATGAGATTTCATCTTGCCCAGTTAGAATGATCATCAAAATAAAGTAACAAATTGGTGGAAATGCTGACACAGAGCAAGAGAAGCTCTGATATAATTAATAAAGCCGTTGTGAAAAATGCATGATGACATCTCAAAACTAAAAATAAAGCCACCATATAATTCATCAGTCCTACTTTTAGATCCATATCTAAGAAAGACAAAATCTTTATACCAGAATATATACTGACATCACACGTATATTGTAGCTCTATTCAAGGTGACCAAAATATGGAATCAATCTAGATGTCTTTCACCAAATGAATAAGTTTGGGAAATATGGTATATTTATGCAGCTGAATATTACCCACCCATAAAAATAATGAAATCCTGTTATTCACTGCATTATGTCTGTAACATGGGGAACATTATATAGAGAAAGTCAGAAAGAGGCAAATGCTACATGTTCTCTTTCATGGAAGGAAGGCAATAATTAAAGAGTGTAGAAGCAAAGAAGGGAAGAAAACACAGATTTGGGGCACAAGTAAGTGGGATTGGAAAGAGAAACTAACAGACTTTTAGGAACTGGGAAAAGATCTCACAGAGGGGGGATAAAGAGGTCAAGGAGGAGTCCTAGGTAGGAGGGTGTGTGGACATGAGCGAAGCTTAGTGTGTACAGATATCAAAATGAACCCCATTCATTGCTATAATTAATATATGGCAAGCCTGCAAATTTAATTTATAAAAAAAAGAAGAAATAATTGAAGGACTGCTCAATACTATATATACCATCCTCAAGAATATCACATTGAGTCAGTGAGATTTTTTTTTTTGTGGGTAAAATGCTCGCTGCCCATTCTAATGACCTGACTTTAAGACCTACAAATCCCAAGACAAAAGGAGAGGATGGACTCCCACAGGTTCTCCTCTGACTCACCATGGTACATCTTACCTGTATACAACAAATATACTGTAAAATTTTCATGTAAAAAGCATTATGTTAAGTGACTATAAAAGCTAAACATAAAAATCATGTACTACTATCTCATTGTGCAGAATAGTAGAACAAACACTGCATAGAAACACAAAACAAATTCCTATTGGCAAAGGTATATATAATGACATGTGAAATAGCTGCCAACCCAAACAAGGCTTCCTGGGGGCAGTGGGAAAGATCTGGAACCAGATAGCCATAACTGTGTAAACTATGACTTTCTCACGTGCCACTTAGATGAGATCAAACATGTGCAGAGTGACATAAAAGTTAAAACATGATGAACAAAACCACTTTAATTTTTTCCCCTAAAATTGTGCTGTTGAATTGGAGGCTATTGGCTGCTTAATCGCTAAGAAATCATATAAAATGTGTTATTGGAAGAATCTAAGCATAAGAGGATGATGAAAAAAACACTTTTGTAGTAACTTTTTCTCATGTGTGGAAGATTACCTCAGAGTTGGGAAGTGGCCAGACCTCCACAATTCCATAAACACTGGGACTGGAATGAGTCTGGTGGTATTTTGGTTCTGACTTTTGCTAGGGCTGTCCCTCCAGCAAGATACAAAGTACTAGGACACAAGCTTGGAGCAGGACACTGTCAGGTTGTGCCTGTTAGAGCCATGCAAAGCCAGTGGCCCATCATCAGCTGAAACAAACTGCAGCAACGGAAAAAAGACGCAAAGACCTTCGTTCTCAAATGTTACAGGCTTCAGAAGCCCTTGAAGGGCTGATTACAGCAAGTACTGCTGGGTGACACTCCGGAGCTTATGATTCAACATGTCTGCCTTGGGACCAATATGGAACATTTTTATCAAGTTTATAGGTGATGTGATGCTGGTAGCTGAAGACCACAGTGAGAGAAACAATGCATGAGACTGTACCCAGTGAACAGCATTCCTGCTGAGTTAGTGAGCCAACTTCAGCCAACTTCTGCAGTTCCTTCTGGTGTGATCCATTCTCCCCAGGCCACAGGCTGCACTTTTCTCATTAGGCTTACATAAATTGGCTCTTCATACCAAAAAGACGCCAGGAGAGGTGGTGGAAATTTGCAGAGCATAAACACCATCTTTGAACTCTGATTCAGGTTGAGTGCATTGTAGAGACTGCATGTGGAGAGTAGGGTTTGGAACAAGAGTGGTTGCTGCCAGCCCCCGGAGTGTGATAGAATCTAGAGGAGAGACTCCCTCTTGAATCTTAAGCCAAAACATTCTTTTCTGGTGTGATTTGCTTTCTTTCATTCAGTTACAAAAGGTTATATTTTTATGAGATGAGAATAATCATCTAAATAAAAATAAAGTTGACTAGCAATATAACAAGCTCTTTGCAGAAACCATTGTATTATGTATAATCTAGACTATTGAGCATAGTATGAAAATGTTTTCTGGAAGTGATAAACTTGGTATAGGATATAGGAAAAAATAAAGATGAATATTTTTGAAAGCATTCTAGGAACATGGTTCTTCACATTCTGCAAACAAAAAAAAATTGTCTCTTGGGAAGTTTTTGTATTCTCTTGAAACAGTTAAGACAGGTATCCTCATGTCAAAGGTTATCATTTCATCTGGAAGACACCTGCTTAAGAAAAACCAAGGTTCATGGATAGAGGGAAATAGCAGGAGGCACATAGTATTAAAGCTATTTCCTAAGTAATTGTTCTTACTGACCTTGAGGCTAAAGGACAATATCTCTATGGCCCAAAGCATAGTTCTATTTAATTGAATCATAACTTTAGCAATAGAAACTATTGCATGACCTGAGAAGTCAGAAACACAAGACAAGAAGATTTTACATAAAGCAGAACATTGGGATAAGACCACTCTGTCATTCCATATGTATTGAAGACTTGTATTTAGCTAAGACCTTTGCTAAGTACACCAGAGTAGAAAGAAAGGCTTAAAAATAGTTTTGCCATCTAGAAATTTGTTGGGGTCATATGTGAGATGATAAGTAAGCAAAGAATTCTAAGAATTTGCTTTAGATTTAAGAGCAAATGTAATCAATTCCTTTTAAAATATGCTCTTGCTGTATGATGTAACAGAATGCTAATTTCTGTAATAAGCCTATTATATGCATAGAAAGTTTATGGTCTGAAACAAATAATCATTATATTTGTATTAGTGAAACCTATACATACAGAATTAACTTTATGAAATATAATTCCCAATCACTGACCTCCCATCTGTCCACCTCTCCTTTTTTTCATGCTGTCTCCATCTGATGTAAGCTGACACAACATTAAAAGGTAGCAAAGTGGAAAGTACAGAGGGGAACATGAATTTATAATAATAAAAATGTACTGGTATTTCATTAAATATAAATTCAATCACTTATTCTTTTCAAGTTTCTGGCTTAGAAGACAGAAAAAGTAGAAATTATGAACTTACTCTGCTATTTATGACCTAAAAGAATAAATCAGCCCACAGTTACTGTGGGAACTGGAAGAAGATAAATAAATTGGATGCAATGTGTAGACAGAATAAGGTCCCAGAATGGAATTTTTACAGTGAGTAATTTTATTTGATCCATAATGTTCATTGGGTTAAAATGATATTTAAAGTCTATATCTTATACCTAGTTAATATCAATTTTAAACAGATAAAATACCCTAAGTAAGCACCAATAGTGCTTGATGTGGTTATTATTGTGAGGACAAAGAGCTGCACCAAACCCCTTTCTTTTCTTTGCCTTCTCCTGTCTCTGTCTTCTCTTGTCTATTTCTCTTACCTACCCATCTTGCTCTTTACTAAGATACTTGTTTGAAACAAGTATTCTTCAATAGCTTTGGGTTGAGCACACTTCTGCTCCTCCTTTTTAAATAGGAGCTTTGACCTTGGGAGTGACTGCTTTCAGGATATTTGATCTAGGGTGGTTCACAGCCTAAACACAGAATGCTAATGACTTGATATCTCAAGGTATTGAAGCAAATAACTGTTCTAGTTCTCCTTTGTATCATGTCAAAACAGTCTTTCGTCTTCTTCCCCCTGTAATAGGTACTGGAGTATAAATGTGAATAGAAAATTAAATGCAGGCAAATTTCAGTATTCACTGGAACTCCCTCCTGGTTCTATCTTATGTTTTTGTGTTTATTATTTTCACTTGTGTCTTCCTAAGCTTTACTAACTTTTCTAATCCCCAAGCCCCTACCCTGGTAAGTGGTATTTTTGTTGAAGATGGTCTCCAACAGCTGTTGTGTTAGGTTAGGTGACACCTATTCTGTGCACTGAAGGACGGAAAGTTTTGAGAGGAGGAAAATTACCTCTAGTGGCATTTCATTTGTATTTTAATAAATAAAGCTTGCCTAAAGATCAGAGAATAACACAGCCCCACTGGTCAGCCTTACAGACCAGGCAGTAATAACACACTCTTTAATCCCAGTAGCCATACTAGTTTGTCATAGAAACCAGGCAGTGCATGCCTTGATTTCAGTGGTGTGCGCCTTTAATCCCAGCCCTAGAGAGGAGACAGCTCACAGACAAAGTCTCATTCTGAGGCATGATCACCATTTAAGACTGAGGTTGAGGTAAGAAGCAGTGGCTGGCTGTTTTCCTTTTCAGACATTTAGGTTGACCCCAATTTTTATCACTGAGTTTTTTATTAATTATGCTACAGTTTGGCACCCAACTTTTGGTGTACAAATTTAGGAAAAAGTCATTTTCCCTAGGTTTTTTAGCAACCAGCAAGGCCAGAGTTGGACCCAAACCTAGACACCTAGGTTTGGAAGAGATACTAGCACTCCTAGCTCCCATCTGCTTGGTTTAGCTTTCATGTAAAGATGGAAATAGAGAGAGAATCTGGATTCTGTATGTTATTGTGTTGTCTTTGAATTATTTGTCTGCTATGGAAGGAGCAACAACTGCTGAAAGACATTTGATTATAAATATTGCTGGATTAACCTAACCTATATATTTTGAAAATGTTTTGACTTCAAAATTTAAGTCAAAAGATATATTACTTGGGAGAAAAGATTTTGCTCGGATTCCATGGAAAATAAGAAGCTGTGGATTCATTCTTGGTTAAAAAAAAAGATTTAAGTGAGGAAGACCCCCTGAAATATCTCCAATGGGAATGGATGGCCCAGAGGATCCAACATTTCAGAGCACCTCTGTTGTGGTTTTCTCTTTGTTCTACAATCAGAACAGCCTCAAGACTGCTGACTGAGATGATCTAGTTTCACAGAATCCTCTAGTCAGGACTTGACCATAATCCTAAATTTTCTTTGGGTCCCCATAAGATTATCAGCATGAGGTAGCCTACAAAACTACACCCACATTCCCAAGAGGAGGGGCGGGTACTTTTCAGTTATTTAATGGATTATGGATATTTGTCATTGATTAGAGGGGTTGGTTACAAGTTGCTATTGGTTATAATCAGGAAAAAAGCTAAACAAAAGAAATTAGATGCAAGGTTCTTGTTTTGAAAAAAAAAGAAGATATAGACAGGATAAAAGGGTAGATAATTGGATCTACTCTGAAAATAAAAAAGGAAAGATATAGCTATGCTAAGATTAAAAAGGTAGACTATTGAATCTACTTTTACTTGTAGTCACAGTAGGTATATTTTTAAGGTCAAACAAAGGTATATTTTAGATAGACAAGTTATTTTCAAACACTTCAGAGACCTACAGAATATGGCATTTAAAATGTTTTAATAACCTAGGTTCTTCTTTTTATGACAATGAGACATGTCTGCTTCTGGAAGCACCATTATACTTCAGAGAAGATAATGGGCATCAAAGAAATTCTGCATAGAATTTACTTTCTTTGTGGCAAAAGTAAGCTATTGGGCAAGAATATGCCCTAGACTCAAGTGCTGACATTATGCTGTCCTCATAAGACAAGGAGGACACAAAAGAAAGTGACTACCAAACATTGTCAAGACAAGGAGGGACAGCCCTTCACAATACCCTGCTTCACAGAAACATCTGTTGTATATGTTAGGCCTGTAGGCCAAAGATGGATGTACCAATGTTGCAGAGGAACTTTGGGTGACTTTCTAGGCAGCCAGCTGTTTCTGTCATTACGCACATATTTTGGAAGTTGCTTGTTTGCACTTCCTGCTTACTCAGTCAATATTATTTCCTTCTTGAGTTTTTGAGGTAGTTGAAATCTAGATAGTTATAGTCTTCCTTGTTTAAGAGACTCAGAAAAGAAATTCACTGAAGGAATGTAAAGTATTTAGGGTTGTGAGATATCAAAAGATAGTTTTAAATGGTAATGCAAGTTGTGGCAGAAAGTAAATTATGTACAAAATGTTGGATTCACATAGATAGGATAGATGTGGAGTATTTTTTATAAATTTGTCAAATGCAAATAGACTAGACATTGTTAATGTATGTATTGTCAGTATATTATATATAGTTATTGTACTTATATATAGTTTTTCTTATTTTAGCTATAGCCTTCTTTTTTATTTTAGACAAAAAAGGGAAATGTAGTGGCATTTCATGTGTAATTAATAAGTAAAACTTGCCTGAAGAGCAGAGTAAAATAGCCCACCAGTCAGCCTTACAGACCAGGCAGTAGAAACACACCCCTTTAATCCTAGTAGCCACACTATTTTGCCACATGAAACTGGGCAGTGCATGCCTTTAAACCCAGTGGTGTATCTCCCCAGTCCCAGCATTAGAGGGAAGTATAAAAGGGAAGGAGACAGCTCACAGACACAGTCTCATTCTGAATTCCTGAAGACAGGATCACCGTTTAAGACTAAGTTTGAGGCAAGAGTCAGTGGCTGGCTGCTTTGCTTTTCAGACCTTTAGGTGGAACCGCAATTTTTTCCCTGAGTTTTTTTTAATTAATTGTGCTTTAATTACCCAGGTAAGAACTAGCACGGGTGAAATTGAGGAACGATGTGGCCCAGCTTGTGTAGCAACGAGCAGAACTTTCCAGCAGAGTCCAACCTCAATGTTTCAGGTTGTTGCACTTCCTGAACTATTGGTACTTTCAAATATTTTGATAAATAGATATTCCTTTCCAAAACTTTGTCCCAATTAAAAAAACAATATATCAGTCAAAAACAGTGTGATAGAATTAGATGATTTCCCTTTAACACCCACTTGGATAAAAAAAAAAAACTGAAACTATAGGGCTTAAAATATGCATGCTGAGCAGAAAAAATCAAGAAAAAGTTAACTATTTCAAATATGTTGTTTTGATTTTTTCCCCTTAAATTAACCCTAAAATCATAACTGGGAAACTATTTTAAGACTATGTATCTCACTTTAGACATTCCAGTCAACTAAAGGGGGTCACAATAACGTGATCTTAATATTTTTATTTGGTAAATGCATGAAAACTATGATAAGTACATCTTGGATCATATTTAGTTCATAGTAATAGTATTTCCATTACAAAAGTATCCCTTGTGTTCAAAACAGATTAGAAATTCTTGGAGTTAGAAAAGGTAATTGGAACTTGGAACTTGCTTATGAAGAAAGCTAAAGGTCATGGAATTTGACATTGTCAGAGTCTGGCCACTCAATTTAGTTTTTCTTATCCTATAGGACAGGGCAAGGAGAAGAAGGGGTTGGATGTGGGTGGAATCTTTCATTTCTTTGGATTTCACAATAGATATTTCTAAAAAGATATATGGATATTCTAAATGTCTACTTTACCTTTTGCTGATTAGTCCCTAGAATAATCTTTTTATAATTGCTACCAAAAGTAATAACATAACATTTTATTTTATACTGAGAGTAAACTGTATAGAGTAATTATGAAAGATGGTAAAGATCTTGGGAGTAACACAAGGACCAGGAATATATAAAACTATAGGAAAAGAAGGATGCAAAAGCATCATGTTTAGTAGGTTTTTATTTACAATTTTTTATTAATTAATTAATTAAAATTTCCAAGTTTGATCTGATCAATTTCTTCTCCCTTCTTCCCTCCCAGTTCTTTCCCCCAATCTTCGTCCTGTCCCCATCCACTCCCTCTTCCTTTCCTTCAGAAAAGTACAGGTCTTCTTGTATATTAGCCAGCCATAAGATATTTAATTGGAGTTTCTATGAGCTCTCATGAACTCAGGTCATTTGACCCTATGTGTTTTCCCACAGTGTCCTTGGCCCCTCTGACTCCCAAATCCTTCTCCCCTATCTTCCACAGGTCTGCTTAATGGTTGGTTATGGGTCTCTTGCATCTGTTTCCATTAGTTGCTAGGTGAAGCCTCTCTAATATCAATTGGAGTAGGCAACAATCTATGAGTATAGCCAAATATCATTAGGAATCATTTAATTGATCTTTTTCTATTTTGGCAGTCATATCTGGTTCTAGACTAAGTCTCTGGGCTGTCAAGCCACTGGATCCTGGCCCTCTAAGCATTGTCAGGTGTGGGTTCTCTCTCATAGCATGAGTCTCAAGCTGGACCAGTCACTACCACCGATACCCCAGTACATCTTGTAGGCAGGGAAAATTATAGGTAAGAGATTATGTGACTGGGTTAGTTCCCCAATTCCACCACTGAAAGTCTTTCCTGGTTACAAGGAGATAGCCAGTTCAGGTTCTATATCCTACATTACTAGGAGTCTTAGCTATGGTCACCCTCATAGATTTCTGTGAGTTTCTAACTAGATTCTCTAATTCAACCCAGTGATGTCCTTGATTACATTTATGTTTCCCAGTACTCTCTTCATTCCTCTATCCTTCCCTCACTTTATCTCTCCTGTTCATATGAACAGCCTCTCCCCTTTCCAGATCCACCCAATCCAATAGACCCACTGTGATGTCTATTGTATTTCTCCTTTGCAGTGAGATTCATTTATCCCTCTCCCTTCACTTGAGATTTCCTTGTTACTTATCTGTTTTGGGTCTGTAAGTGAGTATATTCCATGTTTGTCTTTCTAGATCTATATTACCTCACTCAAGATTACCTTTTCTAGATCCATCCACTTGCCAGAAATTTTCATGCCATTGTTTTTAACAGATGAGTAATACTCCACTGTATAAATGTACTACATTTTCCTCAATTGTTCTTCAATTGATAGACATCTAGGTTGTTTCCATTTCCTGGTGACTATGAATAAAGCCACTATCAACATAGTTGAGCAAGTATCCTTGTAGTATAATTGAGCATTCTTTGGGTATATGTCCAAGATTGGTATAGCTGGGTCTTAAAGTAAACTGAGCCCCAAATTTCTGAGACACTGCCATACTGATGTCATTTTCTTAAACCTGATGTCTGCATGGATCTAAAATCAGTTGAGCCTTACAATCAGATCACACTGTATTGAAATTACTTTACCAATAGCCTACAATAGGAACTAAAACTGTTCCTCAATCAGGATTGATGACCTCATGAGAATTGTAGTGAACTTTTCTGTAATCATCTTCAAAATCCAGACAGAAATAACAGTCTGCAAGCCTATAAGGTGATGCAAAGTCTTTAGTCATACATGCCTCTCAGCTCCTACCTCAATTCACCATATATTTAAAGCTATGGTTTTTGGAAATACTCCCAAAGATGGACTAAGATGTCTGATCTCTACATCACAATGAGGCCACAGGACTAAAATCCTTCCCTATCATTACATTACTATTTTCTATTTACCTTTTTTGGTAAATAGTTAATCTAATCTCTTGGGACATTATCCAGTTACATAAACACTCCAATGGAAAGACAGAAAGTGACTTGGAAAAGAAAATCATATAAAGACAGGTTTTTACAAGACACACATATAAAGACACAGTAACAAAGTAGAACTGATAGAGTTTTAAAACAAATGTGAAAGAAAATCAGTTATACAAACATCATAAACAGCATTGTTTCAAAACAAGAATTTTCTCAAGAAATAAAACCAGAAACGACATTTCAAGAACTTTCAACTCAACATAATACATTATTTTCAAGAAAGTATAAAGCAATTACTAGGACTGTAGTCTGGGCCACATAGTAAATTTCAACAACTAAAAAGAAGTGATATTATTCAACTAAGAAAAATCTATCAAGCCTAGTAGCACAGACAAAAATTAAAAAACAAGGTAAAAGAAGGCATGAGAGTGTTGACTGAGTTTTCTGTGCTGCCTGGTTCCCGCAGTCATTAAGTCCCAAAGAAATCACACAAGGTCTACATTAATTAAAAACTGATTGGCCCAGTAGCTCAGCCTTCTCATTAATTAATTCTTATAATTTCTATAAGCCCATAATTCTTGTCTGTGTTAGCCACATGGCTAGATATCTTATTCAGCAAGGCAGTCACATCTTGTTTCTTCTGTGTATGGGTCACAACTGCAGAATACAGAATCCTCTTCCCAGAATTCTCCTGTTTTAATTGCCCTGCCTCTACTTTCTGCATGGTTGCTCTACCTCTACTTCCTTCCTTGCTACTGGCCAATCATCATTTTATTAAACAAGTACAACACAAATGTTTACATGATAAAACCATTGTCTCACAACACGAAAGGAGCTGACTTTGAGAAGCCAATGCAGCAGAAGGGATTGGCTGTAAAATGTTCCAAGGCGATTGGGAGAGTGGCAAGTCTTGACTGTGAATCAAACTTTATCAAGCTGTTTAATTTAAAATTGCTTTAATGTACATGAGTTGCTCTTCAGTAATCTTTATTTTAAAACACAAAGTGACCTGTCACTGTTGCCATGCACACATCCTACTGTTATAAATCAATGAAGGAGTCAGCACAATATACATTATTATTTTTTTTTTTTTTTTTGGATTTTTCGAGACAGGGTTTCTCTGTAGCTTTTTGGTTCCTGTCCTGGAACTAGCTCTTGTAGATCAGGCTGGCCTCGAACTCACAGAGATCCGCCTGCCTCTGCCTCCCGAGTGCTGGGGTTAAAGGCGTGTGCCACCACCACCCGGCTCACAGTAAACATTCATTCACACTTCCCAGGAGGGGCAAGACAAGGGCCTACAACTTCTCAGAGCCTCAAATCTGTTGCAGTCTACAGCTTCACAGTGGTGATGAGATTCCTTTGGCTCCATAACAATGATTGAAAAATAAAAATATTATACTTGTATATGTTTAAATGGTCTATCATTGATGGAGCTTCAAAAGCACTTATATTAAAATATCAGTTCTGTTCTTGGGTAATGTTTTATATGCTTAGCTTTGTAAATCACCCATTTGTTTACAGAAAGGAATTTTCCCCACTTCTGATTATTTCAATTTCTACTATTAATTAATTGATTTATTTTTAAAATATTTTATTTTGATTTTTATCTCTGTGTGTTTACATGCATGCCATATCTGTATGTGTTTGTGGAACTCCATGGGAGGTGCAGGATTTCCTGAAGCAGGCAGCTGTAGAGGGCCTGACTCAGGTGCTAGGAGACTAAAAAACAATAGTAAGTGCTTTAACCAGAAGTTATCTTTCTTGCCTCAATAATTTACATTTTTCTCCTGTTTATGTTTGCAGGTTTTCTAAGAGACCATGTCTTTTGAAATTCCAATAAGAATTAATGATTTTTTCCTATGTGCTCTGACCTACCATCCTTGTTTCCAGGTAAGTGCTGGAGGGGAGATCAAAACAATAACATTAACAACAATAAAACCAGAACACGACAACACTTAAAGCCAAATATTCAGCAATTAGTAATCTTGAGAAATTAAGCCACACATCCAACTCATTTATAATATTTTCCTATGTCACATTTGGAAAGACAAACACAATGATTTTCAAGTACAATTAGCATAAATTTGACAATATCATTGGTAATTTTAGGTTCAAAATTGTTATTATAAAAACAACACTAAAGACATTGAATTTCTAGAATTTGCAGTTACTTAAGCAATTAGATGATCTATAACAGATCACTGGACAGTTGGCTGTCTATATAAGAAGATTCTTTATTTTGGGTTCAATCAAACTGGGTAAAAATATTCACATATATTTTAAAATGAGTCCATACAGGATTGTCTTGCTGTTCTTGCTTTTATTCTTTAGACAGTGAAGCTGAACAACTATTAGCAAAAATGTATATTGTATTGGGCAATATATGAAATCAAGAAAAAATTGAAATGATATGTGGAGGTTGCATAAGTCCCATGCAAACACACCCTTCTACCATAAGCACTGAGTATCATGGGTAGTTTTTTTCTACAGGAGGTCCTGGAGATAAGCCTGTGTATGTAGAGGGTTGACTTTAAAGACACTCTATTATGAGTGTAAACATGAATGTACACACACACATACATAAACATGCGCATGTGCACACATGCACACACACACACACACACACACACACACACACACACACACACACAACACACCGTAATTCTTTATGACCTTTCTATGAGTTTAACAAACTTGGTAGCTGTTTTTTCATACAGGTGCTTAATCTAATTTATGAGTTCAATCCATGAATTGTGTATCACAAGTACAAAATTAAAATGTCTAGTTTTCTTTATGTAAGTATAAAAGGGGAAGTACGGTGTCTGTATTTGCTATAAAATGCAAGGCATATTTAAGAAGTCTTATGAAGAAACTCAGAAGAACAAGTTTTGTAGCTAAGGGGAATTTTCACTACAGTATATTACAGTGAACCTTAATGAAGTGAACTACCTACCATCTGGGCTTAATTCATATTACAAATTTGATTTTATAAGGTGACTCAGTCATTCATCTAAAATTATTCCATTTCCCATAATATTAAGAGCAATAATTAAATCAGCAGTGCTGGTCTCTAAGGCGTGAGCATGCAAACTGTTTTTAGGCACTTTAGATAATTTACTTACATCAGGTACTTAACAATGCTTCATTATTTTAAGTACCTACAGTGCCGTGCTGTTACAGTTTTCATCTTCTGTTATAAATATTTCTACATTTAATTAGATCTTACTTTTTTTTATCCTTTAACTATTGTAGTCTGGTTTAAGGCAAGTTCCTTCTCTGTTGCCCTAGGGCAAACATAATCACCACTAGAACTGAAACTGTAGAGAGTAGATCAACCAACCAAATTTGAGGGCTGCAAACATTGTCCTCCAATTCTTTGGTCAAATCCCATGTGTTCCTTGATATGCTCTAATCATCTTAAATAGCTCCAAGCATGCAAAAGGCAGAAGCAAAGTAATCTAAGGAATAATTGATGAGCAATGTGCTTGTTGTAAAGAAAGTGATTGAGTAAGCAAATTGCAGAATCCTTGTTGACTGCTCAAACTGAGTGCTCTAGATAATGTATCTCTTCCTTCGCCACTTCTTTCCCTCCTTTCTCCCCACCCCCCATCCTCTTCCCCCTCCTCAATTCTTTCACTCACAGCCATTTCCATGTTGAGTACCTAGGTACAGGGGTAATCTGTCAACTCCATGCTTCAATCGCATCCCCTTTTCTCCAGCTTAGCCCTGGGGCTTCCCAGCTGCTGTCCTAAGGGATCCATTCTTGAACCTGTTCAGCCACACTGGTGTATGAGAAAGATTGCCAAGGCTGTGAGACAGATTCTTGGAGGCAGTGGAAGAGTCCATCAAAAGGTGATATATATACAACATACTCACAGGATTTTAAGGTTAATAGGATAATTTATTGTATATCCTTGAAATAAAACAATGACCAGAGGGAATTTTTCTCCGACACTTGAAATCCCAGATGGTGGGGGCAAAATGGCATTTATTCCACTGTGTTTTATGCTTCCCAAGTGGTTGTCAAAATGGGGGGTGTTGACTTAGAACAGTGATTCTCAGCCTGTAGGTCACAACCCCTTTTACAGGGGTTGTATGTCAGATATTTACATTACTATTCATAGCAGTAACAAAACTACATTTATGAAGCAGCAATGAAATAATTTTATGGTTGGGATCAGCACAGCATGAAGACTTGTATTAAGGAGCCCAAGCATTAGGAAGATTGAAAATTACTGACTTAGAAGAATAATGTAGCATAAGGACATTTTTGCTAGAAAGTTGCCTTCCTCCATTACTGTGAGAAAATACACGTGAAGCTATCGAACACTGTCCTAAAGTAATACATTCAGTTATTTGTCAAAGTTGATCATAGATAGATAGATAGATAGATAGATAGATAGATAGATAGATATAATCTCAACATTCAGACATTCCACGCAATAATGCTATACCCTCAATTACCTTCTCTGATAATGAAGGATACCATTCAGTTGATGGGTATCAAAGTCAATGTCAAGCACTTGGATTTGACTTCTGGAGGCATGAAAGCAGGCTAGCTATTTTCAAAGTCTTTCCTATTACAATCAGTGGAGAATGAGTGAGGTCCTGAATGATGTGTGTTATTGACATGGGGACATCTATGTCACTACCAGAAGGTCTCTTAATGATCTGATTCCAGCATTTCTATACGTGTGCCTGTGAGCATCATATTTTTCATTTCCTCATCACCCTAGCCAGGATACAGGACCCAAGCTGTAGAAACATGTGAAACAACACAACACTACACCATCACCATCAGGATAGAAAATGAATTAAAAGATATTGATGCACTCATGGAATATATTAAAAATCCCCAAAGAGTAAAATTTATGCCAAGCCAACAATAAAAATTAACAACAAAACAATGAACTAAAATGACCAGGACATTATAAAGGTCATCTTCCTTTCAGATCTTTTCATCTATCTTTTAGCCTTAAATCAACACAAGTTCTGGATTCAGCATTAACAAATTGAATCTTTTCTGGCTAAAAGATGTTGGCAGATCAGATTAGATTTCTCACAAATTAACTTCAGTGAAATATAGTTATGTAAAACCCACTTAGGAAATATAGCGTGAGTCAGACTCAGCAGAAAATAAAAAGGTAATAACTTCAGATATTCAAAGAATTCAGATAATGAAGTTATCAGAAAACTAAAACATTAATGTATTCAAGAGAAAAAAACTTTCTTTAAGAAAATATCTAATAACATTACAACACTGATTTTAGAAAAGAATCAAATAAAATTATAGAACAAGGGTCTGTGGAGTGACTTCTTAGGTAAAGACACTTGTAACACATGTCTGGTAATCTGACTTTAATCCCCAGAATCCATATAATGGTGAGAATTGACTCCAAAAATTTGAACTCTGACCTCTACATGGATGCTGTGGTACATGTGCCCACACATACATCATTCCCATATGTACACATTAATACAAATAACTCAAAGGTTTCAAATTCTAGAATAAAAATTTAAACTAGCTGTGGCAGCACATACCAGTAACCCCATTACTTTGGAGGCTGAGACAGAAAGATTGCCTTAAGTTTCAGATGTGGCTACACTGGAAGACCTTCCTTGTCTCTAAAATAATGAATCTAATGGACAGAAAATAAAGCAATGAAAACATAATTAGAGAATTAGAAGATAGTTCTAAGAAGATGCTCTAATATTTTACATATACAAAAAATAGAAAATATAAATTAATATTAATTAAATTAATGATTAAATAGAAATTATGCCTTTTTTCTTAAAAGCTAATAATGAAAGAATAGAAAGAATGAATAAAGCTATCATGAACCATATCGTGAAAGATATTTTAATATGGAAAATGGCACACAGTATCATGCATACAAATTCAATAATTTTGATGCACTAAAATCTATTGATTGCTCTGAGGGGATTTAAATCTTAGTCTGGCCTGGTTTTGACTTTCTGTCCATCTCTAGAGAGAATGTCATGTAACTCTGCTCTAGAGCAGTGGTTCTCAACCTTTTTAATGCTCAGACCCTATAATACAATTCTTCACATTGTGGTGACCCCCAACAATAAAATTATTTTCTTCCTACTTCATAAGTGTAATTTGCTACTGTTAAGATTTTTAATGTAAATATCTGATATGTAGGATATCTGCTATGAGACTCCCAAAGAGGTCACAGCACACAAGGTGAGAACCACTGCTCTAAGTAGAGGCACAGGACTTCACTGCTTTCCCTACTACTTAAATAGGTCTCCATCTCAGCTTCATAAATAGAGGTAACCACAATAGTCTCAGACTGAAATGATTCTCCACACACTGAAACTATGTTTATATCCTCTAGCATGATGTTGTACTTTAAGACATAGTAGTACTCAATATAATTGCTTCTTATCAACCAAGGACACAATAGCATATGAAATTACCTAACTTCTTAACCTCCATGCTTCCTCCAGCATCATTCTATAATTAGAATCTTCATTTCCCATAATTCTCAAAATAGTTTCCCCAAACCATTTTTTAGATACTGATATAAAATAATAAATTAGATAAAATGTCTCATATGACTTCAGAGATGGAACTAGAGCTAATAAAAATTAAATATTCATGTTTAAAATAGAGATGTCTGTGAGACTGTGGAGATGGCTCAGTGGGAGTGAGTACTGAGGTTCTCATACTCAGCATCCACGTGAATGCCTATCTAGTGGCCTGCCTGATCTGTCAGAACTCTAAGTGGAGACAGGGAATCCTAGAGCAAGCTAGACTAATTAGACATACTGAACCATCCTGCTATTGACTCAGCAAGAAGTCTTGCCTCAGTGTATAAAGTGGAGAGTGATGGAGGAAGACACTGATACCAGTCTCTGACCTCCACATGTCCAGGAATAAAAGTACATATATGCCTGTATGCACACAAGCTGACACGCTTATTAGAGAGAGAAGGAAGAAAGGAAGGAAGGAAGGAAGGAAGGAAGGAAGGAAGGAGAGATAGAAATAGAGAGAGACAGAAACAAAGACAGAATAGCATGAGTTTCTTTAATTTACCCTAGCTTCTTTGGACCCACTTCTCTTTTAACCAGGATGAAAAGACTGGCAGATAGGAGGAGGAGCCAGGATCCTGCAGAGACTGAGTGGATCTGGGAACTATGCCAGCCTTAACATTTAACATTTATTAAGTAATGCCTACTGGAATCTTGAAAGTGTTTCTAGAATTTTTCTTTATGACGACAACATGGAGGTATTTCACAGTATGTGATATTCTAGAAAACTCCTTCTAGACTGTGGTGGCCACTTCATGTAGAAGTACTTGCCTTTCTATTACATTTTCTATTTGTATTCATCATTTTAATGCTCTTGTCCCTTAGAGAACTTATAATAACTCCTTAAGTGCCACAAGAAAAGAGTAGGAAGGAACACAGTTGCTGGAAGATATTCAAATCTTTTGGAGAGGTTAGAATGTTGGTGAGAGGCTCTATAGGACAATTTGTGCTGTTTGGATTTAGAGTGTGTGAAGAGGAAATACAGAGGTGGGAAAAGTACAGCAGACAACGATGTCAGAAGGTATGAAGCAACTCATCTCTTACAGTATTTAAAAATGGGGAATTGAAGGGAAGTGCCAGCATTGGTTATAGCCAAAACTATACACAATTTTCCAGAAAAGTTCAGCTCCTTCTGCAAACAAATACAATTAAAGTTTTTGTCTGCTGTTTTAGACTCTAACTTTGACAACATTTAAATCCAGTAGGATCAAAATCAGGTTCTGTATATTCTCCAAGAGCTACTCAACATAATCCCCTTTCTTTGTGGACAGCCCATAAAGAGGTCAATAGAATCCTGTAATTTATTGAGATGTCAACTCTGCAAAGTTAGCTGGAGCCTGGAAGGACAAGCCACATCTTTCTCTCTTTTGAAAGATGCATTGACTTCATACGGAGAACATTTCAAGGAGTTTTGCTCAGGTAATCAATACATTTCTATATTTATAAGCCTAATCAGAGCCCATCTGCTTTTCTGCCAAAGTACTAATCAATGAGACAGTCACATAATCTAAATTATAAACTTTATTGCATTGATCTTTTTGTTCTACTTATTATTCAGACCACAAAAATAATTAAATATTTTCATTTTAATAACTACAACTTGACACAAAATCATTTCCTGGGAAATATTTCCCTAACGTCAAGACCATGACATCTTACACTCAGTTCGATCATTGCTCATCCTAATTTTTAGACTGTGGTAGATCGAGACTTACTTTAAATGCTCTAGTCTTGAGACTTGCCAGCTGCTCTCCAGGCCATAGATAGAAATCCAAGCAGCTGCCTGCAACTGACCTCAATGGCACAGTCACGCAGAGCCTAATATCAACAGTACAGACTCCAGCCTTACAGCAGAAATTCTGCAGCATCATCTATAATATATGCCGTTCACCATATTTCACCTGCTGCTGTTTTGCTGAGGCAAGTGGCTGCTGCCTCAACCCATGCTAAAACAAGCATCATTGAAACTTCAACTACATTTTATTTTTACTTCGAGGGGGTGCAGCTAGTCAATGTTTGACTGAATCCACCCAAGCACGGAGAAAGGGCTAAAAGAAATAATTACAGATATGGGATATTTTACAAGGAACAAGGGAGGTTGGGTGTATTGATGAGGGCATGTTTCTTTCTGTGCCATGGGATCAATCATTCATTTCACACTGGCTTATGAACAGTTATAATGGTAGGTAGAGAACGTGTACAGCCCCCTCTTTTTTCCTGTCACATCCAAACCACCACTTCTATGGCTATGCATTTCCTCTGACAAGGCAGCTAGACCTTCAGGGAGATGAGGAGGACTCGAAGGCACCAAAATACTTAGCATCTTCACTTTGTATTTGAGGATTCTCTTGGTGTCATTTAGGCATATGGTGTTTGCACTCTGAGACGAATGGGCACTTTTTGGTTTTTAGGCTTTCTCAGTTAGGGGATATCTGAGTCACAATTTGAGGTCTAGCTCTTTGTCTTAGACCCCCCAAAGGACTGAATCCATCAGCATCGCTTTTCTCATGACCAAATTACCTGTCTGTAGAAAATCAAGCGAATGAGTTTTAAAACTCAGCATCTGTAATGTTAACAGTAACCATTTGTAACAACTTCTTGACGACTTTCTATTTGGATTGTTGTCATTTTAATAATAAAGACAATATAAAACCCCACTGTTTCTATGCCAGAATTTATAGGGTTTTTGTTTCTGTGTATTTTAAGTCAATATTCTCTGCACAGTATATGATACCAACATATAAAATATATTAGTAAATATATATATACAATGTACATATATATGTATATATACTGCACCTGTTGTCATAAATAAACTTTGAATTGTCAAAAAGCCTTTAGACCTAAAATTACCTCAGCCATAATACAAATATAAGCTGCTTTGCAATTCCATGTCATCCCACTAGGAAAGGCTGTCATCCAGAAAACAAATGACAACAGGTGCTATCCAGGATGCGAGGAAGCTAAACTCTTCCAGTTTCCACAAAGCATCTTGTTTGTTTTCCTTTTTGAATGTATATATTTTAAAGTGTTGATGATGACAGTGGTGGTGGTGTGTTTGTATGTGTCTGCTGTGTGTATGAGTCTGAGCACATCACATGGTACATGTCAGAGATCAACGGACAACTTTTAGAAGTCAGCTCTCTCCTACCATGGGTTCTGGGACCTCAAACTCAGGTTGTCCTGCTAACATGTTTAGTCCATCTTACGGCTGAGCCATTTCACCAACATATGTTTAATTTAAAAATAAAAATTAGCAACAACAACAAAACTTCAATATCTTCTTTTGGTGCCCCAAAACAGCTAAACAGAAGGCGTTTCAAAAATATAATAAAATAGCAGTGAAGTTTCAGTAAATGTGGATAATTATATGCAATGGCTTGAATGAGCATGGCCCCATAGTTTCACATGTTTGAATATTTGTTTACCTCTTAGTGGAACTGTTTAGAAGGATTAGAAGGTTTGGCCTTGCAGGAGGAGGTGTGTCACTGGGGATGGACTTTGAATTTCAAAAGTCCATATGAGGCTCCAGTCTCTGTATCTCTCTGTGTGTATATTTCTGTCTCTCTCTCCCGTTTTGTCTATCTATCTATCTATCTATCTATCTATCTATCTATCTATCATATATCACTCTGTTTTTCTTCTCTCTCTCCCCAGTAAAGATGTAAGTTCTCAGCCACTGTTCCAGTGCAATGTGTACCTTTCTACTGACACACTTCCTTCTGCAATATACATGAGCTCATTTTCTGAAACTATAAGCAAGCCGCCAAATTGAATACTTCCTCTTATAAGTTGCCTTGGACATAGTATCTCTTCACAGCAATAAGACTGTAACTTAGACAGTATTTTTGTACAGTATGCATAAATCTAGCTAGCATAGACCCTGGTATTTCATAAACAATGTTATTTTCAAAGGTAAGAAAAATAAAATTTCAAAGCAATCTCCTTGTAGTTAACATCACCTTTGAACAATGCTGGACTTATATAATAACATAAAATGTAAATTTTGAACTAGGTAGAAGCCTGGATGGTTATGTAGGTCAAAACATGCATTTAATTTTCTCCATAGCATATTTTTCTAACTACAGGACTTGATGGGCCTATTTTAAAGTAATTCCAAAGGTTTTGATAAATCATTTCCTATTGAGCTATCTTTTACTGTATCAGTCTGAGATTTATCTCAGCAGGGCACAGTTCCTGCCCAACAGATATATTCCCTGGAGTCAAAGTTATTTTTTTCATGTGAACAGACAAAATCTTTGCAACACTGAGTACCTCTTAGACATAGATGTAGAAGATTCTTGTACTCAGGGAGAAGATCTGGAGTCATGAACATGGTAGCACACCATAAAGTCCTGCAATGGAATGTGTCACTGCCCTAGAGGTAGTGTGACCTGGGAGAATGGATAAATGAGGCCAATGTAAATTTCATTAAACAGTCAACTGTATTCAGATCATCAGACAATTTGTATTCTAGAGGTTAAAAGAAGTCACATGAGTAAAGTGTTCAATCACAAAGGTAAGCCAAATGTGGCGGGCAAGCATGTTTTTCTACAGAGGCATATAAACATATAACAGTAGGCAGCTGCAATGACTAACCTGACGAGAACTCACTCCTATTCAAAATATCTAGGAGGGGCTCAAAAGCATAATCCAAGAGGACTTTGTGGTTTTGAAGAAAATGAGGTCACAAGACTCTTGTCTTGATGTCTTGTGTTTTCTCACAAGGGCTCAGAATTCTCCCTCAAACAATTCCAATCTTTGTGTTTACAATCTTTAATTTTTAATTCTAATATTGCTAGTGATGCAACTTCACCTAATGTCACATTTAACTTCTCCTGTATCAGGAGTTCTACTATGAGTTCCATAGCGATACAAATAAGTACAGCGATGTGAATTTAACCAAAGTTGCTTTTCTTTCGCATTAACAGAGGGCATTTCTGCAGCACATGGTCTGGAGGCCAGGTCTCTTCTGTCTTGTTTCTCTGTAACAATTTATAATCTATTATTTTTATTCACAGGGTTTAAAGCAGCTAGCAAATATCAGATATCCAATCTGATACACCAATCCAAGGGACTGGGAACAAAGTAGATTGCAAGCGGTCTGAATGGAACAGATCAATGTCCAGTGTGTCAAGGAGCCACACACCAACACTTCATATGTCCTTCCTTATATGGACACCTCTACCATGTATTAGCAAAAGAAGTATCTGTCTATCAGTACAGGCACATAGCTGGGTAAAGTTGGTGGCATGGATAGGCAAGAAGAAAAAAACTACCTGAATTTAAAAGAGCAGAATTAATAATGGAAGAGAATTAACACTATAGTAATATCTCCTTGAACATTAATTAGGTTAATTCCAATTTATTTTATATTTAATACTCATCCTAGACCAAAATTTACATCTTTGATTAAGGCACCACTTAGATACAAGCCCAAATGAAAAGTCTGATAGTATTATAAACACAGAATATTTTTAGGTGGAAATTTTTATGTTTCTGTGGGATACATCTATAATTTATGCTATTTCCTTAGTAAAACATATCTGAAGTTCAATCACTACATCAGAAAGAATTATAATCTTCAGGCTTTGATATACTTTTACCAAAATAGCCTCTGAACTTTTGCTAATTTATACTTTAATAGAAAATTTGCTAGGATATAACTCAATGATTTTTCAAAGCAGTTTATTGAGTTGTAATTTATTTGCTATAAAAGTCACCCTGTGATATTTATCCTTCAACAACCTTTTGTAGAGTTATACAGTTCTGATATCATCATGTTATTAGAGCATTCCCATCCCATCATCCTAAAAGATCACCCTTGCCTATCTCTTATGTATTTGACTTTTTAATAATTTTATGAAACCATAATTACATATGTAATTGTAATTACAAAAGTACCCAGTACATAGTTTTAAGGGAGACAGAGAGAGAGACAGATACAAAGAGATTATTTTCCTGTTTTTTTCAATGTTGTTTATATAGTGTATCATACATCTGTGGCCTATTGGTTTTTGTTGTTGAATCCTGTTATGCTTTGTGATATGATGAATTTTGATACATGTTCACCAGCTAATATTTAAGTTCCCACAATTATGAGATAAAACATTTAAGGAAAATTTTTCCCAAGTCTTTGAAATGAGTTGGACTTGTTATTTCTCAAATTTGCTGGACTTTTCTTTTCAATGTATGTTAAATATGAGAACACATAAAACTAGACATTCAACAATGTAGTTATATGGAAAAATGGCAACCATAATTCTCTTAAGAAAACCAGAATTTTTCCATAAAGGATGATAAATCAAAATGATAGTACATGCCTTACTCCACTTCTGTGAAATAAACTTTGTGATCGTCTTCTTCTATTAGGAAGAGAAACACTATTTGAACTAAGAAGAAGTGATATATCTTTCCTAAGTTCCTGGTACATAGTACATTGTTTAAAAACAAATTAGAAACACCAGACCATGATTGCGGTGTGACACATATACTTCTCTTCAGTAAGTTTAGTTTACTTGTATCATAGGGTTTTCTGAGCACCTATTACACACAAGATACTCTTTGAAAATAAAAGAAAATAAAAATGAACATGGTCATTTGCATCATGGAGTGTTGTCAAGTACACAGTTGGTTCCAGGATGATATTATTTACAAAAATGAAGGAACTGCTGAGTCAACAAAACAGCCTTCTTCAGTTATAGGAAGACCAGGAACATTGCTAAAAGTGTGAGTTCACACAACTCCAGTTTAACAATTCTACCAAACTCCACAACTCTTAGCAAACGCCTCCTTACCTTAGCATTACAGTGACTTCAATTCACATCTCAGGATCTCTTCACCACATTAGGAGAAGTCGGCATAGAATGTACTCAGTATCCCTCAGCTGTGGTGCTTGAGACCCTGCTAGGTACTCCACTCTTTACGTTTTTGGTAACTCTTGTTTTCAGTGACAGCACCCTGCAGCCCCCTTTGTGTAGTAATATGGGGCGGCAGGGCTGCATCCCCCACACCCGGCCGCCCACATGGCTAGCTTATGCTCCGAAATAACAACACACAAACTGTATTCTTTTAATCACTGCTTGGCCCATTCTCTTCTAGGCTAATTCTCACATATTAATTTAGCCCATTCCTAATCATCTGTGTGTAGCACCCCAAGGTGCGCTTACCGGGGAGATTCTAGCCTAGTCCATCCTGGGTCCGAGCTTCATCCCGGGAGCAGGGCATGGCGTCTCTCTCAGGCGTCTGCTCCCGAGAGAGCAGAGCTGTGGAGTCAGAGAGAGACGCAATGCCCCGCTACCAGGATGAAGCTCCGACCCAGGATGGACTAGGCTAGAATCTCCCTGGTAAGCGCACCTTGGGGTGCTACACACAGATGATTATAAATGGGCTAAATTAATATGTGAGAATTAGCCTAGAAGAGAATGGGCCAGGCAGTGTTTAAATGAATGCAGTTTGTGTGTTGTTATTTCGGGGCATAAGCTAGCCGAGCGGGCGGCTGGGGTGCTGGGGTGCTGGGGAAGAGGCCCCCCCGCCCTTAATACTACACCTTTGTCCTCCCTAAACAGAACTTATAGCTTCTCAGACTTTAGCCTGTCAATGTGTTACCAGTCACAGGGTATCTCAGTGGCAGTCACAGGATATCCCAGAGGAGTTCCGGTTGAGATTCTTTGATGATGGTGTATCAGAAACCAGAGGCCTTAAATCACCAATGACTCATTTCAATGACCATACAGTAAACTGATGGGACAAAGAGGTATACTATAAGGTGCACAAACCTCCATTGACACCAGGATGAGTAAAGAGGTTTTGGAGAAGCAAGAATAGAAAAGAAGCAAAAGATTTTTCTGTTATTGTGGACTTTGTTTTGTTTTTTTTGGAGGGTGGGATGCTTTTTTTTTTTTGATTGTTTACTTTGAACTGTTGCTTTATGTGGAGGGTACATGGCAGTAATGAGGGGAAGAAAGGGGGACTGAGAGATGCATGGAAATGGGGTGCATGATGTGAAACTCTTAAAGTGTCAATAAAGAAGTTTTTAAAAATTAAAAAAAGAAAAGAAAAGAAAAGAAACCCAAGAATGAATTCATACCCAGGCTAAAATCTGAATGACCAGGATAAGAAGATGAGATTGGTACAAGGGAGACAGCAAGATAAACAAAGACTGTGAGTCGTCGCAACTTGAGTTCTTTAAGAAAATATAAGTCATTCTTTTAGGCTAACCTTCAGAAATGGTGACATTGCAACAGAAGAAGATGCAGAAGCAAAGAGGAACAAACTGATAAAGTATTCATAAGTTATACTAAAGACTATAAGTCAACTCTTTTTCTGAAGACACTGGTGTCTACACTGGTAATTTCTGTTCATATAATAAGAATGTTAAACTTTAGCCTCCCACCTGCTCAGGATGGGTTGTACCTGTGATCTCAGCACTCCAAAGGTTGGATTGGTCAAGGCCAGCCTGAGTTATATGATGAGTTGCATCAGACTGGGCTATAAGATGAAACCTTTCATCAAGCTATCCTTAAAACAAACAAACAAAAGCAAACCTATAAAGGAAGTTATATGTGTACATGTATAATTCTGAATGTATTTGTTTGACTTTAGAAAAAATATTGTACCTGCTTGTGGAAATTGGATTCTAAGTAAATGTTTTTATAATAGGCATATGGTCAACTGTCACTTTAGAATGAACACTGAATCACTATATCACCACTTAAGTTGAAATAACTAACAGGGAGCAATCATAAAGACATAGAAACATAATGTGCACTGAAAGGGAGGACAATTTAAAGTATATGAGAAAACAGATGAAATAGATCATTTATAAATAAAAAACAAAAATAGAAACCATAGAAGTTTTATGCATTCAACCATATAAAAATAACTGTAGGACAAAGAAATAAAGAAATAAGCTATGTAGAAAAATGAAAAAAATCAATAAACTAAAAGAAAAATAAGCAATGTGCCAGTGATGGGGACCAATTATCCTTAACACAAAAATCGCTATGAAATTAACTGCTCCAAATAAGCACTCAGCAAGGAAACATGAATAATAACTGCTGAGCAGAATGCACTGAAATAACGTACAAACTACAAATGGTGACCATAAAAGAAGGTGTTAGGGAACTAAGACCACTGGAACCCAAAGAAGAGAAGGCTGGGAGCACAAAAACAGAGGTAGCCCTGGTCATCTGGAGATAGAAGTCAAACAACAGCCATGTCAAGGTCACACAGTAATGAAGTCCCATTTTCTTGTCCCAAAGAGAATGACCCTTTTCAAGTAGCCTATAACCCACTCCTCCACCTCTGCCATAGGTCATATTAACTAAACCTTCTTTCCTACAGTGCTATATCTTCCTCCCTACCTCCTTCTAGAGAAACCAAAAGAGAAGATATCTTAATTTTTTTCTGGATGTGAGTAGAATCTAAACTCCTGATTTCAGACTCCACTATTTAGCAGGTGTTATTAAAGACCCTTTGCCTAAAAGAATCCCTCTCTCCAACTCTAAAAATTTACAAATTTACAAAAAGGACTTAATCTTACTAATGCTGGCCTGAAGAGAAATAAAAGTAGTCACTATATTACATTCTTACATATTAGACCGTGTTGAAAATGTAACAGAAAATTGAAATTTTAATTTATTCTTAGTGGAAGTAGAACTTAGTACAACTTCAAAAATTTTGGCAATATTAGTATTTTGAATGTATACAGCCTAACTTTAGGTATAATTCTAAAAATACACTGTTGTGTGTAAATACATAAAGTATAAGCCCATAATTTGAAAATGAAATGCCTACAGATAAAGCTTCAAGAAGGTTTTGCCTACTTACCTACCAGTATCCTATCTATCTATGTGTTTGTCTATATCATTATATTGCAATAAGTGAAATGACATATTTCAGAAAAAAGTCTAAATACATCTACTTCAATGAAAATCAAGTTTAGAAAACATTGACAAATATATTTCTTTTCGTAATAAACTTTATTATATATTTAAGAATATTTTGCTAACATTCAAGATGGATTTTCTTCTCTAGATGATTTCAAAGAGAAAAAGATAGATAGATAGATAGATAGATAGATAGATAGATAGATAGATATGTCTATGGCACAGCAAATGCAAGAGCTCAGAGGACAATTTCTGCATCCTGTCACTTGTTGCAGGCAAGGTCTCTTTGGGGGCTTACAGTGCAAGTTACCAACTCTGTACTCTGAGCTTCCAATGAATCTTCTGCCAATGCTTTCTACGGGTGTGGTAGGATTGCAAAGACTCACTACTCCATCTGAAGTTTTACATGGGCTCTCTTGCTCCTCAGGCCAAGAGCTTTATCCATGGAGCCATCTCCCTAGCCCGCCTAGATGATGAAATCCCAAATAAAAATATACAGAATGTTAAAATACATGCTGTAAATCTTTGCACTTAGCCTGATAACCAGTTATCAATGAGGTATTGTGAGTTAGGTCAGAGAATACAGAGTATTAATTCTTTGGTCAAGGCCCCTGCAGACTACAGATGGTATAAAAAAAATTAGGGGAATTTAAGGAGTATCTAATGAAGAGACATTTTGTAAAGGCGTGGTGAGGTATTGAAAAAAACATTTGGGGCAGTGCAGTAATGTTTTGCTATGTGACAGTGCTAAATAATCTCTCTTAGTTTTAGATAGAGTGTTATCAGAAAATGGAAATAGTCTGCAGCAGAGAGTCTCTAGGGGTCTTTGATAGGAGTTGAAGCCATTTATCAACAGCATACAACAGCAACTCTGCCAGGAGAGCTGGGAGAGCAGGGCTTCGGTGTTTCTTCCCCAACCCCACACTCCTTGCTGGTGATCCCTATTGACTCATGGTAAGCTGCACTTCAAATAAACTTATTGTAGTGCTGAGAAAGATGTGGATTGAGAGTGAATCCAGTGGGATAAATGGGTAACAATTTGCGTCTTTAATTAATCATAATTCTGAGCCCTACAAGTTATCAATTCTGTGGACTTAAGCAGGTCAGTTTTCCGTACTTTAGATATTTTGTATCTTACATCAGTTAGCATCTAGTTCAGAGAGAGAAAAGTGTCGAGTAACTTGAAATAAAAAATTCCCATTAAACTAAGTCAAATATTCTAAAGCAGCCATCCTCAACCTGTGGATCTCAACCCCCTCAGATCAGATATCCTGCATGTCAGATATTTACAATTCATAACAATAATGAATTTACAGTTATGAAGTCACTGTGAAATAATTTCATGGTTGAGGGTCACTGAAAGATGAGGAACTGTATTAAAGGGTTATAGCATTAGGGAGGGTGAAAACCACTGCTTCAAAAGGCCCTAAAGTAGCAAGTACAGAATTCAACAACTGCCTCAGAGGCAGGATAATTGAACAGTGGGAAAAATTAAAAACTCAAAGGACTTTTTCTAGGACAGAAATTAAGACCTCTTGCAGAATATAGTCACCATCAGAATAAGTGACTGCCAGGGGCCAGTGTTCATGGGCCACAGCTAGCCCCAAAGCAGATCAGATGTGTGCTAGTAGTTCTTCCATTTTCTAACCTGACCAGTAGGACAGCCCCTTCTGTTGACAGTGTCTACTGCTGAATCATCAGGAAAGAACTGGCTTCTAGGTCCCCTAACAGTAAAAAGCATCACAAGTATGGTGAATTGGAACTTGAATTGTAATAAATTCATAACTGGAATGTGTAAATGAGCATAATAAGAACAACTTTAATTATTGCCACTTAAAAACCAATTATTAAGAAGAAAGCACATTGCTAACCACTTCAGAAGTATTATCTTACTCATTTCTCACTGAAATTATGTTTGGAGTATTGTAGTACACACTTTACACATGAAGAAAATAATGACAAGGCATTAATACCACACTAAAAGATTCACTGTAGACAACCAGAGATATTGCACATACAGTGCATAAAATGCTATGTTCTCCCATCTCCTATTTGTATAGGTTTACCAGTTACATTATTTTTTTAAACTTATTGTTGATTTAGTATCTAGTAAAGTAATAAGTCTGACACCTTTGATAACTATGCCTTCACAATGCCACATGATCCATCCCTGCAATGTTTTGTTGGCAGGAGGCTGCTTGTTCATTCCTATCTGCCCAGAAAAAATAATCACACAGAAATCTGTATTAATTACAACACTGCTTGGCCAATAGTTTTACAATATTGCTAGCTAGCTCCTATATCCTATGGAGGTGTCTGTCTCTGGCATTGGCTTCTTTTGATCCTATATATTATTTCCAGCCTGGCTATATTCCATTAAATCATTGGTCAAAAGCAGCTTCTTTATTAGCCAATGGTAATAAAATATATTCACAGCATACAGAGGGGAATCTCACATCAATGTTTCCTCTATGCAATCTGTGGTGCCAAACTTTCCTCCTCCTTTTCTATTTATGTATCATAAATGTCTATAAGGTGAAGCTGAAACATTCTATATTAACAGTGAAAATCTTCGCAGAAATGTCAGTGAATGGAACCAATCACATTTCTTGTGACTTTCTAAACATGGATAATTTTTATTTGTATTTTAAACACATTTCCTTCTCTACTGACTTTTGCTTTTCTCTTTGCTACTGGTGCTGGTTTGTTGTTTGATTTTTTTCTAATTTGGTTGTTTTGGAAACTAGGTCTAGCTATACAGTCTACATGACCTTTGAACTCATGACCCCTCGCCCTACCTCAGCTTTACAAATGCTTCAGCGAGAGGTCTGTGACAGCCCTCACACCTCACATTCCCGCTATGTGCTCTTTTTATCTTAAAATTTTTAAGAAAAACATTGCTGATTTTGAAGTTTAAGTTAATAACTTGTTTAATTTTCTAAAGATTTGTCAATTTGTTGTATTTGATGTTAACCTTTTCCCCAGTAGTAGAGAAAGCATGTGGGGGCCTCTTTACAACCTTGCCAAGCAAGGACAGTGTACAGCAGCTAGGGCAGTGTCAAGCATGCATGCATCTAGATGCCCTTCCTTTCAGAACTCAGCAATGGATGAACAAATGCCAAGAACTACAACTACCTCTGTGTATACATCACTCATTTTGGATGCAGAAAGGATGGATTAAGATTACAGCAGTTTATAGTTGCTTCTGATATATGCCGAACTCAAATCACATCTAAGGTAAGTAAGCTAAGTGAATTAAAATCTTCTTAAGATTTTCCAAAGTGCCGGGCGATGGTGGCACACGCCTTTAATCCCAGCACTCGGGAGGCAGAGGCAGGCTGATCTCTGTGAGTTCGAGACCAGCCTGGTCTACAGAGCTAGTTCCAGGACAGGCTCCAAAGCCACAGAGAAACCCTGTCTCGGAAAAAAAAAAAAAAAGATTTTCCAAAGTATAGCACACTGGAGTTGTTGCAAAAATGCATCTTCACTCACAGTGACAATATTGCCATGATACATCAAGTGTTTATCCTGTGTAGTGCCTCTCTGTATAATCATTGTAGCCATGTCACTGGAAAGTAGTGAGTTTAATAGTCATGAGTGCTTGATACTCATGCATGAAATCTACAGTAAACTTAATTTAGATTAAACTGTAAGTTTAAAATGGTAATTTTGAAGTTATTTACCACATGAATATGGAGTTGACATTGTCCCAATGAATACCACATTTTCAAATGTTACCATTGAAGGGAGTAGCAGTGGAGATTGACTTACGATAACAGGACCAGAATATTAGGGGTTAGAACACACACGAGATTCATACCCAGAGGCCAAAACACACTGGGTTTGGGTTAGATTTCTTAATGTCTCATTTTGTGTATGCATGCTTTCCCCTGGCTGACTTCTGTACTGAGAATTCTTCATTTAACCTTTAGTGGTGTGTTCACTGGATTTTCAAGTTTTCAGATGACCACAGTGAACCTGTGGTTTGGGTATCTGATCCTCTGTTCGGTGACTTAAGTTAGCCATTGACTGTAGCCTAAATATTTATTATTTCCTACCTTTTTGTTTAATTGCTACCATCAAGGATGCTCTGTCTGCTGTATTGATGTAAACATAATGTGAGCCGATTGAATTGTTTTACAGGACATTTAGTTTAGGAAGCGAAGGTCAACGTCCAGTTGTTTTGTAGATAAATTTCTGTCTATAATTAAAATCAACATTGGCTCCCACATACATCAGGTAAGACTTATTTGTTGTTAAATTTAGATTTTGATTAGCCGGGAAGATTTCTTTTTCTCCAATAATAATAATTAGCAGCATGTAAAATGAATATTTAAAAGATATAGTTAAGTGAATAAAAATAATATTTAACATATGGGGCAAAGAAGGAATTAGTTCACTTTAGCTTTGCAAATATTTAGATTTGGGGTGGGAGATGATGCTAAGAAATAAGTGGAAGAGCAACTTTGAATTTTTTTTCTGTTAAGTAAGTACAACAGCTTCATTTCTCTCAGCTAATAAAGTGGAACTTGAACCTCCAAATGTAAAACTCAATGACCAAATTTATTATTTTCTATTTATGTGTGATTTTCTTTAAATGCTATATAATATTCAGTGATTAAAATATTCTATAAAGTGACCTTCACATGACATTTATGTAAAGCTGAAATTATTATATGTATTCCCTAATTTTAGTTATTTAATTCTTGTTCTTCCATTTCAGTGTCTGCTTCATAAACATTTAGCTTACAAAGCAAATATTTATATTCCTTAACCCTATCTTTAAATAAAACCTCATCTCACATGGCTTTTACTCCTCTACAATTTAATATGCATATAGGATATAAATTAATCCATAGATAACTATAAATCCAAGTCTCAATTCTGAGTTACATATGTTTTAATTAGCTTCTGGGTGGATACTGGCCCTCTCAAAGGAGACTCCAAGTTAACATGTCTACATAAGAATTCACAGTCTTCAGTGGAACCACTGGTTCCCTGCCAATGTTTCCCTACTATCTTGAGAAAGGCAATGTCATCCATCCAAGCCATTCCCCAAATCTGGGAACCAAACATGACACCTCCTTCGATTCCTAAAGTCATCTGATTTCTACACAAGACCTAATCATTTTATTCATATAAATACAAAAATGTCATATTTATGATTTTAGCATAAAGGCTTCAGGACAGGAAATTAGTAATTTCTGGATACCTAAGAATAAATGAATCATTGCACAAAAAAATGAACAGATCTGAAATTATATTCACAGGTTACTAAATTGATTATTTTCTCCTAACTTTTAAGTTCTTAGTTTATTAACCTGAGACCATAGTGATTTCATCTATAAAGAAAGAAATGTTTTTAAATTTTTTGTTAAATTATCCATTTCCTAACAGGCTAAATTATGATTGATTGGACAACTCCAAACTTTCAGTTGCTTATAATTCTGAGATATGTGTGTTGTTTCTGCTACATACTTATCTTATGCAGGTAAAAACACTTTTGTGTGATTCTAACAACCAAAGAACCAAGCAGAAGGAAAAGAAATGATCAAGAACACTGAAAGATAAAAGGCCAGGTGGTGGTGTCACACGTCTTTAATCCCAGCACTCAAGAGGCAGAGGCCGTCAGATCTCAGTGAGTTTGAGGCCAGCCTAGTTTACAGAGCTACTTCCAAGAAAGCTAGGACTGTTACACAGAGAAATCCTGTCTTGTAAAACCAGAAGGAAGGAAGGAAGGAAGGAAGGAAGGAAGGAAGGAAATACAGAGAGAGACGCCATTAATAGCAATTAAGATAATTCTGTATCATTCATAAGATATTCAAGCCCCAAAGTAACATGCATTAACCAGTTCAGATAATCAACCAAATAAAACTTGTTGCATGTCAAGCTCCTCATAACTGTAGAGGATACAATGCCAACTTACCCTACTAGATGGAGCAAACAAGAAATGGTTAGTGGTCAATAGTAATGGCTTTTACATTTCTGTTTAAAAGGATCAATGAAGTCATGGGTGGTGATAAAGTAGTTCCTTTATTGTACAGGATTGTTTTGACTATCCTGGTGTTTTGCTTTTCAATATGAAATTGAGTATCATTCTTTCAAGGTCTATGAAGAATTTTACTGGGATTTTGATGGGGATTGCATTGAATCTGTAGATTGTTTTTGGTAAGATTGCCATTTTTACTATGTTACTTCTACCTACACAAGAGCATGGGCGATTTTTCCATTTTCTCATGTCTTCAATTTCTTTCTTCAGAGATTTAAAGCTCTTGGCATACAGGTCTTCCACTTATTTGGTTAGAGTTACTACAATACAGAGCTACAGTACTGAAAACAGCCTTGTATTAGCATAAAAACAGACAGGAGGATCAAGACCCATGGAACTGAATAGAAGACTCAAATATCAATCCACACATCTATGAACACCTAATTTTTGACAAAGAATCAAAAATTATGAAATAAAAAAAGAAAGAATATTTAACAAATGGTGCTGGCATAACTGGATATCAACATGTAAAAGAGTGAAAATAGATCCATATCTATCACCACACACAAAACTCAAGTCCAAATGGATCAAAGACCTTGACATAAAACCAACCACACTGAACCTCATAGAAGAGAAAGTGGGAAGTACACTTGAATGCATTGGCACAGGAGAGCACTTTTTAAATATAACTTCAGTAGCACACACACTGAGAGAAACAAATAATAATGATACCTCCTGAAACTGAGAAGCTTCTGTAAAGCAAAGGATATGGTCAACAAGACAACATGGCAGCCTACAGAATGCCAAAAGATCTTCACCAACCTCACATTGAACAGGGGGTGATCTCCAAAATATACAAAGAACTCAAGAAATTAGTCATCAAAAGAATAAAAAAATTCAATAAAAAATGGGGTACAGACCTAACCAGATAACTCTAAACAAATGAATCTAAAATGGTTTAATGACACTTAAGGAAATGCTCAACATCCTTAGACATCAGGGAAATGCAAATCAAAACAACTTTAAAATTTCGTCTTACACCTGTAAGAATGGCCAAGAACAAAAACACTGATGATACCCTATGTTGGAGAGGATGCTGGGTAAAGTGAACATTCCTCCGTTGTTAGTGGGAATGCAAAAACTGGTACAGCTGCTTTGAAAAACAGTATGATGATTTCTCAGAAAATTATAAAACAACCTACCTCAAGACCCAGCAATACCACTTTTAGGTATATACCCAAAGGATGCCCTATCATACCACAAGGACATATCCCCAACTATTTTCATAGCAGCATTATTTGTCATAGTCAGAACCTGGAAACAACCTAGATGCACCTTGACTGAAGAACCAATAAAGAAGATGTGGTACATTTACACAGTGGTAAAAAAAAAATAATAATGACATCTTGAAATTTGTGGGCAAATGGATGTATTGAGAAAACATATTGAGGGAGGTAACCCAGACACAGAAAGACAAATACAATACATAGTCACTCATAAGTGGTTTTTAGACATAAAGCAAAGGAAACCCAGCCTACAATTCACAATCACAGAGAACCTAAATAACAAAAAAGGCGCTAAGAGAGACATACATAGATTTAATCCACATGGGAGGTAGAAAAAGGCAGGATCTCCAGAGTAAATTTGGAACATGAGGATCATGGGAGAGGGTAGAAGGGGAGGGGAAAGTAAGGGAGGAGAGTGAAGAAAATATTATAGCTCTAAAAACAATAAAAAATAAATAAAATATAAAAAATCACTAAAAAAGGATCAATGAACTAAATGTCTAAATGAAACACAATATAGAAAAACTAAAAGTTTAGATTCTTTCAATCTACCCATTATAAGTAAACTCAGTTTTTACTCAATTCACTTTTAGACCTAGAAATTTGTATAAGAAACTCTCATAATTTTAATAACATTTTCATTCTGTGTGATATTTATTTCTTCAAATAACTGATTTCAACAGATTTGTTGAAAAACAATGTACATGCATGTATATGTATCCAGACATATGTGATTTGGTAAAGTTTCAGATACCATGGGCCATTCCTTAGGGGACTTCATGAAAAGTGGGTTTCATCTTTTCAAAAGGAATTACCTCTATTCTTTAACATCTAATCTATAAATATTCCCTTCAGAATATTGGAAGTATATTTCCTTTAGACAAAGGCAACACCCTTAGTCTTCAGCTGTGTCAAGTAGGGTTGTGTCACTGCAGTAGGATCAAGTCGTGACAGGGGCTTTGACATTATCCTCTAGTTCTTGCTAATGCTTCTGTTTCTAGTTCACTCTGAACTTGAGTGCTGTGTATAAATTTCACACGCCCCTTATTGAGAGTGGTAGAAGCAGACCGAGGATATTTCCTTAAAGAAATCATGTTTTCTAAGAAACCTAACAGGTGTGAGAGAAGAGAGAGTGCAAGGAAGGTTAAAAGTAGTTTTATTATCCCATGATTCCTGTCTCTTCAGTCTACCACGTGGAAGCTAAGTCAAGTATGCGTGGTTCTGCAGTCTCTCTTGGTGTAACTATTCATATACTTGTCTGCACGCCGTTTGCAAACTGCCTACATTTTTAAAAGTTGTTTTTCAATTCAACAGCCATGACAAAATGGTTAATGTTGTCCGTAAGTGCCACATCGAATAGTCGCTGTTCCACTGTCAGAGTGCAGTTTGTTTGATTGACCAAAGTGATTAACCAAAGTTAGAGGCATTTTGTTTAAATTCTTCACTAGGGAAAGCAAAGCACTCAGAACCCTGTCTTAAAGCTGCAGCTATGCCATGTCACACAGCTTGGCAAGCACAGATGGCATCCCATTATTATATATCAGTGTCAGAATCATATAAGAAACAGCAACGAGCCCCTGACGCCAATCTGTAAAAGCATTTCATGCATTCAAATGCTGTTTAGTGGAAGGGACTTATAAATCAAAACCCAAAATAATTGGTGTTCAACTTTATGAATTTCCATTATTACACTGGGTCTTATAAAAACAAAAGCACAAAATCAATTTTTAAGACATGGGAATTAAGATTTTGAAGTCATAGGAACATTTGCAAAGAAAGCAGGATGGATTTCATTCCTGAATTGGCAGCCAATGGATACTTCACACATATTGTGTATCATTTCCTTCTCTGTTGCTTTGAGGAAACACCATGACCACAACAATTTATAAAAGGAATGGTTTACTTAGATTTACAGTTCAAGAGGGATAAGAGTCCATCATATCAGGGCAGCAGCAGGGCAGGCATGGTAGCAGGAACGGAGATGATGGAGAGCTCGCATCTTGAGCCACCAGCATGAATCAGACAGAGTAAACTGGAAGTGGCAGGAAGCTTTAAATCTCAAAGTCCACTCCTAGTGAAACTCTTCTAATCTGCATCTCCTACACTTTCCAAATAGTATCATCAATAACAACCAAATATTCAAATACTTTCATCTATGGAGGACATGACTATGAATCTGACTAATATTCTAACAGGAAAAGTAGTATTTCCTTCAGGAAGTATGTAAAATAAAAATATTTTGTGAAGCAAAATGCCCATTAGAAGCCACAGCTTAACAACTGAAACATAGCAGCATCTCCAGGAACAATGATTCATGAAGGGCTGGCACATACAGATTTTATGAATAGTGACAAATAGTGACTGTGTTTCCTTATTTCCCAGAGTAGGGGTTGTTTGGTTAGAGCTTCCGGCTCATCTCTGCACAAGCTGAAAAACCCTTCTGCCATACTTTCCCCAATGCTGAGCAAAGGAATGACACTCAAGTGCCCACCCAGGGACTTAGCTTTTGATCATACTTGGTCACAGTCTCAGCTCTGGCCTGGACAATCATCACCCCTCACATAATGTCTATAAAACTTCCCATCCCAAGCTTGGGGTGCAACTTCTCTGGCCTTGTTCTCTGAGACCAGGGAACCCACCTGGGAGTTGTTCTTTTCTGTCATACCCTGTTGCTATACCTGCAATTTGGCTTGATCTAGCTTGCTGCATCAGTGTAGAAACTTATTATCTGGAAAATAATATCATGTGTGTGTGTGTGGTGTTTCTCAGGGTTGTTTTGTTTGTTATTTCATTTTTAACATTTTTTTTTTTTTTTTTTTTTTTTGGTTTTTCGAGACAGGGTTTCTCTGTGGTTTTGGAGCCTATCCTGGAACTAGCTCTTGTTTTTAACATTTTTAATTTTAGTTGCCAAAGGATGGGACTCTAAAGAAATGATGGAGAAAAATACCAGAAAAAAAACTTCTCTACTATGTGCTGGTAACTACTGATCAAGTGTTTATTATTATTGGTACTTCATAGAAAATCCGATTCAGCTGTGTCTATCAACCAACAAGATTTTCCTTATTTAAAAAGCTTCACATCTTACTCCGATTGATACTAAAATGCAGAGTGGGGGAAATCACATAGTTGATATCTTCTGTCTTTACTAAGTGTTGTAGATCCAGTTTATGGAATCAGACTGTAGGACAGCCTTGGTACCATGCACTGCTGTTACTTGTCTCATCAACAAACGAAGGCGGAGTGATTTGCTTTTTTATGTCGAAGTCTCATTGGGCCTCTGCTACTGACTGCATTTGCAATAGTTTAGTTGTACAGGGTTTCAGTTTCTGATTTTGTAAAGACTGACAATCTAAAACCGAATCTCACAATTCATGAGCATTTCCAACCACTATGTAATCTGTTTTGTGTCCTATATTAGCACTGAGGTCCCTTTCACAAGGAACTTCCCTATATAATACATTCTGTATACCTTCCCGAACTCTAATCGCTCTCACAGGTATCAACATGATGCACACACAACCATTCATGGGCCTCACAGGTGCTGTGTGAGAGATAAGAACAGATTCTTATTGATTTCCTCTTATGGAAATATTACCAGCTATAGGGTGTGAAAATATGAACAAAATTAATCAGCAGAGCAGGATGTAACTTGAATAGGTCATCGACTTCAAGGACTATTGCATCACGGAGGAATCCTCGAGGTGTTTCTGTTTGTTTTTGTACACGGATAGGATTGCTTTACTGCAATTAATGCTGACATTCTCCAGCAGGGTTCTGTCACTTAATAACATGGAGAGTGCTGAAGAGCCTGAAGCATAGTAAAGTTAACTTGTAGCTCTTACAGACGGAAGCTGAAGGGTGAAATGATAGCACGAGCTGAGATATCTCTAATAGCAAGGCAATGTTAATTACCTGGAGCTAACATAATGACCTCCCCAATCAATTAGGCAAGGAGTTCAACCATGCTTATAAAAATGTTATCTAAGAGTGAACAGCTGTTTTTCCATTTGTACTGGAATATAAATCTTTTAGCAAATGTAGGTTTATGAACTGACTTATCCCTATAGCTGCATGGACCCTGTACTCTGCCTTTGGAACACAAGTCAGTGAGAAAACAATCTTAAGGGATTACTGGGCATGGGGGTTATCAGTCTTCCAATGAAGTCTAGCTGCTGGCTCAGGACTTCAACTGGCTCCAAGTAAGAAAAGGAAGAAGTAAATGTCTTTAGGAAGAAGATCCACCCTACTCATTAGAGATTAAGTACAGTTTAGCCCAAAGACAACTTTTTTTTCCAAAAAAAAAATTGTACTAGCTTATGACATTCATTAAGCCATTTCCTGTCCCTCACTTAATGTGTCAGAGCCTGTGTGAGTCATTACCAAGATGAAGAACGAGGCAGAGGATATTACAGGTCCTTTTTCCAGTGTAATTCTCCAGGCCTCAGCAAATAGCTAAGATGCAGGAAGATAACAGGATTCACTCAGAATCCCTAAACATTTTGGCAAAGGCAAGGCTTGGGCTGAAAAGCAGTCAACTATAATCCTAAGCTAATTCAGCAGGTGGACCATGGGCAGTGTGAATCAAAGATGTCAATGTATGCTTCTCTACTCTGAAAGTACAGTGTAAAAATAATGTCAAAGATGAAAGAGGGAGTAAAGCAATATTTTTTGAAAAGTTTCCCACCACCAAATAGAAATATATTAGAAGCTCTACCATCTGAAAAAAAATGTGGACTTTTTAAAGTAGTTGTTTTGTTTTTGTTGTTGTTACTGTTTTTGGAGGGAGCTACAGTCTTCACAACAAAAAAATATGACACTTTTGGGGTGGGACAAAATGATCAGCAACTGTTTATTACAGATTAATATCCTCTACTCTTTTTAAAGAAACAAATAAACTAAATTATTTCCATGTTGAAAATGAAGGTAGAATGTTGTGTTAACAATGCTTCAATGAGAAGGGCAAGATAAAGTAAACACATAACAACAGCAAGATAAGTTCATTTCCACAAATGCTTTCCAGTGATGTGCTACGTGCCATCCAGACACACTGACTTGAACTATACAGGACCACTGTACATCTGAACACTGTCCATATAGCACTGAGCAACATGGTAGCTTTTAGTGAGCATCTGCTGTGTGTCAGTATCCACCTAGGGGCTAAAAAGAAAACAAACAAAAAATAAATCCCTGTTCTCATGAGGTTTACATTCTAAAGAAAAAGCACATAAAAAGCAATTAGAATCTGCCACATATTTCATACATCTATAAATGGTTTTGCATAACCATCGCAAACTTAAAGCTTATTTGCAGATTTCTTGCTCAAAAGCCAGAAAATCTCATTGCTTAAGACAAGCAATATGGCTACAAATTTGCTCTACTAAGAAAGGTTTATCCACTTTGCATGGGGGAATGGAATGGGCTTCTGCATTATCACAGTGACCTTGATGCATTTTCTACTCCTTCATTTACTGAAGGGGAGAAGGATGAGACTCTTCATAGTGTATATATTCCTTCCACATAAAGAAACCAATGTATTACACATAGATTGAAGTAATATATTAGTCAAAAGAGTGAAAAAAATTATACAACTATATTTTGGAATGAAAATTCCTTAAAGATCATGTAATCTGAACTATGCCTTTTAAACAGTAAAAGTCAAATATATCAGGAAACAAAATAAAAATACTTACATATAATTAACTACCTAAGGTCTGTTTCAAGTCAAAGGATATTAAGATGAGTTTCAAAATTAGCAATTATAATTCCCATTATTCAGTGTTTTCATTGGTTGCTGATAATGCTAGGGAGACCTGAGAGTCTCTAGCACAGCCTTAAAGGTCAGATTAATAATAATAATAACAGAACATTTTCCTTTCCTTTTTACATTTGATTTCTCTGAGTGAGTCATCAATTCTTCATAGCTATAGGATGTCTGCCATGTCAGCAGATGGACACAGAAGTCGACCTCACTACTAACTGTATCCTTTTAAACAAAAGAGATTTGCTAAAATATACCAGGTAATGGATTTATTATTTTTAATGCTTTACTTATTATTATTTGATGCTGTTGAAACAAGGGCGGCGGGCTGCGTCCCCGGCACCCGGCCGCCCCCACTGCTAGCTTTACCCGAAATAATTACACGGAAACTGTGTTCTTTTAAACACCACTTGGCCCATTATATCTAGCCTTTTCTCGGCTAACTCTTGCACCTGGACTAGCCCATTTCTACTAATGTGTGTAGCCCACGAGCTGGCTTACCAGGAATGATCTTAATCTGCATCTGTCTGGAGTGGGAGAACCATGGCGACTCCCTGACTCAGCTTCTTTCTCCCAGGATTCTGTTCTGTTTACTCCACCCACCTAAGGGTGGGCCTATCAAATGGGCCTAGCCATTTCTTTTTTGCTTAATCAATGAAATCAACAGATTGATATATGACACTCCCACATCATGATGCGTATCATTTCATGTACATATGAAATGTGTCTGTATACTACGTGCGTTACTGGGATGCACAGAGACCATAAGAGAGTATTATCCTGTAACTAGAGTTACAGACACTTGTGATCCATCCTGTAGATTCTGGGAACCAAACCCAGGTACTGTGAGTATGTTTAACTGCTAATCCATCTCTTTCAATCTTGTGACTTTATTATTTAACAAACTCAATAAATATGTTGAAAATTCTCAAATTTAAAATACCAAAATCAGTGTTCATAAGCAATATATCTTTAGGATTGGTAGTATAACAGAGTATCAATTAACTCATCTGGTTACTGTCTTATAGCAGAATATGGTACTCAAACTATTGAAAATCATGAGAAGTAATAATGGCTATCACTTACTGTGCACGTGCTATATGCCAGACAACATCTATAATTAAGTAATAGCCTTTTAATTGAAGTACTTTATTTCTATTATATAGATAAGGAAACAGAGAGTAAAAGAGGTTACATCATCCATCATCAGACACATGATAGGTGGAGTAGCCCAAATGCAAACCCAACTCTAAAACCAAGGGCTGTGCTCTTAGATGTTTTGTGAGCAGCACTTATGTCTCCTTAGACTTCTGATACCACATCATGTTCATATAGTAATGAGTGGAAAATCATGACGGTATAGAGTAGGAAATGAAACAGAAGAAAAATGAGACAGGAACAGAAAAACAAATCAGTAGGGCCGTAGTTTTCAAACCTGTGGGGATCTAATGACCCTTTCACAGAGCTCACCTAAGATTATCTGCATATGAGATATTTACATTGCAGTTCTTAAAAGTATCAGAATTGAAGCTATGAAGTATCAAGGACAATAATTTTAGGAATTGGATCCCCAAAACATGAGGAGTTGTATTAAGGGGTTGCAGCATTAGAAATGTTGTGAAACAAATGCAACAGAGCAATGAACTTCTTCATAGGAAATGGAGAAAAAAAAAGCTCAATTCTGTTGGGGCAAAAGAAGGACTACCAGCATTAGAAAGGCTCAGGATGAATCTGAGATGAAATGTGGTAGGTGTGGCTGGCATTCTTTTAGACACCATCAACTATGAAAGTCAGCAGTGACTGTAATTGCATGTGCAGCATCTAAAACAAGTAAGCTAAGTAACAGATGGGAAAAAATATAACGCACAAAATCCTGACAGTACTCCTGTGTACTCAAGAGAGATTGTGATAAGCAAAATCCTACTGAATTACTCCCTGGAAGCATTAAACTTTCCATTTAGGTTAAACTGCTTTTGATTTATTATTTTTCTCAAAGGGGCCTATTATGAGTTGACCAGTTTCTTCCTTTATGTAAAATTTATAGAAATAGCATGAATCTTTAAATGAATCCTTTCTATGGTTTTATATCCTTTATAATAATCCTTCCTCTCCGGCTGTCATAATTGAATAGAAAGTAGCAGAAAAAATGAAAATGTTTATAAAAATCCTTGCTATCTCAGTGAGATTGGTTAACAAAAACACAAGTGTAATAATTACACAAGCTGTAAAGCTTATGTCTCTGTCCCTGATATGGGATATAAAGCTCTCCCTCTATTTCCAGCTGAGACTCGATTGTTGTTGAGAGTCGGTGCTCAGGTTACAGTCACAGTAAGTGTTTCTAATACATCTTTTCTGGAGAATATGCTAGTGATTGATTAATTTTTTTCTCTTTTTAATAAAATACTGAATAGTCGAGGAGAGAAAGAGAAGGAAGATTAACTTCCACTGCAGTTGAGGTCTGTTAAAGCTGCATTTGTGTCTAAGTTAAAATGTTGGAGATGAAATGATTTGAGCAGAGCACAAAGACACTGAAAAGTTTACTCTAAGATGTACACCTCACAAATGAACCCCCTGGCTCAGTCAACATCCACAATTTAAATTCTTTTAGGTAAAGCAGTAGTCATTATTAAATGCATGCCTTATCCTACTGAAGCCCCTTGATAGGTAACTCTTCCAACTACACTAAAACATCTAGTCCATGTGCTCTGTATCCATTTATTCAACCAATTGCAGATTGAGAATATTCATAGGAAAACTACATCTGCATTGAACATATTCTAGCCATTCCATTTGTCATTAACCCCTGAAAAAAATGCTGTGGGACAATGGTTTTGCCCTGTAAAGATTTGTTTCTTGTACTTGTTTAATAAAATGCTGATTGGCCAGTAGCCAGGCAGAAAGTATAGGTGTGGCAATGGTGAACAGGCAGGAAGTAAAGGCATAGTAACACGAATTATGGGAAGAGGAAAGTTTTAGTCCCCAGTCATGACCCAGTTGCAGAGGAAGCAAGATAGCAATATGTGACTGCCTCACCGAAAAAGGTACCAAGCCACATGGCTAACACAAACAAGAATTATGGGCTAACATAAGTTATAAGAGTTAATAAGAAGCCTGAGGTAATAGGCTTTTATTTATAATTAATTAAATTTCCATTTATAATTAATGTAGACCTCTGTGTGTGTGATTTTGAATGAATGACTGAGGACCAGGTGGGACAGAAACCTTAGTCAACACAAAAAGTCTGAAAACTATTCATGCGTCATATATATTATGCCATGTAATAAGAATACTCCAGCAACAACAAGATAAAAGAAGGGCATGTGTATACTATATACAAACACTTCCCTACTTTATATGTGTCTGGTGCATCTGTAGATACTAAACACCCTTTGAGAGTATATGGGATCCTATAACAAATCCCCTAGAAATATCAAATCATAGTTCTATTTTATTAACTTTGTTACGATTAAATTATTTAAGTAAGTCTAATTAAAAGTGAACAAGTAGCTCAACACTATCCAACTAGTAATTATTGCAGCTGGGAATCAACTGAGGCCTGTACTTTCAACCTCTGAATTACCCTGACCCTAACCTTAGTGTGTCACAGTTTCTCCCTGCTGCCTGCAGATCAAGATGTAGAACTCTCAGTCCCTTCTTTGCTGCATGCTACCATGTTTCCTACCACAATGGTAACAGACTACACCTCTGAAACTGTAAGAACATCCTAATTAAATGTTTTCCTTTGTAAGAGTTGTAATGGTCGTGGTGTCTCTTCACATCAGTAACACCCAAGACAGTGGCTAAGCACTTTAACTTGAGAAATTTAGTAATCTATACTGATTGGTAACTGAGTGGTTACACAGTTACAAGCACAGAGAGATTTAGGTCACTTGAGTTTCACAGTGATATCTAACAGTAGCTGTTGCAACATTTTACTTAGGAAAACTGAAAGTGAGAAGAGTTAAGAAATCCCTTGAAGTTTCCTGCTAATAGTAGCAGAGCCAAGATCAGAACAGAGGGCTCTAGAATCTGTAAGAAATGGACAGAGAACTTCTCCAATAAGAACTGAGGTGTCTCACTAATTGGTAGGAGGACAACAAGCAGGGTGAGTGGACAGCACTTGGCTTTTTCAATACTGGTCAACATTTGCTGAGTGACAGCTCTATCTCTGCCTTTATCCATAGAAATGACCTCTTTCTTGTCATTATGATTGATATTCAATAGATTGTCTGAGGTTCATACAATTGAATGCTCTAAGGCTATCTTTTAAAACAAGCTAGAAATTTATAATGGAAATTTCAAAAACAATCTAAGCCAAGATTAAAAGTATTTAGAATTGAAATAATAGAGCTTGTAATATAATTGTTAACTTTTTCAGTAATGAAAAAGCAAACTCTAAACAACAACAACTACAACAAAAAACACTCTTATATATATTCCTACTATGTACTTTCTTAAATTTCCTCTAACTAAAATTAAGGGACTTCTTTTTTAACCAAAAGGAAATAATGAAAGAATGATATAATAAAATATGAGAAGACATGATTTAAGTAGAAGATGATAAATATTATTATGATTTCACAAAAAGAAAATCATAACTAGAGAGAAAAAATACAAAAATTTGTTACTATATTGAAATAAAATTAAAAATATTTGTAGTTATAATTGCATAGAAATAGAGACAAATAATCCAAAAAAACAGAAACAATTTAAATGACCCATAATAAGTGACATGATTAAAATGGTAATAAAAGCTCTTCCAAATGAAGATTAAATTTAGGCCTAGCTGAATTCTACCAGACCTTTAAGGAAGAATTATCATCAATGTTCTTCTGGCTATTTCATATAATAGGGAGGCCCACTATTAAATTCTTTTTTATGAAGTCACTATACCAAAGCTAGACAAATATACAACCAAACAAATAAAGTATTGCACAACCACAGTAATGAACATGAGTGCAAGAATTCTCAATAAAATACTTGTAAATAAATTAAACCATACATAAAATAATTTCCATACCCAAGTGGACTTCATAAGAGATGCAACATTGCTTTAATATATATAAATGAATAATATATTAATATATTAAGTGATATAGATCATATTATTATCTCAATAGATTCAGAAAAGGCCTTTGATAAAGACCAACTTCCTTTCATAATAAAAGCTTCAAAGAAATTAGAAACAGGGGAAACATATATATTTAGTATATAATATTATTTAGTATAATGTTAGCATATAGTTATTTAGTATAATGTTATGATAGGTTTATCATATAGAAATATAGTATAATAAGTATAATAATATTATACTAAAAAGGAAACATACAAGATCAGACATGTTCAGGCTGGTATAGCTATAGGCCTAAATAGAAAACAAAGAAAGCTAAGCATTTCTAGTAAAACTAGCAATGAGACAAAATTGTCCACTTTCTCCTCTCTTTTTCAATATAGTGTTTGACCTTTTCACTACAGAAATATGAAAAGAAACAGAAATACAAGAGAAACAGATAGGAAAGAAAGACAACAAACCTATTTGCAGATAATATGATACTGTACAAAAGAGATGCTCAAGCCTCATATTAAAAAAAAAAACTTAGTATTTATGAACACTTTCAGCAAAAGAGCAAGATACAAAATCAACATGTAAAATTGTCTTCTTTTCTATATACCAATAGAAAATAAGTGAGAAATAATTAGGAAAACAATTTCATTCATAATAGCTTCAAGAAACCTCTAGTGTACTAGAGTTCTTTCAAGGAACATAACTATATGTTTTCTCTCTCTCTCTCTCTCTCTCTCTCTCTCTCTCTCTTTCTCACACACACTTGCACATACACACATGCACAGGCACACACACACAAAATATGAGTGTGTGTATTCCAGCAATGGTTGACAACACACTGGAGAGACCACACACTGTTGACTGAGTTTTCTGTCCTGCTTGGTTCCCACAGTTGTTAAGTCCCAAAGAAATCACACAGCAGTCTACATTAGTTATAAACTGATTGGCCTAGTATCTCAGGCTTCTTATTAACTCTTACAACTTATATTAGCCCATCATTTTTATCTGTGTTAACCATGTGGCTAGGTACCTTAATTGGCAGGGCAGTCACATCTTGCTTTTTCTATGGCTGGGAGAGGACTGCCTACCAAGCTTTGTTCTTCCCAGAATTCTCCTGTTCTAATTGACCCACCTCTACTTCCTGTCTGGTTGTCCCACCTATACTTCCTGCCTGGCTACTGGCCAATCAGCGTTTATTTAAAATATAACTAACAGAACACACACAGCAATACACACACACACACACACACACACACACAAACACAGTATGAGTGTATATAATCCAACAATGGCTGACAATACATTGGAGACACAAATACTTTATAGCTGCTGAGTCTTCAATAATGAAAGTCTCAATGGAGCTTATCTGAACTTGCAGACCAAAGGATTTCTAAACAGTCTCTGGCCTTTAGCCCACATAGGAAAGTCAATGAACCTGGGTTCTAAAAGCAGTGGAGGATGACAGTAACCAGCAACAACAGTATGCACTCACAAATGGAGGCAGCAAAGTTCTCTTCTCAGCCCTCTTCATATCTGGCTTGGTGGCCGACAGTGCTATACACATGTGAAAGACTTTCCTTCCTCAGCTAATGCCTCCTGGGAATGTCTTTCTCTAATGAAGTGGAGAAGTGTTGCTTAATTGATTCCAGATTTAATCAAGGTGACGATCATGATTAACCACCTCACCTAGTAATAAATTTAACCTACGTAGTGAAAGATCTCTACTGCAAAAATTTTTAAACTTTAAATAGAAATTGAAAAAGACCATAGTAGATGGAAGACCTCCCATGTTCATAGGTCAATAGAATTAGCATAGTGAAAATAGTCACAGCACACAAAACAATCTTAAGATTTAATGTAACCTCCATTAACATTCCATTGGCATTCTCAGAAGAAAAAGAATAAAAGATTCAAAAAAATGCCCATGGTACCAAAAACAATCCTTTGTAGCCAGAAGAGATAAAAGAAGGATACTTAAAGTATAAGGTGTCTGACTTCAGGTCATAATTCAGGGCCATAATAACCAAAGCCTCACGGTATCTGTGCAGCCACAAACACATTGATCAACAGAACAGAAGAAAGAATGGGAGCCAGAAACAGCAATACAACAGCTATTTTTTCCCAACAATTTCTGGTTTAAATGTGAAACATTCCTACAGTCTCATGGGTTTGAAACTAGTTGCCTACCTGGCGGCATTCTTTGTCTAAGATGGAAACCTTTGGGAGATGTAGTTATGTGAAGGAACTCACTTGTAGGTGCTCCTTGAGAACAGGAGATCCTTGAGTCGGATCCAGTTAGTGTACTCTCTGCTTCCAGACTACAGACACACTGTGACTAGTAGCTTCACATCATACACCAGCTGGCCCCAACAAGGATGGGATCTGAACATTCTAACCTGTAAGTCAGGATATACCCTTCTCTCGTGGAATATTTGTTTAACTGGGCAAAGATGTGGTACATTTGTTTCTGCTGCATTTGTTTAATTATGTAAATATGTGTTGTATTTGCATTGATTAAACAAAATTAACCTGGGCTCAGAGAAGCAGCATTACCAACTAGTTGACAGGAAGTAACAGGGAGGAGCATAGGTGAGGTTTTTAGTTCCAATGGTGTGGAAGAAGTGTGGCTTCCACGACAACAGCAAAGAGAAGAGGTTAGTCAGTTGCTACTTTAACTCTAAGCTCACAGGTTTTCACCCTAACCTTTGAATACATAAAATCATGTGTGTGCATATATGTCTGTTCATGTGTGTGTGTGACTTGAATACAGAAGGGAAATGAAGGGGAAAGTAGAGACTAATTGGAGAGGGAAAATTACCTAAAAGGAAAAAATAGCCACGCTGAATAGGTTGAAAGTGCATGAAATTCTTGAAATAAATTGTCTACATGAAATCCAATACTATTAACTATACATATTTTCACAAATACAAAATTAAGATCTAGAGAAGCCTCTTCATATTTATCTTTTGGTATATGGTTTAAGAGTAAAAGTAGCTTAGAAACAGGTAAATAGTTTTCACTAGTTACATTCCTATTATTTTGTTAGTATTGATATTTTGAGGCCAGTAATGAATATATTTGGGGCTAAAACAACAGCCATCAAGGGATATTTCAATATTGTTAATATTCAGTTTTTTAACATAAAAACAAAAATTATAGAGAAACATATGATTAAATGATTTAAATTTGCTGTCATAATGAATTTATATTTATAGCACATGCATACCTACATACTATATGGTCATGTCTATATAATCATGTAGTGGGGTTATTTGCCTATCTTTTTTTAAAAATATATATTTAATACTATCTGCTTAAAAGTCTAGAGATAATAACAAGTTCGGAAATAATGAGTCCTTCATAGCTCATTTTATAGTTTGCAGTCATTTTCCTCCAAGCAAAGAGGGCATTTTAGTGTAACAATTTATTTCAAATCTGGAGAAGTACAGGTTTAACAGAAGCTGCAGCATCATGATGTCTGAAGAGATGGTTGTCAGTAATCATAGACTCCTACTGGCCAAGAAAAAGTACAATTTCTGTACCTATGTGGCTTAGCCTGTCAACAAGGAATCCATGAAAGCATAGTATTTGAGATGGGTTCTAACTATGTAGCCTAAATAGCCTCAAACTCTTGATTCTCCTGATCCAGCCTTACAAGTAGTTCAAATTACAATGACCATGCAACCATACATTTATTCAAATGCATAAATGATATCTACGTCTCCATATTAGAGGATGTTGAAAAGTTAAATTATTATTTTTAAACCCGGCACATGTGAGAAAAGAATTTCTCCTCTCTCCGATCTTTTCTCTAACAGGTGTATAGCCAGCTAACCCAATGATAAATGACAGACACTTTCCCATCTTTCTGTAACAGCTGTGTAGCCAGCTAACCAGATGATAAATGAGAGACACTTTCCTTCCAGAGAGACTGCACTGATGAGTCAGAAAGTTATAATAAAAGATGATAATCACCACTTTGCAATCTATAATTGATGAATGGATCCAGGTATGGATCGCCAACACCTATTTGCTTCACAAATCTGATTTCATGGCCTCCTATATTACACAGCCTTTCCAATGACGGAGTTGGAGAAGGAGGGGGCACAGAAACAATATGATTTGAACATGCTGAGTCTCTGTCCTCCAAACAGAGTGGAGAAAGATCATGACCAAGGATCTGACTAAACAGAAATGTGGAACAAAATGAGCAAAATCAAAGAGTAGGAAATTGCAGGGAAAAAATGATTGAGTTTCTTCAACTTAAAAAAATTAAAGCCTAACAGTTGAGTTGAATGTATATCCCTAGGATGCTCAGAAGACAATGGTGATTCTGTCCAAACATTGAAGGGTTCTTGAGTCACTATCTTTACAACAGGAGAAAGTAGGGGAGAAATAAGAGACACAGAATCAATTGTTTTTCTGTTGTTCCATTTGAGAAATACTGAGAGAGAAACCACTACCCCCAACACTTGAGGAAACTCCTGTATCTGAAGCAACATTACCAAAACCTATTCTACGGAAACAGACTTCTGGGTAGCTGGCTAAAACTGTTGAGTTTGATGAATTTCTGGGTACCAAGTGTGGGGCAGTGTAAGTGTAAGAATGCTTGAGAAGGATTGATCTTAAGGAAAACCAAATTTTTCATGGAATTAATCACCAAGTTCTCAGAGAAAGGACAGATTGCTCTTGGCTCTTGCAGAAAGGAGATAGTAATCATTACAGAATACAGTCAGAGACTTTGCCATGGTCTGCCCTGCCATGGTAGAGGAAAGAGGGCCAGTGTCTTATTCTACTGGTAAAAGAGTATTCATCTGACTCCCTCATCCTTCTCTCTTATGTGGTAAAAACAAACAAACAAACAAATCAAAAGAGTCATGCTCAACAAAGGCCAGTGGTCAGGGAGTCCAGGAAGTAGATAGAAAACAGTAGAACAAAGGAGAAGTTTGAATACAACGTTATAAATTTAAGTTCTCTTATATGATAACACATTGGAAAGTCAGTCTCAGCATTAAAATGGATTCATGGAATGACTGGGCTTAGAAAAGTGAACATCACAGAATGTTTCTGTATATGTGGGACTACAGTAACGAAGCTGCCAAGACGACTGCTCCACGATGTGGAGGAAGGGTTTTAGTGTGAATATGAGAGAAAATATCCAAAGGCATCTGGAAGAGTCCAGAGCAGAGAGAAAGAGAAACAGACTGAGTCTGGCCAAGGCTATCTGTGAGAGAAATGAAAGACAGAACAGTGGACATAGCAAGATTAACAAGGGACAGAGAATAAAACATAGCAAGAAAGGGAATAGAAAGAGACAGCTGGGTTATAAGGAAGACAAGTAGCTCAGAGGAAGGTAAGGCCTAAGGCGGGGAGGCTAGTGTAGACATTGAAATGTATAACAGGTAGGAGAGGGACTGCTGGAGCCTGAAGGCTAGCATTTACTTTGATATGTAGATATGCACCACAGGTAACCATATTTCCCTTCTGCCAGAGGTAAGGGAAATGGCTTCTTTTAAAATACCAGTTGCATAAGTTTTTGAGGAATGCTGCCTTTTATCTGACCACCAGAAATCCTCCTATACCCCACCTTGAGTTCAGTTCTGAATATATGGACTGCCTTTTGGAGTTTAGAGAACTGGACCTTGACCCTGACAGCTTCCCTATCACCCACCCTACCTCCACACCCACAGACTCAATGGAATAAATGCTATGACAGCCCAAAGAACCTCAGGATGCGGCCTACCTGGGAGAAGATCTATTAAGCTATAACTAAAAGATCTTGTGGGCTATGTGCTACAGCAAGTCTAGCTTAATTCATACAAATCTGAAACTGGAAGCCTCTCTACCACTGTTTCTATTAACTAGCACAACATGTATGACTAATAGCAAAATAAGTAAATAAATATCATTCTGCAGGAAAAAAAATCAAGAAATAGAATAACCGGACATAGTCATCAGAACCACACCCAGAGACAGTACAAATGTTGAAAACATCCGGTAAGGAATCAGATGTAACTAAGTTCGTATGTTAAGAATATTTTCACACACACACACACACACACACAGAGAGAGAGAGAGAGAGAGAGAGAGAGAGAGAGAGAGAGAGAGATAGATAGAGAGAGAGAGAGAGAGAGAGAGGTCTGGAAAATTTCTGTAGAACTTTCACAAACTGAAATGCAGAAAGTAAAAAAAGATAAAAGAGTAGAATAATTCCAATAAGCATTATCCATATGAAATTTGAACGGCAAAAGGAGACAAGGAAGGAAGAGAGAGCATACATTTGAAAAATGGAAACCTTCTAGCATGGTGAAGATCTGGGATCAAAAGTGACGCTATTAAAAGCGTATTTGTAGCTCAGAATCCTGTTTTGTATGTGTTCATCTTCCATGAAAACTATTAAGAGGCAAACAAATGATAAAACTGAATAGAGGGTAGATGTAAACACAATTTTGTCATTGCAATTCTTTTTTATCTAAATCTATTCTAAAATTAGAGCTAATTACAGTAATTGAGAAATATACCATCTAATTAAAATATAGGTAGTTTAACTTGATTTAGATATTTTTAAAACAGTGACATATTGAGCTAATTGAAAGCCACTCGGTCGCTATTTTTGTACAGAACCTTTCTGATTTTCTGATCAAGGTATTTTATTGTTATTTTCTTACCATGAAATTGTCACAATCAGTTTTTTTAAGTAAATCACACCAGGGAGTAGTTTGTAAAGTACCACATCTCTCAGTTCTGGAGGTGAAGAGCCCAGGAGAACTGAGCTGGCATGCAGACAAGGCTTCTGTGCTATGCCACATCGCAGAGGAAGGCAAGAGGTGTGTGAGGATATGGGACAGAGAAAGAAAACCTACCTCTTGTCAAGTGCCCTCTCCTGACACAACATGGAACGATTCATGAGGATTTAACCTTCATGACTTAATTAGTACTTACAAGGCCAACATCTTAATATGATCACAATGACAATTAAGCTGTAATATGAGTTTTATAGAAGACAAAAAAACAGCAAAAATGAAAAACTAAACTTCAGTGGTGGAATAATTTAATGCCAGAATCTTCATCTTGCTGTGTATCAAGAGTGGAGGAAACAGAATGGCTAAGTCATGGAGCAGGTCTGGTTGGGTTTCAGGGTTATTGGCTATGGGCTCAGTATAAACAGGGTTTGTGGCACTGCCCTCATGGCTTCTGAATACAGTTGACTAAAATGAAATATGGAAGTTTCTGAAAGAAACTTGTACAGCATCTTAAGTATTGGGAGGAGGGATTAAAACTAAACAAATAAAAAACAGATGGACACATTTCCCTCAGTTAAAAAAGAGCAGTCTGACAAAACATTTCAAATATTCACAACTTTGATTCTTTGAAATGTAACTATTCATTATTCTTAGCAAAAAAAAAAGTATAGTTAATCCATTCATTAACGAACCATCTGGGGTGCTGACATCACCCCATGCTTGCCTTTCTAACTACATTTGACACAGAGAGCGAGATGTAAAATGTAGCAGTGCCGTATGTACAGAAAGAAAGAGGCATGAGCAGATATTTTATTAAACCCATAGAAGATGCAAGCAGCTACATATGCATGATGGAACTCCGTTCAAGAGGTTTATGGTGCTGCATGTGAAGAGAAGCCAGAAACTGATGCCTGTTGAGAAGCATTACGGAAAATTACTAAGTAGGCCTTATTATGAAAGATATGAAGGGTCTGTAACTACAGGCCAGGCAAAGGTGTAAATGGTTGTTCAAAATAAATCTCATCTTTATTTTACCCCAACCAGCAAAACTAGTACTTAAGGATAGGTTATACTTTAAGGTATCTCTGAAATTCAAAATAGGTGAGCATGTGTGCCTATGTATACTCATTATTTTACACTAAAAGTTGAAGAAATCATATCAAATGCATAATGGAGCTTAGACATAAATAACATGAAAATCGGTGGAAAGTTATAGCCACTGGGATATAGTAAAGCCTTCATGTTGTGTAATGAAAGGAGCTGTAAGCTGTTCTGGCTTTAGGCCTTTTACACATCATTAACATCCACCATCTCAAGTCACTTTAAATTAGGAATCCAAGCACTTAAGTTCACATTTTCCTTGCATCAAGAGAAGACTTATAAATGCGAGGCCTCCTCCTCCTTCCCATAAAAAATAAAAATGCTGCAGTTGAGTCAAAGCAGAAAGCCAGGAGCCCAGAGCATGAAGGGACCTGGAAATGCTGGAAGTTGCAGAACGGAACTTCCATGGCTCTCCTCGCTCCTGTGTTTCTTCGCTGTGTGGAGACTATCAACGGTTGAGGATGCGTAAAACTGTAATCTGTGACTAAACAAATCTCTTTGTGCTAGACTTGTGGACTCCAGAGGAGGAGAATTATCCTAGGAGATTCTGAAGCGAGGCAGCCCAGTGTAGTTGGGGGAAAGTGCATTTCTTACAATGATTTATTCTCTGGAGACCTTTGAAGCAAAGTTTTTCATTTAAATTCATGTGTCACATGTGTTATGTTTTGTTCTGCATTAAAGTATATCCACACGGCTTTCCAAGCTGCATTATTATTTATGAGTATGGAAGAATTTAAAAACAATTTCTAGTAACCAAGATTATTTCCAGCATGTTTTCCATCTTTAAAAGTGTATAAATTTGTGGTCCAAAATATAGGTCAATTGGAGATGAGAGGTGAAGAAGACAGGAGTATCCTAAAACATCTGGGAACCTCGGATATAACACAAACATCTAACTGTGATTTCCGGAAAGAGAAAGAGAAAAAATACAGAGGAAGAGACTGGAGTTAGCTCTTTACTGTTCATTTTGTTGTCCAGAATTTCAAGACACATACAACACACACCAACACACACACACACACACACACACACACACTGCATAGGATGTAATAAATTTCATGATTGCTAAAGATTTTAATACGCTATCTCAAGACAATTCACTGAAGACACATCTCAAATTGGCTTGAACATGAACTCTGTCACCTCCCAGAAACTGTAAGCCTAGCTGGGACCAGATAAATTCCTAAGGCTGATCCCACCAAGGTAAATAAAATAATGCAGACTGCAGACACAAAAGTGAACACCATGGCGATTTTTTTCCCTGCTAATATTTTTCTTTGTACTTTCAGATGTTCATGTAGGTGGTACATTTGCCCCCTTCAATAAATATGCGGAGAGTCAAGAGAGAATGGACCAACTATACATAGTGCTTTTACAGCTGGAGTCATCCAGTATGACAGCGAACTTCATGCCAAGAAGAAAATGGCATGCGGGGTTGAAGTCATGAATAAGAAGGAAACCCTGTCTATCTTCAAAGATGGCAAGCGAACTTCAGTGACTTCATTTGACAGGTGCTGTTGACCTGAGAGTTTCCTGCTTTTAAGGTATGTATGCATAATCAAATCTCTCAGCTCTGAAGTGGTATCATATGCATGTGTTTAAATATGGTACTATGGGAAGGAGGTTTTAAAAACGGCACTGGTATCAGGATTTAAAGGAGGGGGAAGTCTCTTAACATCTAACTCAAGGAGGAAATTCAAAACCTATTTTGAAAGAAGAGGGAGGATGTCCTCATGAGCAGGATTAGTGGGAAAACCTTTCTTGAATGAAGGATACTTAGAGCACGGGAACATCAGGTTATTGCTATAATCCTGCTTTTTCTCTTCTTGTAACCAAATGACATATCAGAAGCAAAGATGTTTCCTTTCAGACCAATTCACTAATTCACAAGGGTGGGAGGTAAGCAGAGTGCTGGGAAAGAAGTTGAATGATAAAATCCCTACTGAGTAAGAAGAGATTTTTGGAGATATGTAAGGCCTTTTTTTATATATACTGGGAATAAAAAGAAATTCTTATCTAGAGTTAAACCTTCTGGACAATGATATTGATGCCACTTTTGATTTTTAGTACCATGAAAGCAAATGAGGGAATGCTGAAGATGCTACTGGTAGGAACTATTTCTAATATTTCTTGTTTTCAAAGTTAAGTAATAAAAAAAAAACCTTAATCTGACTACTTGCGTTCATCATTCTCAGGGTGTAATACGTAGTCCATAAATTCGTAAATTGGCAACCTGTTAGTAAGTCTACCCAACTCCAAATGTGTAGATGTAGTGTGCTGTGTATGTGTGTGTGTATACATTACTTCTTAATTAAGGTGGAACCTATTTATGTCTTTTCTTCGTACAAAAATGGATGTGGTTGAGCAATCCTGGACTAGGTTAACTGGAGGTCAGCATCACTGTCCTCCTCCCAGGGCTTTCCACCTAAGCTCTATTTTGCTCTCCCTTTCATTGCCTGGCCTGCAGGTATCTTTAGATCTTACACGAGCAAAGCTGTGCTCACAGTGTGTTATTACATTCTGCAACTAGAAACTAACCAGCAATATTTAATACATAGGTTTTCTTTTGCAGTTCCCAATTGTATGAAAGGAAAACTGACTAAACCAACATTAAGCTTTCCCTATTCAAGCCCAAGGGTAAAAAAAAAAACAAAAAAACAAAACAAAAAAAAACATATCATTGAAGATATCAGAAAGTAGTTGCTGCAGCTTAAGATTCTGTGCCCAAGAAAAGGATCTGGAGTCTATAATATTCAAAACTTAAAAATGAAGGAAAATCGGTCACTTAGTCAGGAGATAAGCTAATGTTTGCACTTCTCTCCAGGTAAGGGTGGGCATGGCTTACTTTGTAATAACTGCTGCTGGAATAGTTGCTTGACCAAATTTCTATTTTTTTAAATTTTTTATTTAAAAAGTTTTTTATTTTTCATATTATATATCAACCACAGTTCCCCCTCCCTCCCCTTCTCCTATTCCTCCCTTCCCCTCAACCCCCATCCACTTTTCAAGAAGGGTAAGGCATCCAATTTGGGGTTTTAACAAAGTCTGGCACATCATTTTGAGGCAGGACCAAGTTCCTCCCTCCTGATTCATGGTTGAGCAAGGTATCCTTCCATAGGGAATGGGCTCCAAAAAGCAAGTTCATGTACTAGGGATAAATCTTGGTCCCACTGCCACCAGGACCACAGACTGCCTAAGCCACAGGCAGAACTGTCATCCATATTTAGAGGGCCTAGTTCAGTCCTATAGAGGTTCCCTCTCTATCAGTCCAGAGTCAATGGGCTCCCATTACCTCTGGCTAGCTGTTCTATGGGTTTCCCCATCAGGATCTTAATCCCTTTGCATATATAATCTCTCCTCTCTCTCTTCAACTGGACACCAAAAGCTTGGCCCAGTGCTTAGCTGTGGAACTCCACATCTGCTTCCAGCAGTTACTGGATGAAGGTTCTATGATGACTATTAGGGTGGTCATCAATCTAATTACAGTAGAAGGCCGGTTCATGCACTATCTCTGCTGTTACTAGAAGTCTTATCTGGAGTCATCCTTGTGGATTCCTGGGAGTTAACGTAGCACCAAATTTCTCCCTACCCTCATAATAGCTCCCTCTATCAGTGTATCTCTTTCCTTGTTCTGCCTCTCTGCCCCTTCTGCAACTCAATCATTCTGTTCCCTCATGTTCTCCTCCTGTCTCCCTTTCTCCCATCCCTCCACTCCCACACTCACCCCCACCCACCCACATCCCTGTGCTCCCAATTTACTTAGGAGATCTTATCTATTTCCCATTTCTATTAATCTGTGTATCACCATGTGGCAGTGGCTTACTGGGTAAAATTCGTCATGTCTGTCTCTGGCAGCTCCACAGCATCTCTCTGACTCTGCTTTCTTCCTCCCAGAATGCAGTTCTGTCTTCTTCACCTACCTAAGCTCTGCCCTATCAGCAGGCTTAAAGCAGTTTCTTTATTAACCAATGGAAGCAACACAAGGACAGAAGAATCTCTTATACCACATTAGTGATAGTGGGGTATTGAAGTCTCACACTATTAATGTGTGGAGTTTGATGTTTGCTTTAAAGTTTAGTAATGTTTCTTTTTCAAATGTGGGTGCCCTTGTATTTGGGGCATAAAATGTTCAGAATTGAGACTTCATCTTGATCAATTTTTCTTGTGATGAATATGAAATGTCCTTCAACTCTAGTTTAATTTTAGTTTGAAGTCTATTTTGCTAGACATTGGGATAGATATACCCACTTGTTTCTTAGGTCCATTTGATTAGAAAATTTTCTTCCAACCCTATACTCTGAGGTAATGTCTGTCTTTGAAGATGAGGTATGTTTCCTGTATGTAGCAAAAGGGTGGGTGCTGCTTTCATATCCATTTTGCATTCTTTTAGCCTGTGTCTTTTAGTAGATGAGTTCAGTCCATTGATATTAAGGGATGTTAATGACCAGTGATTGTTAATTCCTGTTATTTTCTGGTTTTATTGTTGTTGTTGTTGGTGGTGGTGGTGGTGGTGGTGGTGGTAGTGGTGGTAGTGTGTTTGTATTTTCCTTCTTTGGAATTTTTTTAGTGTGAGATCATTTATTGTGATTTTGTAGATGTAGATAACTTCCTTGGGTTGGAGTTTTCCTTCTAGAATTTTCTGTAGTGCCCGATTTTTGGTTAGGTATTGTTAAATCTGGTTTTGCCATGAAATATCTTGTTTTATCCATCTAAGGTTATTGAAAACTTAACTGGGGTGAGTAGTCTGGGCTGGCATTTTGGTCTCTTAGTATCTATAAGATGTCTGTCTAAAACCTTCTGGCCTTCAGAGTCTCCATTGAGAAGTTGGGTGTAATTCAGATAGGTCTGCCTTTATATGTTACCTGACCTTGTTCTTTTGCAGTTACTAATATTCTTTATTTTTCTGTATGTTTAATGTTTTGATTATTATGTGGCAAAGGGACTTTATTTATTTATTTATTTATTTATTTATTTATTTATTTATTTATTTATTGGTCCGGTCTATTTGTTTTCTCTCTAAGCTTCTTGTATTTTCAAAGGCATGTCTTTCTTTAGGTTGGGAAAGTTTTTCTCTATAATTTTGTTGAATATATTTTCTGTGCCTTTGAGTGGGAGTTCTCTTTTTTTCTATCCTTATTATTCGTATGTTTGGTTTCCCAGATTTTCTGGATGTTTTGTGTTAAGAATTTGTTGGATTTGATATTTTATTTGATTGATAAATCTATTTCCTCCATTGTGTCTTCAATGCCTGAAATTTTGTCTTTTATCTCTTGTATTCTGTTGATTGTACTTACATTTGTGGTTCCTATTCATTAATCAAGATTTTCCATTTCCAAAATTCCCTCGGTCTGTGTTTTCCTTATTGCCTCTATTTCAATTAATTTTCAAGTCTTGAACTGTTTCTTTTATCTCTTTGATTGTTTTTTTTTTTTTTTTTTTTTGGCTTTCCTGGTTTTCTTTAAGGGATTTATTGATTTCTTCCCATTTTTTATTTGTCTTTTCCTCCATTTCATTAAGGGAAATTTTCATTTTCTCATTATTGGTCTCTACCATCTTCAATACACTATTATTTAAAGTCATTTTCTTCTGCTTCATCTGTGTTGGGAATTTTTTGCTGTTGTAGAACTACTAGGTTCTGTTGGTGCCATATTGCTTTTTATTTTGTTGAATGCTTCTTATATTACCTTCTACCCATCTGGGTTTGAGGTAATTATAAGTACACGCATGGATTCTTCCTCCAATTGGTGCACGTTTTGTCTTTGCCTCAGGGGGGGCTCTTTTCCTCCAATCAGTGCAGGTGGAGCCTGTGTCTCCAGGTGGCCCCTGATGGAACTGGGACTTGGGGGAGTAGCCTGACTATGGTAGTCTTTCCTGATAACTGGCCATTGAGGCTTTTCCTCTAATTGGTGTAGGTAGGAGCTGTGATTCCAGGGTGCTGTAATGCTCCTCTTCCTCCAATTGGTGCAGGTGAGGGAGGTTAGGCCTCTGGGGCCCACTGTTGCAGCTGAGGATGGTCATGAAGAGTCCTGGCCAAGGGAGACTTGCCTGCTGATTGACTGCTGGGGCTGGGATAGGTAAGGGAACTAGAAATTTCTTTTTACTAGTTGAATTCAGGTTTCATTGAACTCTAAAACACTGAAACAGTTAGTAGCTTCTTGTGTGAAAATAAGATTCTGATAATAAACAAAGTCTGTGCAAAGAAGGCAGAAGGTACTATCTGTAAAATGGGCATCCTGCATTGGGAGGGTGCCTGGCTTCTCCTCGGTGACACAACTGATCCATGTGCCCCACAGGCATTAAGATTGTGAATTTTCCACTAGAAACTCCTACTTAGAACAAAATCGTGCCCTGTTGATGGATACGCAAGGCCTGCCATGCTCACTCCAAATCTAACTAGATGCCAACAGCAAATGGAGAACAAGAGACTGATTTAGGTTTCTGCATCTCACATAGAAACTTCTGAGGTCATTCATGAGAACTCCATCATAAAAACAAATTGTTCAGCAGGGCTGCCAGGGGGCAGTAAAAACTTCACTGGCTCTATATATTCTGTCTTGGAACATTGTGGGCAGCTTTCCATAAGGAAGGGGTAATAGGACAGGTGTGGCAAGACTAAGAGCTAGAAACTGCCTGGGAAACGCTGGCCAGGGCTGACAAGGTGGTGCCGCTGGCACCCTCACCATCACAGGCCAAATGCCCCAATTAGGCACTAAGAAAGAACCAGCTGAGCAAACACATTGCTAAGACAGCTCCCCTGGGAAGACGTAAATACTAATTGATGCAATGTCCTGAGCATTTGGATACCCTGGCAACAGGCATTCCTGGGAGAAACGAGGTTTGCAGTTTGTATGTGGAATGTCAAAGCTATTATGTTATGCCAAAGACTCCAGAGGATTGTTGAGTCTCCAACAGCAGAGGCAGGAACCACTGATGGGAGTATTGAAGACAGGCAGGTGACCTCATTAGACCCAGTCACAAATCCTGCAGAGCAGGCGTGCTTCTCACCTCTGCATTCATTGCAGACAATACAAAAAAAGCAATGACTGGGAAGAAACACAATACTGCTAGCTAATGAAACTGTGCGTTTGTTCTATCATTAATTTATATTAAAGTGTGGTTAATTAATTTTCATTTTTATTAGCATTACATACCTTAACACCTTGGGACAAAGAGTTCTGAGCATCAGCCATCAAGAAGTACTTTAACATATTGTACAATAACTCCGGGGTAGATTGCCCACATTTTCTCTTGTTTATAGACTTTTCAAACATTATTCAATTATCTTGAGCTGATTAGGAACATTACAAAAGATACAGTGTACTTAATGAGGAAGGCAAACCATTAGGATACCTACTGCCTGGAAAACTATATATCAAAGCCAACATTATTCAACTTTTCCCATAGGTACTAAACTGTTGAAGAATTTTTTCTTCTTACTTAGAATGTCTACAGTTAGATTGGCCAGGATTTAATATCTACAGGAGTGGTGTAAAGTTTCCTAGTGTTTTACAAGCAATGCTTAGTCTTCTTTAGAACAGTCTCAAAAATATGAGCAGTGAGTTTCTCACAGGGACCAAAGAGGAAATTCTGAACTACCACAAGAAAGAATATTCTTACAAAGTGCTTGGGTGGTGAACAGGGGAAGGAAGTCAGCCACCTACCCACTTTATTGGCTTGATTCATGGTAAATTCTGCCAACACTGACTTGAACTCAGCTGTGACAATAATCTCCCATGTTCTAGTTATGATTAACTATGATGAACCCTGGTAAAGTGTGGGAGTTTAAGATGAAGGATCTTGAGATCCAGCAGTTTAGAGCTGGATAGACAGGGAGACCAGCTATTCTAGAATAGCTTCATAAGTGGGCCAACACAGAAAAATGGGAATAAATCAAAGTCTTTAGATACCTCTTTCTTCAACTCTTTCACAGTCTGAAAGTTATTGTTTTCTTATGTCCAAAACCCCACAAGGTTTCAGGATAAGCCCATTTTGTCTTACTCAGTCCTCACTAGAAGTGAAGAGATTTAGCTATAAACTCTTTATGAACATACAAAGCAAAACTGATTTGTATTATTGACACACCTTTTTCATAGAAATGCCTGGTCCTAAGACCACCTTTGGCTGAGCATTTAACTCTTTACTTACAGATCATTGGCAATTTATCAATGACAATATTTATCCAGTAAATTTCATGAGATTCTAATTGTGACCTTAACTTAGGGGAAAAAATGCAGTTCTCTACTAGAGCACAGTACCTAAATCAAGGAACTCTACATACTTGTCCACCTGGGTCACTCAAGATGATGTCTTAAAGCAAACTGACGAATTAGCAAACAAACCACCAAATGTGAAATACACCTCCCCACTATTTTTATGAGCCTATCTATTTCTTGCTCTCAGAATTCTCCTTTCTTTTTCTACTTATATTCTGTGTCATGTCAATCCATTAGGCATCAATAAATAAGGAAAATAAAGAAAATCAACCTAATTGCATGATTTCCTCAGTGCAAAGAGAGAAATGAAAAGTGGATGCGCACCCCTGCGGTGCTGTACACACTGCGCCTGCTCAGGGCATGTGGATCGCTCAGGGTTCTCATGTAGATACTTAATATAATTACAGTGGGAAAATATTTGGACAAAGCAGAGTACTGGTTTCCAGAGAGCTTAAGGCTTTTTTTATAAAAACAGATGGCGTCATAAGAATTCAGGCATTAGTGTTGTATAAGATAACTGATGTCAATCAAGATTCCTTCTTCATATGACAATTGTTATGGTTAATAAAATATTGCATTCAGAAATATGTACTTCCATATTTTGACTGTCATGGTGATTATTCAATAAATGGGAAGTAGTGAAAATGTGGGCTAGAAAAATCAAATAAACCTAAGTTTGGCTATTTGCCAGCTATGCAACCTACCTTCTTTACTGTGCTGAGTCCCTCCTCCTCCTCACCCTGCAAAAGGTGATTCCAAATGGGTGGAAGACCTTGACAACAGATACGAAACCCTGAAACTGTGTAAGGAAATAGTAGGGAGAACAGCAAAAGGCGATTCCAAATGGGTGGAAGACCTTGACAACAGATATGAAACCCTGAAACTGTGTAAGGAAATAGTAAGGAGAACAGTTGAACATATAGGCACAGGAATGGACTGCCTGAACAGGATGTAACCACTCCAATGAAAGGCCAACTCATGGGACCTCGTGATATTAAAAAAGATTCTGTGCATGAAAGGGAGACGCTACTGAGGGAAGAGATAGCATAAAGAAATGGAGAAAATCTGCACCAGCTATACATCTGACATAAGATTAATATCTAGGTAGTCAAGCAATAACAACAACAACAAACCCTGGGCATCATGGAAACCAGCAACCCAATCAACAAAAGGGCTACAAAATGAACAAACCATTTTCCACAGAGGAATTATATAAATAGCCAATAAACATATGAAAAGATGCTCAACCCTACCAGTCACTGAGAAAATGGAAAACAAATTCCACTGAGACGCCATTTCACTCCTATTTAAAAAAAAAAAGAAAGAAAGAAATTCAAACATTAAGAAATCAAAGAACAAATTCTGCAAGGATGCAGATGTGGGCATCCTTAGACACTACTGGCGAGAATGTAGAGTACTCCAGCTTTCATGGAAACTGGTATGGAGGTTGCTCAGCAACCTAGAAATAGAACAACCATGTGATTCAACCATACTACTCCATATTTAGCCAAAGGATTCCAAATAAACAAAGCAGAAAATCTCTATCCTAATGCTCACTACATCAGTATTCATAGTAGATAAAATTTGGAACCAGCCTAGGTTTTCAACAACAGAGAAATTGATAAGAAATGTAGTATGGAATTATTTTAATCCATAAAGAAGAAGTTATGTAACTTGTAGGAAAATGAATGCAAATGGAAACAATCATATCAAGCAAATAAAGCCAGTCTCTGAAAGGCAAATGCGTATTTTCTCTCATTTGTGGTTCCTAGACTTTTATACAATCAGATGAAATTATAATACAGTATACATTAAATTAAAATAGAAATGAAGTTGTCCAGGAAAACATGAGGTACTTACTAATGGGTGGGGAGAGGGGAAAGAAAAGAGGATTGGGGAACACAGTTGTAGAGGATATTTTTAATGTATAATATATACCTATGAGAAATTTACTTTTTGAGGTTTCTATTCATTCCTACTACTTGAGTCCTCTATTCTTATCAACACAGTAAAATAATCCCTGCTATTTGCTTGATGATTCTTCCCTTAGCTAAAAATGATAGGGACACATTGTTCTTCTAATTTACATATAGGGAAACATTGTTCTTCTAATTTACACTGATTTCTAGAAAGGTTAATATTGGAAAACAAATGAATATTAATTAATAAAAAGTACACTGTAGCTACTTTCCAATTATATATAAATCAGTAACATAATAATACTAAAAAGGGATGTAAAGAGTACATCAAGTAATAAGAAATGTTTGAAATATCAACCTCTACCATTTCATAAGCAAGTTCCTGGGGAATAACACATTCAAATCCACTGCACAAAAGAAATTTTCTCATGGGGTCTGAGAGCTAGCTGCACTAATCAATAGGTGAAAAGATACTAATTTAGGGGTCAGTGTGATGCTATGTTAATTTAGTAATAGATTCACCCCTGGGGCCTTTGAGCTCCCGAACAGCAGGATTTGGGCCAGATTTATAGTACCAAGCAGGCATTTCCTCCTGCAGAGTGGGTCTTAAATCCAATCAGGCAGCAGTTGGTTACCTCCATATCATTCATCTCACTATTGAACCCTTGGGACTATTTCACGATGCTGGTGATTGCTATAGTTTACAGCTGGGTAGAACTATCGACGACTGTTTTCCTCAACAGCCCATGAAGCACCTTCAGGTATTATGAATTACACTTTGAGTTTTTCATGTCCAATTACCAAAGTGTGTGGTGTTTTCAGCAATAGTGCTTTTTCAATTGAGTCCTGGTGTGCCACCAAAACCAGCACCAATAGATTGTACTGGGGGTCTTCTGACGACCCTAGCCAGAATCAAAGGGCTGTATCCCAAACTGGCACTGGGCTTTTTGTTGGCTTCTGGGGAAGAAACATTATCCTCTATGTAGGGTAACTCCAGTTAAAGCCTTTTTTTTTATTATTGAAAAGAAAAAAAAAATTTCCGCCTCCTCCCAGCCTCCCATTTCCCTCCCCCTCCTCCCGCCCCTCTCCCCCTCCCTCCACTTTTCTCCTCCTCCCTCTCCGGTCCAAAGAGCAGTCAGGGTTCCCTGCCCCGTGGAAAATCCAAGGTCCTCCCCCCTCCGTCCATGTCTAGGAAGGTGAACATCCAAACTGGCTAGGCTCCCACAAAGCCAGAACATGAAGTAGGATCCAAACCCCATGCCATTGTCCTTGGCTTCTCATCATCCCTCATTGTTTGCCATGTTCAGAGAGTCCGGTATTATCCCTTGATTTTTCAGTCACAGTCCAGCTGGCCTTGGTGAGCTCTCAATAGATCAGCCCCACTGTCTCAGTGGGTGGGTGCACCCCTCGTGGTCCCGACTTCTTTGCTCATGTTCTCCCTCCTTCTGCTCCTCATTGGGACCTTGGGAGCTGAAATGACCCTATCCTACAGCAATACTGATGAATATCTCGCATATCACCATAGAACCTTCATCTGGCGATAGATGGAGATAGAGACAGAGACCCACACTGGAGCACCAGACTGAGCTCCCAGTTAAAGCCTTTTTATGAATGCACTGGATATGTGTGTTTCACCCCTATGAAATAGTCGGTCTTTTTCAAACATTCCTAGTGTTGTCGTTCCCTAACGCTTCCTTCACTCTATCCTCACATCCCTCTCCACTCTAAACTCACTCATGACTACTGTCCCTTCCCCATCGTATAGCTTGTGTTATATTATCCTGCTTTCCTTAATATCTTTCTTCTCTTACCCACAATTGTCCTTTTCCAGTTTTTTCCCCTTAATTCTACAGGTATTCCAAGTTAAAGACACAACTAAAGATTTGGCACTAAGATCCACATATGAGTCAGAATATGTACCATTTGTCTGGATCTGGGTTACCTCACTTGGTATAATGTTCTCTGGTTCCATCCACTTAACCTGCAAATTTCATTATTTCATTCTCCATGATATTTTATATAGGTAACACATTTTCAGTTTCCATTTATCAACTGATGGATATCTAGACCATTCCCATTCCCTAGCTATTGTGAGTACAGTAGCCATGAATAGAAATGATCACATCTCTGTAGCAGAAAACAGAGTTCTTTTCATATATGTTCAGAAGTAGCATAACTGAGTCACACTGTAGATCTATTTCTAGGTTTATGAATAACCACCATGCTATATCCATAATGGATGCAACAATTTGCAATCCCATCAGTGGGCATGAGGGCTCCCTATTCCCCACAACCTTTGATGTCTTTTGTTTTCTGTTTATAAAAGCCTGATTATTTATGTGTTACTCTTAAAGACTTATTTTTCACTGGGCTCAGATATAGAAGTTAAAAGAGCTCTATGAGGGCAGCCTATATCTTCCGGTTTCCTGTTCCTGGTATTTTCTTTCGCTTCTTTCATTCTTTTGACCACAATTTCAGTGTATTCTCAGCCTCCTCCTTTTTTTTCTTTAGTGAATAATTTCTTTTTTCTCTTTCTTTTCTCTTTCTCTTCCTTCTCTTCTCCTTCTTCTCCCTCTTCTCCTTTCCCTCCCTTCCTCTTTATTCTCCTTCTTCTCTGAACAGTAACCAAGTTGAGAATACCCACATGGTGATCTACAGTGCATCCCAGAACAAACATTCTCCTTGGTCTGTAACTAGTAAATAGCAAATGGAGTTTTGATTTGCATTTTCTTGATGGCTATTAATGGTGAACACTTGTAATACTATTTCTTATGCTTTTGTATTTTTTTAATTCTGAAAATGTCCTCTTGAGTTCCATAGCTCACCATTAGATTCATTTGTGCTTCCTTGATGTTTAGTTTTGATTTCTTTGTATATTGTGGACACTAATATTCTATTAGAGGTATAGCTGTCAAAGACTTTCTTCTCCTTTTTGCACTGCTTCTTTAGTCAATGAACAGTTCCCTTTGTAGTACAGAAGGATTTTCATTTCATAACATTCTACTTGTTGATTAGTAGTCTTATTTTCTGGGTGGCCAGGGTATTATATCAGAAAGTCCTCACCAGAGCCTATACCCTGAGTTATAGTGCATACTCTATCTTTTAGAAGTTTCAGTTCTAATGTTAAGATTTTTTTTTGTTCAATTGGTGTTGATTTATATGCAGAGAGGGATCAAGATTAATTCTTCTATGTATACATATCCAGTTTTGCTAATGCCATTTGTTAATGAAGCTGTCTTTTCTCTAATGCATATTTTGGAATCTTTGACTTAAAAAAATAAAGTAAGTGAAATTGTAAGAACTTGTATCTAGGGCCTTAATTTATTTGACTGATGAATGTGTCTGGTTGTGTACCAGTACCATGCTGTTTCTACATTTGTGGCTCTGTGGTGTATCATGAAATCAGGAGTGATGATACTTCCCACAGAGTTTTATTGTTCAGGATTGTTTTGACTATCTTGGGTCCATTGTGCTTCCATAGTGTAAAGAATAAGTGTCAGTAAAGTACTCAGACACAGATCAAACATCTCTATCAACCACACACACACACACAACACACACATGCACACACGCACACACATACACACACAAGCACACAACTACACATATGTAGTAGGAAGGGCCTCTTGTTGGTCCAGGCTGCTCAGCCCTGAAATAATCACACAGAAACTACATTATTCAAACTATATTATTCAAAACACTATCTGGCCCATTAGCTCTAGCTTCTTATTGGCTAACACTTGTATCTTGATTTAACCCATTTCTAGTAATCTGTGTATCGTCACGTGGTTGTGGTTTATCAGGTAAAGTTCCATCTGGCTCTGGCAGGGTTACATGGCTTCTCTCTGACTCTGGTCTTCTTTTTCCCAGCATTCAGCTTAGTTTTCTCCACTTAGCTCTGTTCCCCTATAGCTCTGCTATGGGCCCAAAGCAGTTCCTTAATTTAACGATAGTAATGACAGCATACAGAAGGAAATCCCCCATCATAACCATACATATATACATACACACACAAACACATAAACACACACATACACACACACGCAAACATATACACATAAACATACACATACACACACGCACACACATACACACACATGCACACACATACACATGCATGTACACACATACACATATATGCACATGCATATATACACATACACACATGCACATACACACACCACTCAGAGTCCAATACAGAAGATGAGATAGAAAGATTTTCAGAGCCAGAGTTAGAGGGGACAGAAATGGAACAATGTCTTCTAGGCATAATGAGATGGCTGTACTCATGAACTCATAGCATATGGCACAAAATCAATCTGTTCTACACTCTAGCATGGAAGAGGAAAGGGTGCACAGCTCCACTCTTGAGGGGTTATTGAAGTTTGGTAGTTTCTGGGTGGGAAAGTCAGCATTTTTTAAGGGTGTGACCCCTGGTAGATTGAATGGCTCACCTCCATGAGTGCATGGGTGATACAAATTGGACTTAGTGGGTTATTTAAAATAAAAATAAAAAGAACTCATGAAATTGGAGGGGACTGGGAGGTGGGTTGGATCTGGGAAGAGTTAGAGAAGGAGCGGGAATGAATATGATCAAAATTCACTGTATGTATTTCTTAAAGAATTAATAATGTTTTATTTGAAATGACATTCAATTCCAATGATCATACTCTACGAAATATTACAGCAACACTGGGATTACATATAACCAGAAGGCTTAAATTTTAAAATTCACTTTAATAAATAGTTTTTTACACATAAACATCTTCTCAAACATAACACATATGCTTTCTGTTTCTTTTCTTTCTTTTGGAAAAATACTTGGTATGTGCCGAAACCAATACTCATTCAGTCTAACCTTTTCCATATTTTAGGTATTAGGCTAAAATAAATTTAATATTTGGTTCAACTGTGGTGGAAGAGCTTGGTGACCTTCAAAAGGCTAAATGTTATATTACCACTGAACTGAAGGAGATACTTGGAAGAGATCCTGTGCACCCAAATCTCTACGAGCAGATGAATGGATAAATAATAATGTGAAATTATATTGATTTGACATTTATTTTATATAACAAAGCCATACACAGCCATGAGGATTTGAGACATGTTAAATACGGACAATGCTTAAAAATATCATGCTAAGTGAAGTAAATGAGATCGATTCATGGATAAATCTTGGATGATTATATTTAGGAATCTTTTATAGTGATGAAAGTTAGATTCGAGATCATCAGATGCTGAAGGTGGAAGAAGAGTAGAGTTCTTGCTTAATGACTACAGAACTTCTGTATGGATGTGGAAACATCTAGAAAATAGTCAGTTACCATGCTTTCACTGATTGTGAATGTAATTAAAGTTACTAAATTATATACATTAAAATGGTTAGGATTGGGAACAGGGTTTAGCAGTTAAGAGAACTTATTGACCTTTCAGGCAATCATAATTCAGTTCACAGCACCTACATCAGATGGTTCACTACTGCCTGGAAATCCAGTACTAGGATATCTGCTTACTCTTCTAACCTCAACAAATACTGACAAAACAGAAGTAGCATACATACACACACACATACACACACACACACACATACATGCACACACAAATGCATAAATATGTATTTAAAAATAAATCTTACTTTGTAAAAAAAAGTCAAAAATTAGTGCTCAGTATAGAGTACATTTATGCCTCAAATCCTGAATTTTATCTTCAGCATCAAATAATGTATGTTGAGAGTAGGAGCTGTTCAAAAGGGTAAGTTTCAGGTTATCTGTATTTTAGTACAAATTTAAAAAAATAATATAAAATTTTTCTGTAAATGAAAAAAATGTAAACCATGTGAATTAGATCTCAATAGTTATTGTAAAGTTAAAAACACCTTTTATTTTTCAAAATGTGCATCTAAATTAATTTTAGATACCATTTCATAATTTTAAAATGAGATGGATGTTTGTGAAATCTGGTAGAAAACATACAGTAAGAGGATTTTTTTTTCACTAATGCTGAAGTCCTATTAAAACAATTTTCCTGTGTGATTTATAAACACAATGATCATCTACTAATTATGTCAGAAATTGATAGATTACATCTGCAGAAAAAAAAAATTTAGTGTTAACTGGGCAGAAAGACCCTTTAGTAAAATGGTATCTGCACTTAAGACTTTTCTAAACATTAACAATCAACAGATGTGGTTCTGGTGAGTTATAGAATTACACAATTAAAAGGGATTTCAAGGGACAGCACTCCTGACCACTGGAGTGTCAATTCTCTTTACACCTTCAGTGAGGTTGATTCCATCCCTGAAGACTTCCCACCCTAACTTCAGAGAGCTGTTGGACCTCTATTGCCAATATCCTTCTGTGGTACCTATATTTAACTTAAAGAGAATTAGGTTTTAAAATTGATAAATTCTCTTTTTTAATCCTGGTTTTGGTGACTTAAATATTCAGCCCTGTTTTGGTTCTTGTTATTGTTTTTCACCAGTTCTAGTAGATTTGAGGAGCAAAATTGAGTTATTCAGACACTTGAGGAAAATGGAAAGAGAACACAAGAATCTTCATTTATGTTTTCCAGTGTGCTTTTAACTCTGTTTGCATGACAAATCAGCTCTTTCCTAGTGACTAATTGAACAGAAATAGTGATAACTACATGTTTTTCTTCCCATATCTCAAATTTAATCTTAAACAATAACTTGTATGTATCTTTTTTTTAGTGTATTCTGTGCTTAGAGGGAAATGAACAAACTGATTGTGTGTGTGTGTGTGTGTGTGTGTGTAGATAGATAGATAGATAGATAGATATAGTGTGTGTGTGTGTGTATATACACACACACGCACAATTGTTTTAATAGGACTTCAGCATTAGTGAAAAAAATTTCTCTTAGTGTATGCATTCTACCAGATTCCACAAACATCCATTTCATTTTAAAATATGAAATGGTATCTAAAATTAATTTAGATGCACATTTTGAAAAATAAAAGGTGTTTTTAACTTTACAATAACTATTGAGATTTAATTCACATGGTTTACATATATATATATATATATATATATATATATATATATATATATATATATATAATTCTGAAGGCACCTGAATGTGTGATCTTCATCTTCAGACAGTATTCATTATTCCTGGACAGGCAGAGGACTTCTCTGTATCTCTAATCTTGGGCGTTCACGTCACCTGCAGCAACCAGTAAAAAGGAAAGCACTGAGCTTCCCTTTATTTCCACCAAGATGCGAATGTGTGTTTCCTCTTAGAAAATCCTACTTGTTACAGCTAGGAAACAAAATTGCAATGAATGACTTTATTCAAAGACAAACAGATCTGGTTAGTCAACATCTTCCCATGGCACACCAGCCATGGAGGGAGGTTTCCTTGTGTCAATTTATGAGCATTTATGATCTCGTCAATATTCAGCAGGATTCCCAAGCTCAGTGACTATGAGCTATCATACTGCACTGACTTAAATGTATTTTGCATAGTTTTACTGTCAATAATGCATCATTCTCATCAGCCACAGTTTTTGTGAAGTTGGATCTGTATGTGTTTCTCCTACGCACAATGACTGTTACTATTAATACAATTAGATCCAGCTGAAGGCTGCTACTGATGATCTGGCAGCAGGACTGAGTCCTCCTGCTGTATTTTGGAACTTCAACTGGAGCGTGGTTTCTCCTTCTTTGTCAAAGGAATTCTAAGTGTGTGTTGAGATAGGTCTCCTGGCACTTAACCAGTAATTAAAAAAATGCCCTACAGGCTTGCCTACATGCTGATCTTATAGACTCTATATAATATATAATATAGAGGCATTTTCAAAGTTGAGGCTTCCTTCACTCAGATAACTCACCTTTGTGTCAAAAGCTGATTTAAAAAAAGGTCGTCTAGAATAGTCCCCTTCTTTACTTTGTTCATTTCCTATTTCTACATATGTCGTAAATTAATTTATACTTCATTGTTGTGGCTATCTGAATATGAATGGCGTCTATAGACTAATATATTTGAATGTTTGTTCGGCAGTTTTTAGAACTCTTTGAGAAGGAGTCAGAGGTATGTCAGGCGGTTGGGCTTTGATGTTACCAAAGCCCTTCCATTCCCAGTTAGCTCTCTGCCTTCTGTTTGTGGATCATATGTAAATTTTCATCCATTACTCCAACTTCATGCCTGCCTATCTGCAGCTGTGTATGCCACCATTGTGGTCAGGGACTCAACTTCTGAAACTGTAAACAAGTCCCTAGTTAAATGGTTTATTTTATAAGTTGATTTCATCACAGCATCTCTTCATAACAATAAAAAAGTAACTAAGACAATTGTATACTCCATAATATTTAGCTAGTTTGTCTTGTGGTAATTTGTGGTGGTCTAGTAGACGTTACTCAGTTCTAAGTGTTTTTCTATATCTTGCTTGGTTTGGTCTGTTACTGTTAGAGTATTCTGGCTTTTCATCTTGGAATAGTACTGAGAATTACGTCCCAAAGAATACTTGTCACTAAAAATATCTCAAAATTAAATTTTAAGAGACACCCAAGCAACAGGTATGCAAATTGTGACTCAGAATCACAGAAAAAGAACCAAGGCAATAGAACACCTCCAGAAGATAATAGTTTCTCAAATACTGAATTCATTTCAAAAACACTAAAATGTATAAAATCCTGATTCAATAATTGAAGATTTACTTGTGAAAGTGAACAATGACTTCAGTAAGAAATCATACAAGTTTATGAATATACAACAAAAATACAAACCAGGACTTAGAGAGAAAGATGAACAAAAGATATGAGAAAACAATAAGGATGGGTTAGAAACATAGAAAGTACATAATAGGATTATGTATTAGAGTGTTTTTTGTTGTAGTTGTTGTTGTTTAGAGTTTGCTTTTTCATTACTGAAAAAATTAACAATTATATTACAAGCTCTATTATTTCAATTCTAAATACTTTTAATCTTGGCTTAGATTGTTTTTGAAATTTCCATCATAAATTTCTAGCTTGTTTTAAAAGATAGCCTTAGAGCATTCAATTGTATGAACCTCAGACAATCTATTGAATATCAATCATAATGACAAGAAAGAGGTCATTTCTATGGATAAAGGCAGAGATAGAGCTGTCACTCAGCAAATGTTGACCAGTATTGAAAAAGCCAAGTGCTGTCCACTCACCCTGCTTGTTGTCCTCCTACCAATTAGTGAGACTCCTCAGGTCTTATTTGGAGAAGTTCTCTGTCCATTTCTTACAGATTCTAGAGCCCTCTGTTCTGATCTTGGCTCTGCTACTATTAACAGGAAACTTCAAGGGATTTCTTAACTCTTCTCACTTTCAGTTTTCCTAAGTAAAATGTGGCAACAGCTACTGTTAGACATCACTGTGAAACTCAAGTGACCTAAATCTCTCTGTGCCTGTAACTGTGTAACCACTCAGTTACCAATCAGTATAGATTACTAAATTTCTCAAGTTAAAGTGCTTAACCACCGTCTTGGGGTTTTACTGATGTGAAGAGACACCATGACCATTACAACTCTTACAAAGTCATTGTCATGGTCCTGTAGTCATTGTCATGGTCCTGTAGTCATTGTCATGGAGGTTCCCAGCCACCTGTGTTTTTTGCTATCTACTCCCACATCAGTGACTGAAGCCTCCTACTGGAAATGTGGAAATGAGACTAGAGAATTGGATTGTCTATTTACATGCAAATTTTACCATAAAAGGGGACATTTCTCCAAATAACAAAGAAAAAAAAAGGAAATTACTCAGACTTGGTAGCTCTAATAAAATGAAAAGGTTAAACATGAGACCTTCTTTATTGAGAATCAAATTATTCATCCAATTAAGGAGTGAAGATCATTTTCAAACTTAGGATAGACTGTAAATGTAATATTTCACTTCTATGGCAAAAGCAGTCCCCTATGAAATTAAAATTTCTTGTGAAAAATCCATGATGACTGTACGTTTATAAAGTTAAATAACATGACATCATCTAAGCTTCATTTGTTATTTCTAAAACTGCCAAATCTACCACATTGGGCTCTAGGCTCATTCATTAAAATTAAAGTTTTATAAGTTATTGGATACTGCTATGGACCATGTGCCGTCCCATTCTTGATATTAAATTTTACCAAGGTTTATTATTTTTGCATCATTTTACATTTCGTCTTAGTCCTTGCTTTTTAGAGCTAGAAAACATCATTTTGAGTGAAGTAACCCAGACCCAGAAAGACAATTATCACATGAACTCACTCATAAGTGTTTTTTAAATATAAAGCAAAGAAAACCAACCCACAAATCACAGTCCTAGAGAACCTAGATAACAAGGAGGACACTAAGAGAGACATACATAGATCAAATCTACATGGGAAGTAGAAAAAGACAAGATTTCCTGAGTAAATTGGGAGCATGGGGACCTTGGGAGAGAAATGAAGGGTAGTGGGGGGAGGCAGGGAGGGGAGCAGAGAAAAATGTAGAGCTCAATAAAAGTCAATTAAAATAAAGATTGTAATGACAACGATATCAGTTCATGGAGGAGAGACAACTGCATATGACACTCTTTATCACTACCTTTCTGTACTTTCTAATGAAGATTTTACACTTATTCTAAGCAGCCCACTGTATATATCTAATGGGTCTTCAAATATTTTTAAGCAGTGGTTTTGTGCATAAGCCCAGGGAGACTAAAACTATTTGCACCTATGCCGAGAACCAACCTACATCTGGTACTGGAACAGCATAGTTCAGCATTGGAGTTCTCATTCCGAATTACGCTTTTTGTGGCGCTACAAGCATGAAGGCCCACTGGGAAGCATACTTAATTTCTCTTAGAGCTTTATTTAATTTCACAGGTATGCTAGATTGTATTCTTAAACTAATCCATTTCTTAAACTTTCTCCTGAATAGATCTCTGGACATAATTGGATACAAAATGTCATCTGAGAAACCATTATCTAGAGAAAGCCAGGGCAAGATACAATGTGATTAGAAGCAAGAAACTTCAAATTAGAGACTATAAAAATTAGAGTTCACAAAGATTTCCTTTGCTTTTTCTAAGTTTTTATTTTTTCATGAGTAAAAATTTCTAAATACTCTACAAATGTCTGTCGTTACTTACATTACTCAGATGTTACTAAGTTTCTCAAAAGAAATAATTTTCATTAAACAAAAGCTTTTTGGGAAAGTGATTAAGGAAGAAAGAAAGAAAAGGAGAAGGAGGGGGGTAGGGAAAGTAGGAGAGGGAAGACCAAGATATGAAGAAAGCAGGGAGAGATTGAATATAGGTAGGGTAACAAAGAATGTACAAAGGTGTTGGTATAATAATAAAGTAGAAAATTCATAGTCTTTAAGCTGATATTGTCTCAATTCATAAGGAATAATAAAATCTGCTCTTCCAGGATTGCCAAGTTCAGAAATACTGGACAGTTGACAGATTTTAATATAGTGTGTTACAACTTTTACTTTTCTTCAAAAGTAAAAGCTGGGGTTCTCACTCACCAGAATCTTTACATTTTTGTCTCCCAATATAGAGGTTCGCAAGAGACAAATATTTAAATGCAAAAAAGAGTGGAATGGTTTTATTAAGAAGATGGATTTCTATGAAAATATAGAAAATATAGTTTGGGGTTTTTTTTTTAAAATACAAAGACTTTAGCAGTTTGAAAATTTCAAAAGATTTTCCCAACTACAACTTGCAAAACATTATGAAACAAAACTTATGGAGCTTATTCAGAATAATTTATCTTTCTATTTCTGCTATAGTTTAAACAAAATCTGCTCCTTCCCATCACCTCTGAATTGATTTCTCTCACTTTAATAAGAATACACCTGATTAAGGACCAGATGTCTTGTCCCTGGGTGGTTGGTTATTTTTACATGAATATTATATTACAGAAAAAGATTAAATTTGCTAATGCAATTTTATTTAAGTTAGGCAAAACTTTGATCTGGTCTTTGTCATATCTTGTAAAGAAAGCATTGTATTTCATACACTAAACCAAGGTGCTGTCATTTCCAAAAGCAGCTGGAAATTTAGAGAAAAATAATTTGGCATCAAACACAGAAATTACCAGACTATAAACTTTGAGAAGGCTCCAGACTGTTCCCAATCTCAAGATCATAATACAAGACACGGTTTGCAGATATGACCTTCCCAGAGAGTAGGGTGGGGTGAGATTGTCATGGAAAATGTTAATAGTACTGTATTAAAATTATAATTGAGCTAAAGGTTTTGGCTTGGTGTTAGTCAGGAAATCCCGCTTTCTCTCCATAAGGAAATGAAAACATTTTACCTTACTGACCTCAAGACATGCTGGGAGAAAAATCACATCAAGAAACCCAATTTTAATGCATACTATCATATTTAAAAAAATTAAGAATTTAACATTGTAGAGATGGTTTTACCTCTAAGTTAATAGCTCAGCTGATCCAGGAATAATCTATAAATAAGTATCTTTCATATGGCAAGAACAAAGAGGGAACATTTAAATATAGTGATAGTAAGTTATATCACTATATATAAAGACAAAACTATTTGTATTTTATAACCTTTCTCATGAAACAAAACACCATATCATGCTACAGCAACATTTTGTAGCCTTGATAATAAATATCTACTTGATACCCAGGCATAGTATCAAATGCCTTTAATCCCAGTACTCTGGAGGCTAAGGCAGGATGAGTATGAGTTTGAAGCCAGCATGGGCTACATAGCAAGATGATGTCTCAATAGAAAAGAAAAAGCATATGTATTTAGCCTCCATAAAATGCAAATGCTGGTTATAGAATGTTAAGGGCTATTATGATAACATATAATTATATATATATATATGTGTGTGTGTGTGTGTGTGTGTGTGTGGTGTGTGTGTGTGTGTGTGTGTGTGTGTGTGTAAATCAAAGCTCAAGCTTACATATCAGAAATCATGCTTTGTTACCAGAGAACTAGGAAATACTTTCAATCAGCTAAATTTGGTGGCAATAGTAAGAACCTCATCTGGATTCAAACTGTTGATGAGTGTTGAGGACTAGGGTGGCATTTCAAGATGTGTGTTTTTGTTTATTTGCTTGCTTGCTGTTTTTTTTTAAAGGAAATAAATATCTATGCCTGCTTGATTGAAAACCAGAGAACCGTAGATAGGTGTCCCTTATTCATTTAGCCTGAGGCCATGCTTTTTCCATCTGTAGGACTGAGGTAGGGTGACCAGCAGCTATAAAACATTGGTGCTGGAAACTGTTTCCAGACCAGGAATACAGAGAGCCATGTTCAGCTAACCCAGGGCACTTTATTTCCCACATTACTGGTGCCCATCAGAGAAAAGAAGCTTACTCAAGGCCACTGGAGAAAGGCTTTCTGTAGCATGGGAAAACTCTGGAGCCCTTACTTTAGACAGAAATATTGAGATGGTCAGTGAAGTTGAATCAGGCCCAGGTTGAGTTGGGACACCCAGGTATTATCACCCCTAAGGACTTAAAATCTCCCATACACATCTGTTCTCACGTGGCACATGACAATGTTCTTATGAAGTTGAGTGTACTATTACTGGATATTTAGTTGTTATTATAACTGAAATAATGTAAGAAATTATGTTTAAGATTGAATATATACCATCAACACAGCCCAGATCATGTGTTTATTTAGGGTAAAGTCTTGAATAGTGTTTCAAGTTATACTACATGTTTGCAGTAATAAAATCGACATAGTATTGGCATAAAAATAGACAAGTTGAACAATGGAATTAAATTGAAGACCCAGACATAAATCCACATACCTGTACACACTTGCGTTTTAGTTAGGAATCCGAAAGTACACACTGGAGAAAAGACAACCTCTTCAGCTAATGTTGCTGGTCAAACTGAAGTCTACAAATAAAAGAATACAAATAGATTCACACTTAATATCCTGCAGAAAACTAAACTCCAAATGGATCAAAGACATCAACATAGAACCAGGTACAGTGAACATGATTATAGCAAAAGAGTTTAATAGCCTTGAATTCATTGGCACAGGAGAAGGTTTTCTGAAAAGAAAACTATTATCACAGGTACTAAGATCAATAATGTCCAGGTCATGGTGGCACACATCTTTAATCCCTGGGTTTAGGAGGCAGAGGCAGGAGCACCTCTGTAAGTATGAGGCCAGCCTGGTCTATAGAACTAGCTCTAGGACAGAAAGGGCTGATGCACAGAGAAAACTTGTCTTGAAAAATCAAAAAAGGAAGAATTCAACAATTAATAAAGTGGACTTCATAAAACTGAGAAGTTTTTGCTTGGCAAAAGACACTCTCATTCAGACAAATATCAGTTTACAGAATGAGAAAAAAAGTTATCAATGACACATCCAAAAAAGGATAATATATTTAAAATAGTATAATAAATTGTTATATTAATATAAATAATATTTAATATATTAGTATATAAAGAACTCAAGCAACTAGACATCAAGAGAACAAATAATCCAATAAAAATGGTACAGATCTAAACTGAGGACCATTTTTATTTTTATTTGCTCAACCATTTTTATTTTTTCTCTATTCATAATAGCCAGAAATTGGAAATAACCTAAATGTCCTTCAACAGAAGAATGGATAGAGAAAATGTGATGCATTTAAACAATGGAATATTAGTTAGCCATTAGAAATGATATCATAAATTGGCAAGCAAATAGATGAAACCAGAAAAAAATCAACCTGATTTATATATGGATATTAGTTCTGAAATTAATGATAATCAAGCTAAAAATCACTAAAACCACAGAGGTTAGGTTAGAGTAAGAGACTAGAGGGTACAGATATATTTTCTTAGGAAAAGAAAATAGAACAGAGATTAATGAATGAATAGGGTGGGCTGTAATGAGAGGACCAAAGAGGGGTGGAGATGAGGAAAGGGGTTGAGGGAGAGAATATGGGTAGAGACTGATCAAATTAAGGGACATTTGAGGGGTACTGTGAAAATGTAATAGAGTAGAAACTTTCTAAAATATATACATATATAAACGTGATGTAAATAAAATTATCAAAAAGTGAGGAAGACAGAATCCCAACTGGCTACTCTTGCCACCAAACCAAGTTTCCAGTACCAGGTTTGTGTTACATCAAATTGATTTGCTGACCAATGTGATTCCATGGGAATGCCCAAGCAACCCAAGTTGTTTCCAAGTCAACAAACTGACTAAAAGTCCCCATTTCTGAAGATAATACCTACACAACACATTGACTATGGAAAAGTAAAACTGGTTCTTAAATAGAGCTTCAGTGCTTATGTTCTAGTGTCATCAGGACAGAAGGTACTCTGCAGGCTACCAGAAGAGAAAGGTAAACACCTAGAAGCCACAGACCCTCTGGTCTACAATACCGCCAAGATACGCTACGGCAATGGTGGTCCAAAGCTTGTAGGAGCAGCCAACCAATATCTGATTTGACTTAAAGCCCACTCCACAGGTGGAAATCATACCCAACACTGCTCAGCTGACCAAGAACCAGAGACAATATAATACAGGGATCTGGGGTAAAGCCAAATAACCAAATATTACTGCTCACAAAGAAAAAGAAAGGAAGGAAGGAAGGAAGGAAGGAAGGAGAAAGAAAGAAAGAAAGAAAGAAAGAAAGAAAGAAAGAAAGAAAGAAAGAGACTCCTGCCAATATTCTGCTATACTCATAGATCAATGCCTTGTTCAACTAATATAAGTGAAACTTCCTCCTTCAGCATGTGGGAATAAATACAGTTATCCACAGCCAGAAATTAAGCAGAGAGTAAGAGACATTGAAACACTCAGTTCGAAATGGGATGCCCCCATCAAATCCCACCTGTCAGAGCTCAGGGGACTCTGTGGAAGAGATATGAAAGGAGTGTCAGAGCAGAGGGGATGGAAGACATCAAGGCCCTCTAAATCACCATGATCAACGTACATATAAACTCACAGAGACTGAGGCAGCACACAAAGAGCATGCACGGGTCTACACCAGATCTTTTGCATATATGTATGGCTTCCAGTTTAGTGTTTTTATGGGATAGTCCTGAGTGTGCTAGAATGAGTAAGGTTCTGATTCTTGTGCCTTTTCTTTGTCTCTTGCCCTTCTGTTAGTTAGTCTTGTTGAACTTCAAAGTGATAACTTTTGTTTTATCGTGTATTTTAGTTTGTTCTATTTTATTACTATCTCTTAGAATCCTTCTCTTTTCTAATCAGAGATCTAAAAGGAGTGGATCTGAATGGGAGGCGAGGAGTAGAAAGGGGAAACCATAATCAAGATATATTATGTGAGAAAAAAATCTATATTCAGTAAAAGGAATAAAGAAAATAATTAAAGACATTTAATGGACCTTAAATGTTATTGAATCAAGAGCAGTGCCATGAGTTTTGTACAACATTTTGGTTGCTACAGAATTACTTTTGGCTGATGAGAGTTTGATCTTGGCTGCTTTTTTTTTTTTTTTGACAGTGTTAAACTCTGTAGCACCGGTGGGCTCAGAGTTTCAACAGTCTGATTGTCTCAGCCTCTTTAACGCAGGCATTTCAGTTGTCAACCACTATCCACTGATCTAGGGTTCGCTCTTTAAGTCATTCATGAGGTTGACCTTCGGCAACTTCTTTTCTTTTCCTCTGAAATGACTTATAATACCCTATTTCCTCAGTTAACTGCAATGTTGATCTACTGCAGTTAATAAAATGGTTATATATTGACTATTGGGATGTACTGCTTTGCATTGCTATAAATATTGTAACTGCTTATAACTTTGTAATGACTTCATAAACATGATTCACTGCACTAATAAACATTCAGGACAGCTGCAGAATATGGCTATCCCTTCATGCTAGTTGCTTTGGCCTTGATAGTCGGAGACAACTTTTACTTCCTTCATTAACAGATCCTTAATTGATATTTTCCAACAGTATATGGTCTCATTAGAAAAAGAAGATCCTAATAGGATGGGTTAGGATTTCTTATGACCAGTGGAAACATCTAGATGAATCAAATTGTCTCTGTTTTGGTAAATATTCCTAGGATTATCAAAGTTAAATGTAGAGTTGATTTAGGGTGAGGGACAGGAGAAGGGCACAGTTTCTGCTTTCAGTGCTAGTGACGATTTATCTAATTTAAGGCATTACATCAAAGGGCACTCTGCTGTCAGTCTTTGGAGGTCACAGGAGAATGGGCAGGAGTTCCAGCAGTGAAAATAGCCCACCAATGATTTTCTATTTAATTTGTGCTTGTTTTAAAATGTGGAGTAATTGAATATTTTTGGCTTTAGCAGTCCACTTTGTCATTCTAAGTTTGTATGTCCTACAGGCACTGAGTTGTCATTCAGTGCTCAGTTCCCAGAAGAAACCAACAAAGAGAATGTGAATCGGTTTGCAATGTCTAACCTTAAACTACACAATTATGTGACTACTGAGCTTTGGCATCACCCCAGCCTCATACCATATGTGTCAAGTCCTGCGGTGGTATACAAATGAAATCAGAGTAGTTTTCTTAAGCTTAGTCTGAGGTCCTGGCATTCAATTTTGTTTCCCTTAACTCCTAGTTTAGAGTTTGACCATACTGCTTAACACTGGTATTTAACAGCTACCACACTTCAGAACCGTGGGCAGTAACATGGGTACAGTATTCAGCTCCATGCTTTTTTAATCTGTGAGATCACCAAATCACTGTGATGAAGCTGACATGACTAAGTTGATCTGAGAATCAAATGAGGTTTTAACATATAGATGAACAGAAGAAAGAAAGACAGAACAAAAAGAAAATACCACATTCTTTGATCTTTGATTAATTCCTTCTTATGCCTCCAAATAGCATCACAAACTAAAGGTTCTTATGATAACTATATAGCAGTGAAACTCATACCTAAAGCATACCAGTTTTTCCTGTGCAAAGACATTGTCACTGCTATATTTTTCTTTATCCTTCCTGGTCTAGCACTATACAACCTGACTAGTCTCATTTACTTTTTTTTTAAACCTGCCTCTTGGAACTCAACATAACATAATCTCAAATTAGTTCATGCTAAGACAGTATTGTCTTATGATAATGAAAACACATGAATATGTAATCACAGTTGGAATTTTAAAAAAGCTGCCAGGACTTATCCACACCAAAAAGTAGAGTAAGTCTACCAAGCCAGAGAATAATAATAACATCGTGTTATTGTTTCATCTCATGGTTTTACGCATACTGCAAAAAAAGGGATAACAAGTGGAGCCATGCCAATGTTGGGTATTTACATTGTATCTTAAGATGCTTTGTACTTTTCCAGGATGGATTATGATCACTTAAACCAGATATATGCTAATTTCTAAAAGAAACATTAAAATTGATAAATGAAACAAAGGTGTGGGAAGATAATCTTAACAAATTGATGGAATGGGATATTTAAAAAATACATGCTAACAGTCAAATCAGAAACTAGGGATCAGGGACTGGAGAGATGGCTCAGTGGTTAAGAACACTTGTTTGTCTTGTAGAGGATGAGAATTAAATTTCCATTATCCACATGGTGGCTGACAGTCACTCATAACTCTAATTCCAGGTGATCCAGCACTCTCCTCTGACCTCAGTGAGCATAAGTCATGCACACGATACACAGACATACATAATACAGTCAAAACATTGATATACATAGAAATAAATAAATAAATCTAAAATCATTTAAAAAAGAAACCATGGAGCAAATGAAAAGAGCTGACACAGATAAACAGAAAAGAACAAACAGGTGGTAGAAAAATCGCACAGTATCATCACTTAGTGTTAAGTATAAATGAGATAATTATTCCACTTAGAGAAGAAGCATTTTCAGGATGGTATACAAGAGGAAGCTAAAAACAGTTATATTGGTTTTAAAATAGATCCACTTCAAATGAAAAGTTTCAGCTGGAAAAATCCACATTGGCTGAGAGTTAAGTGTGAAATACAATGCATTAAATACATGCTAATAATATGGAACTGATTTGACTAAGTTTCCATCATATCACTTAGTAGTACAACTAGAAATACCACCAGAAATCAAAAATACTTTTTATTGATGAAACACTAACTCCTTAAGGATTTGTGAAAATATCAAATAAAAATATATAGAATTTGACATAATTTTTCTTAAGGAATCATTTACTTCGTCTATCCAGCACTCATTGATGACAGTCTCATTGAGCCACCTGGAAATAAAGCTGTTTTGCTTCTTTTTGAAACAGTGCCCCATAGTGTAGCCCTAGCTGTCCTGGAACTCACTATGCAGACCAGGCTGTCTTCACACTCGTAGAGATCCTCCTGCCTCTGCCTCCTAATTAAAGGCATGAACCACCACACCTAGAAAGCAATAGATATTCTAGGGGAAATGCTCATGAAAATATACTCTTGATGGTAAAACTGTGGATATCTTTGTCCTAAGCCTAGAATCAAGATGAAGCAAGGATATTCTTTCTCATCTCTTCTCTTCACTTTTGTGCTAGAGATTCTAGTCAATAAATTAATCAAGAGAGGAAGCTTATAAAGGTGTGGAAAAAGAAAAAAATGAAACTTCTTGCTAAAAACATGATTACTGAGAAAAGAAGATACAAAAAATGGAGCCTAGTAAATGTCTCAGAGGGAAGAAGGAGATGTCACATGAGCTGAAAGCCAGATTTGGATCCCCAGAACCAACTATGGAAAATGAGAATGGACCCCAGCTCTCCTCTGACTTCCATAGGTTTGTCATGGCATAGAAATGCAGGCAAGTACCTGTGTACATACAATACTTCTAACTATAAAGACTTCAAAAAATTATAAAGACTTTCCAATATATAAAGTCCAAAGAAATTGTATCAATGTTTTAAAAATTGCTTACATTTCTCTGTTCATGGTAGTGCTATTTGCAAGGGCCAACCTATGGAGATAACCAAAGTGTCATTAAGGATCAATGAATAAAACACAATATTTGCATATAAACATTATGTACACACAAAACTGAAGAAACACTGCCACTGTGACAAAGGGGATAATAACAGAAGACAAATAAATAATGTTAAGTCAACAAAAAAGACAGAGGACACACAACTTGATCTTCCTCATGAAAAGGATCCATGGCATCCGAAGTGTAAAGACAGACACAAGAATACCAGAAGGCACAATTTGAAAAAATGACAGTTTTTAAAGGAATAAAAATTTCACTACAATATAATTAAATTTTTAATCCATTTTGGCAGAGAATGAACCATTTTTAACATTTATTTACTTATGAAATAAAATGTGTAAATAAAGGAAATTTTCGAATATACAATAATGAGAGCTTTGCTATATTTTTACATTTGTCATTAAACTGTGATGATTGAAAGGGTGATACTTTTTGGTATACTATACTCTAGCCCAGGAAACCCACCAAACTGGTGCAGGAAGAGTTTTATGGTAGGTTCTTATAGCTTGGTATGACATCATACAGTTTTAGTATATCATAAGCTTTGGAAAGATCCCAAGAGGCATGTCCATTCTGTGCTCAAATTCAGTCATTCATTCTGCACATAGCTTGTGACAAGAATTGATGAAGGGATGCTGACTGGTTATCATGAGGTCAAAGCATTTTTGTTCTCCATTTTCTACATTATTCTCAAATATACTGCTTTGAATAACTCAGAGTAAAAATGAACAAAAGTATAATGTAAATAAAGATTAATCTTTATGTCTCAGAAAAGAGAATATCATCCTAATAAAAACTGAGACATATGGATATAGTCTATTGTTTTTTTAAAAGAAATACAGTAAATACAGGCCAGTGAGATAGCTTAGCAGGTCAAGGAACTGCTGTCACAGTTTGTCACCTGAGTTTGATCTCCAAAATTCACATTGTGGGAGGACAGAATTGGTTCCAAAAATTATCATCTGTCTTCTATATGTATGCCATGGTACACACACACACACACACACACACAGAGAGAGAGAGAGAGAGAGAGAGAGAGAGAGAGAGAGAGAGAGAATATGAATAGACATAAACTTTTCAAATAAGTAATGACACTGACATTGAGATATTGGTAACAGAATTAGTAGGTAAATACACAAGATAAAGAATAGGTGCACATGTGAATTTACTCATGTTATTGTTTAAAATGATAAATCACAATTCCAGGCTTAACTGTACGGCATAATATATTAAAAGTACCATTAGGATAATAGTGAGATTAATGATAACATTAATTACAGTAACAGCATATAACAATTGTATTATGTTACCAGTGTTGTTCAGATTTTATAGTAGAGGAATCCAAGGCACAAAAAAGCTATAACTCATGAAGACTTAAATTGTTAGCAAGTAGCAGAGCGGGGAAGACAAACAAATTAACCAATAAAATGGGGTGATGAAGGCAGGGAAGGTAGGGAGAGTGAGATACTAAAAATGTATTCATTTCTTCATTCTTTTACACAATCAAAGGAGGAAATGCATGCTATTTAAAATCACTATATTAACAATGGGTTGTATAAGTGGTTTTAAGTAAGAACAATCCCCAAAATACTTAAAACACAGCACAAACCTTTAACACTATGAGATTTAACACATACAGATTTACATTAGGCATAAGTCCTGGTTTTAAGTACATATAGATAAAGTTTGAAAGCCAGAATATACAAAATATACAGAATAAATAAGATTAATTAAAGAAAAACTATAGCTTTGTTATTAAAATAAAGAATATCCTCAAAATATATAAGAATAATTATCTACACAGAAGACATATTTTTAAAAGAGGGATATGAAAATTTGTAAATTTTATGAGTAACGATAGGAATTTATATTTGCCCTCAAATACGTGTATGAGAAATAGGTGAGATGGAAGATCCACAGAGCTTGAGTGTTGGGAGGTGGGATGTGGGGATAGGATCATGATTACAATGAAATTAATGGTATTACAAAGGAGGTAGTATTACTACTGTCCCCCTTACCAGATAAAATCTATCCAAGTGTGGCATATCAGTATGACCAACAGCAGATGCCAGCCCCTCCACCTTGCATTTGCCTGTTCTGTAGCTATGAATGACAAAGTTCTTGCTGAGCATGTTACACAGTCTGTGACCCTTTGCTGTATCAGTAGAACCTGGACTAAAATAGCATGCAAACTTAGGTAAAGTCACTTCCAACAAAGACACAAAGAGCCATGATCAGCAAATTAATCAAGTTTCAATTCTTTACTAAAAGCAATAAAGTCTAATAAAACACACACCACAACTCATCCTCTCCAATCAGCATACATCTCAGAGGAATCTCTGCTTGGAAGAGCCTCGCTGTTGTGTAGTCTCTGGAGAGATTGCTCCTGTATGTCGAACTAGCTTCTGGGGCTAGGTCCTGACTCACGTCTCTCTTGGATCTAGGGCAGAGAGAGTCTTGTAATGAGCCAGGTTATATATATATATATATATATATATATATATATATATATATAGAGAGAGAGAGAGAGAGAGAGAGAGAGAGAGAGCTATTTATACACTTGGTGACTAATATTCATTTTAATTAAATGACATAATGCCCATAAAAATTTGAGTACAGTGTGTGGCATAATGCTGTCTCTATAAATAATTGTCATCATCGTCATCTGAAAACATAACTGCTTTAGACATCTGAGCATTGTCAGTTTATTTCACTGTTGAGCATAATGGGGCAGCTAGTCAAAAAACATGTTTTTCATACATATGTATACCTGTATGGTGATGTGTTTGAAGTTTTAAAGGATAAAAATATTATATTTGTTGATTTGAGTGATAATACTGAAATTCTCAGAGACAAAGTTCTTTTCTATTTATATTGCACAAATATTGTTTACGTCCCACAATCTTGCCGGTGCTAGCTATTATTAGTCTTCATTTAATCTTGCCATTTTGGCAGACAACATAAAAGATCATTTTTAAGATTTGTGTTCTCCTGATTAATAATGACACTGAGAAGCTTGAATACACTTCATTTATTCTTCAATTACTTAACCCTATGCAGTGCCTCTTTTCTAGTAAGTGAATATTGTATATATGTGTACATGTTCAAGTGTGTGTATGTGCAGCTGCATATGTGTGCACAGGGCATATATGTGAGTCCAGGTGATGAGCACACAGGTGTATGTGTAGAGGCCAGAAGCTGATGCCAGGTATCTTCCTCAATTGCTCTCCACCATATTTGTTTAGGACATGATTTGTCATTAAACCTGGACTCAGTTTGGTTAGTCTGGCTGGCCAGCCAGGCCCTGGAGTCCTTGACTCCCCTGTGTTTGTGTCCTTAGTGCTAAGAGTATAAGCATCTGCTGCTGAATGAATGTGCCTTTGTCACCACAGGTGGTAGTAATACGAAGTGAGATTCTCATGCTTCCACACCAAGCTCTTGACTGAGTCAGCTCCCCAGGCTCTTCACCCTTGTAAGAGACTCCCTCACAATAAAGCTCTATGGCAAAGCATATGCACCCTGGAGTTAGGTTTTATGAGGTCAAATCTTGGCTTTAGCACTTACAGTGTGCACATTCAGTCTCCTAGTCTCTCTTCTAAAACAAGTGCAGTTTATTAGCTAACTCATAGGTCTTTATGAGGTCTATATTGTTATCTTACTATATATATTTTAGTACTATGAAATCTTTCAATTCCCACATTTATTTTTATCATATAATCCACAGTAAATATAAGAATAATTATGGATTATTATCTGTCCACTTTTTAGTATTTCTTATAGTAATCTGTATACTATTTTTATAATAAGAATAATTAAATGACAGATATAATTAAGGCCATTCAGAGGAAAACACATTTAGTCTCGGGGAGTCTGAATTAAGGAGCCAGAGACCTAGGCATCTGTTTTGCTTTGTCTTCACAGTGCATAGGCATTACTACACATGTGTCCTGGAAGGGGCTTGGGTAGAAGTTCTGAGATCTGGGCTTTGGGGGAGCAATGAAGAGAGGACTTCACACAACAGAGCTGGGTTGTAGAAGTTTAGTTGCCATGGTAAGCTGTTTTAAGTGGTTTAAGTTTCTTGAGTACCAAGTCAATGCTAAAAAGTAAACAAATGGCTGAGTCAAGAAATGGGTGGTACAGCATTAAATATTAAATATTAATATTAAATATTAAATATTTTCTGAGGAACAGACTCCTGTGGACAATGAGTGATTTTACTCGATCTTTACCATCTATCTCTCTGTCTATTTACCTACCACTTTAACACCTATTTGTCCATCTTCCTATCCATGCAATATAAGAAACTAGTTTGTGCAATATGATAAACAGGTTCACGAAAGCAAAGGTACAGTCTTCCTCCGTGACCCTGAGAATTAGCAGAGTCATGAGTAACAGTTCTTTCTCAAGTGGAGCCTGAAGACTGGTGTCTCAGCTCAAAAAAAATCAGGCAGGAAGAAAACATCTCTTCCTCTAATTAAATCCTTCATCAAAATGGATAACACCCACATACTCCAAGAATATATCTTCCATTCTCAATTTATAGATTCAACTACCACTCTTGCGCACAAGTACCCTCATAGACATAAAAGACTGACGCTTTATCAAGCAGATGGGTACCCTGTGATCCAGTTAACTTCACTTATTAAATTATCTACCACACATGCCCATGGAGATGTTAGATGCATGGCAAAAAATTATGAAAGTGGAAAAGAGAAATTAATGAGACAGCTTAAAATAAACATAACTACCAATTAAATGGAATCAACCCCCAACACATACAATCACAATGAACAAAACAGACTCTGCTTTTTGTGTATATATATATTTTACATACATATGTGTGTGTGTGTGTGTGTGTATATATATATATATATATATATATATATAACAATAATCAATGAAAAAGAGGCTATCAGTTTGAGAGTGGAGGGGATATGAACAGAGTTGGAGGGAGAGAACTTGGGAAGAACGTGAGGAAGGAAAAGGAAGAAGAGATAGCATGTAATTGTGTTTTAATTAAAATATATAAAAATAAATAAAAATGGGGAAAACCACTAAATCCTTTAACCTTTGAACCAAATTTATTAGGCAGATTTTATCAATTGTTTTTTTTCTTTTTTTCTTTTCCTCATGTTTTTTCACTTCCTTAAGCCTTAGAAGATGCATGCTAAAACCCAAAGAAAAACATATAGGCATCCTCCTGAATATTAATCTTCATCAGGCAATGAAAGGAGACAGAGACAGAGACCGACATTGGAGCACCGGACAGAAATCTCAAGGTCCAAATTAGGAGCAGAAGGAGAGAGAGCATTAGCAAGGAACTCAGGACCGCAAGGGGTGCACCCACACACTGAGAGAACGGGGATGTTCTATCGGGAACTCACCAAGGCCAGCTGGCCTGGGTCTGAAAAAGCATGGGATAAAACCGGACTTGCTGAACATAGTGAACAATGAGGACTACTGAGAACTCAAGAACAATGGCAATGGGTTTTTGATCCTACTGCACGTACTGGCTTTGGGGGAACCTAGGCAGTTTGGATGCTCACCTTTCTAGACATGGATGGAGGTGGGCGGTCCTTGAACTTCCCACAGTTCAGGGAACCCTGATTGCTCTTTGGGCTGATGAGGGAGGGTGACCTGATCGGGGGAGGGGGAGGGAAATGGGAGGTGGTGGCAGGGAGGAGGAAGAAATCTTAAATAAATAAATTAATTAATTAAAAAAATTATCTGGCAATAATCTCCGTCATTTCCTTTCTAAATAATTTTCTCTGGAAAAGGAGTTCCAGAACTTTTATTAACAATGCAACTCATTTTCCTGTAACCAGGATTAATATTGACAGTTTTGAACAGAAGAATACTCACTAGTATATCTACTTTACTTTTACAAGAACCTCTAACAACTTCTAGATGCCATAAAGATCAAAGGACACAAACATGAGGTCCCTCCTCCTGAAGGCTGTTGTCTAATAACACTTCACACAGCCATACCCAACAACTCTTCCATACTCGCTGCTCCTTTTTACAAAACACCTTTTAATGTCGTCTGTTGTTCTAATCACCCTGAGTAGATATGATAGACTTTCTCACTGTAGAATTTATGCCAGGTAGAATTACACAGCTATGGGCAGACACTGTTAAAATAAATGTTGCCTGAGCTGGTCACTATAGCATAGTTGTTTTCACTGAATTATTTCTGAGATTCAGCAGCAATATTCACGATACTGGATATCTTAAAACCAGATAACCTTCCAAGATACAGAACAAAAGCAAATTCTAGTAAAGTTGAATATTTCTCACATATACTTTTAAAGTCAACTGTAAAATCATCTTTATAGAATTAAATTTTAAAAGATAACTCTTATTTTTGTCATAACCCATAAATTCAGTTTGACTCTTGTATATAATACAGCCTTTTCTATATTCATTCTCTATTTCATTTTTTGTTTTATAATTTTATACATGGGTACTGTTTATAAAATTTTTATTCCTCCCCATCCCTGTCTCCAAATTCATCTTATTCCCTGTAACTCTCTCTCAAATTCATGACCTCTATGACCTCTTCTTCTTTAATTATTATTGTCACACATACACACACACACATACATACACACTCCTGAAGATTCCAGTTAGAATTGGTCACATGTATATGTATGAAAGGCTTATCACTTGGGATTAGATAACCTGCCAAGGGGCTCCTTTCTGAAGAAAACTGACTATCCTCTCAGCAGCCATTGATTTCCTGTGTCTCCTTTAGGTTGGAGCTTCTAATGTTTGATTTGCTGGTGAGTATGTTTCTTTTAAGACAATTGCTTCCATTTGTTAGAAAACACAGACTATGCAAGACCAAATAATTTAGTAATGAAAATAAATAGAAAAGCTAGGAACTGATTTCAGGTACATCTGACAAATAGTATTTGGAGGCCCAAAAATGTGAGCCTATTTCACCTTGTCTGAAGGTCAGAGAGTTTGAGTTTGCTCATGGTTGTTAACAACTGTGGCTTCACTCCCTGACCTAGAATGTGGTTACTTCGTGTTTTAAACATTAAGATGGCCCATAGAGGTGTATCCTCTCCACCCTTACCAAAGATCAAAGAATTTAAGCATACTTCTGCTCCTGCTTTTGAATTAAGAATTTTGACCTAGGGATTGGCTACCTTCAGGATACTTTGTCTAGGTGAGTTCATTGCCTAAATAACAGAATGTTTTTCTCTTGAGTTAATCACTTAATGTCTCAAAGTATTGAAGCAAGTAACTGTAATAGTTGTCCTTTGTATCATGTTAAAGCAGTCTTTTGCCTTCCCTCCCATTTTGTATTGGGATATAAAAGTATATGGAAAATTAAACACAGAACAAACTCAGAAGTAAGAACTCAACAAGAGGCACTGAATATAACTCCTAGTACTATTCTATGTCTGTGTGATTCTTATCCCACAGTAGGGAGACCTAAGACACAGTACTTTCTCTCTTAATATGTGACTCTTAGAGAGGGCAGAACAGTAGCATTCCCCTAGCATTTCTCCTTTGAAACTAGAAGCTGAGCTTCTTAGATCTCAAGCCAAATTATTTATTAACAAACTAAGCATCTAGTGCCAAGGACAGAGCTCTGTGGCATGCTGTCAGAGAACTTTCTGTTGAGTTGGCAGCAAACCATTAGTCAATATGCTCTCGGCAGAATAATTCCACCAGCTACAAACTGACCTAATTTTATGAAAAGCACATCCACCTATCATCAAATTTACAAAAGCACAATGAAGCACTGTCAAAAAAAACCCTAAAATCCAAAAGATACTTTTGTCTACCTATATAATATTTTCAAGTTCTATGAGACTAAATTGGCTCATCCATTATTTAAGAAAATTTACTTGATCTTACTTTTTCAGTATTTTTCAGAATTTTTATGCAAGCATCAATTTCCTTTGAATCTCTGAAAGGCGAAATTTATTATGGTGTATCTAAAGAATTGATTTTCAAAAAAAATTCACTACATTTATAATAAAACTATTATTTTAGAGATTGTACTTTTTGAACAATTGACTTGAGAATTTCAACCTACAGTGTCTAAAATAAATGCAGTTGTAGTTAGAGTGCTATAACTTTATGAACATTAATGGCCTGAAACAAATATATAAAAATCCATGTATATGCACATGCCTCCCAGCACCTACATATACAAATGACTGATAGAAATACAGTGAATCAATCTCACTCATCTCTAACAAGGTCTTTCATGATTGGTCAGTGTGTTTTCTTTGCTTCTTCTGAAAGTCACATAAAAGAAGTGATTCATTTGTTTCATCTTGAATCCACTTTTCTCAGTGTCCTTCCAATCTCACTGACCTGCTTCTGTTGTTGGTCACACAGAAGCTGAACATCTACCACTGCTGTGCTACAGTCTCATATCTGCTGCACCTCATCCCTTGAACTGTCCAGGACACACAATAATCAAGAACATCTTTGCTTGGGTGTACATCATTCTCATGATTTCTGTACACTAATTCTAAAAGACATTATTCTTCCTCCTGCCTTTTATGCATTTCCCTCAATGTTGTATGGGTGCTTATATGATGTATTACTTTTTATAATTTGTTTTCTTTGGAAATTCTTGCTTTCTTTTTCACATTTTTACATAATATTCCTGTTAGCTATTTGTTTTTCAGAATCTGTGCTGCTCATGAAACATTAGGCTTGAAGTTAAGCTGCTTAGCTCTTCCTATGGAGAAGAGGAGAATAGCCTATAGAAAAGAAGTACACTTGAAGCATCCCAATAGTCTTTATTTTAATAACTGCATCAGTAGGCAGATTCATATATGTGTATACTAGGAACAGGCCATGTCTGCTACATCCTATCTTTCCTTCTTCTTCTGTGCTCGAGACACCATTGTATGAGACACCTTTGGGACTCACTTAATAAAACCTATGGGGTATGAAAGAATGTTATTCTTTTTGTGGTTTGTATGTTCCTGTCTCCTTTTTAGTTCATTTTCCAGTAGAAGATGAGTTATCTTAGCAAATTAGGGTGTATGTTGCTTAAAATTGAGTTGCTTCAATATCCTAATATGCAGTGTGTCATCACTGGTCTTATGCAGAAATGCAGCAAGCAAATGGAACACAAGAAGAGGCCCAGAAGGTCCAGCATAGTTGGGATGGGAAAGGATGGTTGAGCGATCAGATTTCCCATTCACAATACAGCAGGTCGGACCTCAGGATAATAGCAAACTTAGTGAGGAACAAATTAATCAACCCTGAACTAGGAAATTATTATTATGATGACAATGATGATGATAATGATAATGGCAAAACATTTTGCATCAGTGTTCTTCCTTCAAAAGCAACTATCTCAGTGAGACCCGATAAGATATAACACTATAAACACTTTGCCAGAGTGTCTAGTTTAAGTCAGAATAATTCCCTTAGCCATGTAGCCTAGTAGACTGATAAATGGTTGAAACTAGTTCTCATAAATTTTTGAGTGCAAATAATTGTCATTGTGAGGGTAATTGCTGACATCGTCTATAATATTCTTTGCCTCCTTAAAATCTAAATTAACGTACTAGATTGACAGAGAGCAATTGGAATTTCTTCTGTGTGATAAATGATTTTTCTTTTTATTTCCTATAAGACTCTAAAAGTTTATTTAATTTATTTCATCCAATATATTTTGATCATAATCCTTTTTCCTCCTTAATTCCTCCCAGATTCTTACCAATTCCCTACCTAGACTTTCTCTTTTTCTCAGATATCAATACCTACATACATACATCTGGGAAAACGCAAACTAAACCAGAACAAGAAAACCAAATGTCAAAGCAGACAAATCTAAAGAAAATAAAAAATTAGTGGGATAAAAAATAACCAACAAAACAAAATATGCACAGAGGAATAAGCATGGAATACATTTAGTATCTGCCAACTCCTCCTGAACATGAGGCCTGCCCTGGGATAGGACTGATATACCTAGTCACATGCCATTGGAGAAAACTAATTTAACCTTTCCTTAGTTTTTAAGTATAACACGTGAAAAAAATTGCTCCTAGTATATAGATGTTCCTTTGTCTCAGGTCTCTGCTGCTGTTGTCAGATCCTTTTCCACACTAAAGTGAGAAGAAGGGGGTGCCATGGGATCCGTTCCACCTGTCCAGATGTCTCATCCTAGAAAGAGTACCTGGCCTTTTTCTTCAAATTAGGTTAGATACCTGAAACCAAGTTGACAATGGAACTGAAATTGCCACGGCTATTTTGGACCAGTAATCTGAGCTGATGTATGTGTGTGTGTGAGAAGTTAAGCCCAATGTGGAGAGACACAGGTGTTTCTTGGATTACAGGAGAGTCAAATTCAGAGACGAAATGGATATGGAGCTATGGCTCTTTTCAGTACACGCACAACATATTAGCTTTGCATCATGGGAAAACCTTCTCTGAAAGAATTCAGCACAAATTTTCCAGACCAAATCCAGTTTCTCAAGACCAGATCACTCTCTGTGCACTTGGCATAATGAAGTCACCGTAAACATTTTCTCTTTTTCCCACTTTACTGGCTCCCATGTCAAAAAGTTACACACCAGGGAAGTTCTGTGAAGTTCAAAGGAGGGCAGATCCGTGGCTGATGTAAGAACTCTCCATCATTAAATTACACTGATGTGGGATTCCCCTCTGTATACTGTGAATACCATTGGTTAATAAAGAAACCATCTTGAGCCTGCGCAGGGAATAGAAGGAGGTGGGGAAAACTAAACTGAATGCTGGGTGAAAGAAAAGGCGGAGTCAGAAAGAAGACATGTAGCCCCGCTCGAGCCAGATGGAACTTTGCCAGTAATCACTGCCACGTGGCAATACAGCTTAATGGAGATGGATTAAATTTATATGTAAGTTAGCCAATAAGAATCTAGAGCTAATGAGCCAAACAATGATTTAAATGATATAGTTTCTGTATGATTATTTCAGGGCTGAGCAGCCAGGAATGAAACAAGTGGCCTCCTCCAACATTACATGCACCCTTTGTAATTTATGTAGCCCATTTTTTATTAGTGCTGGTATGCTTTCTGTCCAGAAATCTAATGGTTGGTTTAAGGTCAAGCCCAACATGAATGAATGCTTGCTAATGTGTCAATTGAAATGCATCTGTGATAAAGTTCTGACATTTCACTGGGGGCCTTTTCCTAGCTCAAATCTTCTGTCATTTTGACAATTGAATCTCATTTGGAAGGAAAGGATAAAAAAGACAAATCTACATCTTGACATCTTCTGACATCTCTCTAGAGGTGATGAATCCCTGTTTTGGATGAGCCTCAAAATAATTGAGCAATGGAAAGTAAATGAGAACAGCTTCACGGTAGCATCAGTCTAACTTTCTGTCAAAACATCTTGTCAGCCAACAAAACAATGATTTAAATCCCAAATGTAATTTATCACTCAGTGATGGAAGTGGTTATGAATATATGGTTATGGTGGTTATGCATATATACACATGCATGTATGTATCCAAACTATTCCTCATGAGTGCAAAATATGCCATATTTTCTCGTGTTGGTAAACATGAAAGAAAATATACACATTCAAAACCTCAAAACACTGTAGCACAGAAATACAAGTTTGCTCTAGGTTTTTTTTTTATTCGAAACTAATTTGATTGACTTTCCAGAAAAAATATGACTTAAAAGATTAATCCCCAGAGCTAATACCTGGGGATTAATACCTGCTACAGATCACACAAGTTGACAGGGCATTTGTCTTCACAAGGGCTTTTCTTTTGCTTTACCATGTTTTCCATTTATAATATCTGCTAATGATTTATTATGTGTCTATACCTAAGGCGTGATCATTTTTTATTTCAATTTAAAACTATATTAAGAGCCCAAGTTGCTTATCCTCTCATGATTTGTAAAGTAGATAATAAATAAAAGAAATGCATGTTGTATGAAGTACCCTAGCATATATATATATATATATATATATATATATATATATATATATACATAGCCTTGACATGCTCCCCCTGGAAAAGAAAAAGTAAACACATCATAAACATTGATTTAAAAAGAAAGTCACATGAAGCCTGCATATGACCTATACTTTTGAACACTTGCTTCTAAATGCTGAAAAAAAAAAACCCATAATGATCAAAACAGAGTCAGTTGAAACCACCTGAACAATAAATACGCCAGTAGCTAAAGGCATCTAAAGGGGTCACTCTGACACAATAGCTGAGCCTTAGTTCTCTACCTACCTCTTTCCTGAGGTCATTGGGGTCATCACTGAGTCAGCAATGGATGTAGTGCTCCTGCCTTTGGCACAAACATAGCCAAAGCCCTATCTGCATTTTAAAATGGAAAGCATCATTATAAGATCATGTTTAGTTCACCAAGATCCCTCCCTTCTGCTGTTCTCTTCAAAATCACATCAACTCAATGGCCTATAACATGTTTCAGAAAATTGAGGTACTTTAAAATTACAGCTTAAAAAGTGAAATGCCATTAGTCAACAATAAATTTAAAATAACAAATGCTGCTAATTAATTGTCCTTTATTGTGCAGTTATGGGGATGAATGCAAAACATCTCTTGAGTATATATGGGCAGGAGAGGTAAACAGATCCTATTTTTTTTTAATGCACCAAGAGAAAGAATGGAAAACTTTTGCTTATTTAGGGTTCTTAAATCACCTTCTATGTTAAAGAGGATTATGTAAGTGTGTATTATCATCCCTATATTGTCCAACACTGACAAAAGTATATCAGTTTTTTTAATATTTATTCAACAAATCTTTATCGAGTAGTTAGTATTATAGACACTCTTTTTGCTACTTGGAATATGAAAACAAATAAACGATTTGTTCTTGAAAAGCTAACTTTCATTTAACACACCTAACAGTTCTTTAAAGTCAGTGCTATTATTAACTTCACTTCACAGAAGATAAATACAAAGGGATTTAGGGGTTAATTAATTTGCCTGATGTCATGTAACAGCTCAGTTCAAAGGCAGACTATGAATCCTGGTGTATGTAACTGTGGAGTTTGACTTGTTAATTACTTTAAGTTTAAAATCCCATCGATTAAAAAAAATGAATTATCAGCAGACTAGTAGCAATTTCTTTAATCTTAAAAACTTTGAAGCATAAAATAGTGTTAATTATAACAAAAAGAGTTAACCTTGGCTGCTTCATTTTAGAATCCTGTATTAAATATTTGTAACCAGAGTGGCAAACACCAGAGGTTATGGGAACCAGGTGATATATGCACAGAGCTGTGAAATCAAAATGACCTGACATCTGCCCTCACTGTGGCACTCAGTAGGTGTGCCACTGAAGAGTCACATGATCCCCTGAAGTTTCCCTTTGTAAATTCACCTGTAGAGGGGTCACACCACCTCAAGGGTTGACGGAAGCTCAGGAGCAGTAGTAGAGGGTGTGAGCTTAGCACACTGTTGAGCAAGTAGCTCACATCCACTAGATCTGTACTGAAATCTTACCGTTCTCGTCTCTGTGGATAGAGGCATAAAATGAAGCAACTCAAGACGCCTGCTACAGGTTGGGAGGCTAAGTCATGGCTTTTCACAGCACTTTGTTTTTCATCTAAGAGCTCCAGATATATAACCTTGAATGAGTGGGCTTCAAGTTAAAAACTAATAATCAGTTGCTTCCTGCTTAGTCGATAAGAACATAATTGAATTCCTTTATGTTTTAGGATTGGTACCAAAATGGATATTAAAAATTTATAGGGAATTACTTTGAAAGCAAATTTAAAACCAAACTAATTAGGACTCTTTCTCATTTGAAAGAACGAGGTGTCTTGAGAAAAATCTCAATTGATCGTTTAGTCTCAAAAGTATCATAGTTATCAAGAAGTCAATTGTGTAGACTAGAGATATGGTTCAGCAGTTAAGAGAACTTGCTGCTCTTACAAAAGAATCTTGTTTGATTCCAGACATCCACATGACAGCTCAAAACCCTCCTGAGCTACAATTTCAAGAGATCTGATACCTCTCTGGGCTTTCCTAGACATAAGCCACATAGCTGGTACAGATGCATACATGCAGGCAAAGATAAAATAACAAGCTGTTTTTTAAAAGAAGACTAATTTGTGTGTGTAGCAGTAGTCGTATTGTGTCTTGTAGGGGAGATGACAGTTTAAGAATATTAAATATAAAAGCCATGAAAGAAAAGGTGAACGCATTCCAGAGAAAATGGAGCAAAATGCAGCAAACATTATAACACCACGGGAAGAAAACTTAAAAATAATGATAATGAAAAAAAAATTTCCAATTCACTTGAATATTTAGAAATTGTTCTTACTTATCAAAATCAAGTAACAGCAAATCAAATAATATCAAGTAACTAGAAGTCCCCGTGTTTTCAAACAATCTAGATAGTAGATATCAAAGAACACAGTAATGGGTAGCATAGACCACTGTGGAGGGGTCATTCTGAACAATAATATACACATTCCTTTAACTCTTAGATGGAACCTTCCATATCTGAAAACATTAAAATAAAATAAAGGAAATGTTTTTTTTGTTTTTTATTTTTACTATACACACATGTGCTCACACACGTGTGTGTGTGTGTGTGTGTGTGTGTGTGTGTGTGTGTGTGTGAAACTACAGTGTCCTTTGAGGCTGGAGATACATGTAGTTGTGGGCTGCCTATTGTGGGTGTTGGGACCCAAACCTGGGTTATGCGGAAGAGCAGCAAGTGAATGCTCTTCACCACCAAGTCATCTCTCCAGTCTAAAACTATTTTCTGCTTTTGTTTGTTTGTTTGTTAAGAGGAAAACATAGAACATAAACTGGCTGTGAAATGGAAGATGACTCTGAACTTCTGATTCTACTGCCTCCATTTCTAGAGTACTCGGATTTCAGGTGTATATCCCCATATCTAGTTTTATATAGTTCTGGGAATATAATCCAGGGAATCCCACATGTTAAGTAAGCACTCTACAATTGAGCTACATCCCTAGTCCTGAAAATGTAGATTGTTTACTTGCTTGTTTTAATATTTTTACCTAGTATTTCTGTTTCTGAAGTTTAAGAAGCTTTGCATTAATTATAGAGCTGAAATTGAAAATCAATGTATATGTTTTCAGATTAGATTGACAAAGCAAGGACTGATATGGGATTCCCCTCTGTATGCTGTGAATACCATTGGTGAAAAAAGAAACTGCTTTGGCTTGTTGATAGGGCAGAACTTAGGTAGGTGGGAAAAACAAAACTGAATGCTGGGAGAAAGGAGGCAGAGTCAGGAAGAAGCCATGGAGCTGTCACTGGAGACAGGCATGCTGAAACTTTGCTGGTAGGCCACAACCTCATGGTAATGCACGTATTAATGGAGGTGGGTTAAATTAATATGTAAGAGCTAGCCAAGTAGAAGCTATAGCTAATAGGCCAAGCAGTGATTTAATTAATACAGTTCCTGTGTGGTTATTTGGGCTCTGGATGGCTGGGATGAACAAGCAGCTTCTTACTACAAAGGATTGGATCCACACAATGGTATAATAGTAGTAGAGATGGAGACCAACCAGCAGAAAAAAAAGAGGCTACATGTGCCTTTATCTGCATTTATAGTACAGGAGACCATGCCCAAAGTGGGCTGGTATTTTAAAGTCTATTGCATGAATGAGTACCTACAATAATGTGGTAGAGAAAACAAGACAAGAAAACTTATTGAGTAGAGTCAGCTCATGTTTAGGAAAACTAAAAGCATAGAAATGCATGTAGAAGGCAAATGTGATTGACTGTTGGGTCATGCCTGCTGTGCACTGCCTTTTCTGTCTTAGAGTTATGAAACATGCAAGCAGGTACTGATACCCAAAATCTTAGCAGCTAAACTAGAACATATAATAATATCAATAATATAGAAGGAAAAAAAACAGTACTTTAAAGCTTAATGAAGGATGTACTGTGGAAAAACATTAAGCTGTGTTATTAGCAGCAAATAAAACAGAACAAACAAATTCAAGTCTAACTCTGGAAACCAGTGAATGGCTAAATAATGCCTTAGATGATAGCTATAGAGTGACCAAAAGAAAAATCACCAAAAGTATGTAGTCACAGATTTCTGACGAACTAATCCATTTGAATAGCTGATGTAAATTTTAAGAGTAGGATTCCAACTCACTCTGTCCCTCTGAACTGAGGAGTACTAACCATCTATCTCATTCCTTTGCTTCACTGGCACTGTTTGCTAATTCTAACATTACATGTCTTACAATCCCTCAATGTAAAATACTTCTCCAAATTAGCTTATTTAGTACTGGTGGTAGAATATTACATTTACTCAATTTAGTAAACATTTTGTACGTTTCAATTATAGGATTAAATTCTTTGAAAGAAACAGTTTTATTTTCATGCAGATTGGGCCCAAATACTAAGATCACTAAGAGCTGGTAGGAATGGAAGAGAAAAATGGAGGAGTGGTGGCTTAAATAGCATGGTCTTGAACACTTCATTAATCCAATCAAACAGTGCCCAATCCTTCTTAATTAGAAAGCACTTAAAAGCTGTGCATTTGAAGAAACATAGCATAATGCACTGGGTGAATTTACTTTCTACTGGAAATGTAAAAGAGTAATGAGCAACTGGGATGTAGCTACAACCAGCCCCAGTAGCTCACAAGAATGGCTAAACCATTCAGAAATGGCTAGGCCACTTTGCTACCAGCTTCATTGCTTCGACTTGAGTGATGATTTTTGTAAAAAAATGTGGAATGGGTTCAGTTTGTATATGATTATATCATACTACTGAACACAATTTCAGATAGAAGAAAAACTTTAAATTATTTTCTCTGGCTCTCCTTATTTTGTTTTGGCATCCTTCTTTTCCTTCATCACTAAATTCCTCCACATCTTGTTAAATGCAATCTTGAAGAAAATTTAAACAGAAATCGATTCCCAATATCACATAAGATATGCAGTACTATACATTAGCTATGAACAATAATTGAATATTCTATAAACTCATAAGCAGCCATGTAAATTAAACCAAATATAAAATTTTCCAGCTTAAAAGAAATCTAATTCTTGAGGTTGCTGTCACTGACAGCTGTTACAGCAGGGCATATTCTGGAAGCAATTCTGTTAAACACTAAAGTTTGCATAAATATGCCTAGGTACTCTATAAAACTGTATATGGATAAACATGGAATATGCATAAATCATGGGAGTTTGTAAGCCTTAGTCATCTCATTATCAAATCTGCTATAATAGTTGCAGGTGATTGTAATAATCAGCAAGGGAGAGAAAAATTGATATGTCTAAACTATGATTAATTTGAAAACAAGAAAGAATATTGATTCTATGAGCCAAGAGTGTAAATGTTGGGACTTACAGTATTAAGTGAAAACCCTGACTCCTTTCTCTCCTCAGTCCCACAGAGAAGGACTGTTGCTTAGGGATTAATAACAATAGAAGACATTCATAGAGATGAAATAGGGACTAGCATGGTGCAAGAGCAAGGAAAACTCTATATGCAAACCTTCCATCATCTCTTTGTTGTTTCTTGTCTTGGTTCTTCAAGAGGCAAGATGGAGCAGGAGACTGCTCAGCCCTTTGAATTGAAGAACAGTGTACTGTGTAGCCTTGTTCCTCAAGCTCGCTCTGATTTCTCATCACTAGAAATCTTGGGGTAAAGCAAGCTGAGCTTGCTGCCTATTTTGTCAAAATGAGTTGTCCAGTTCACTAGAAGTCAGTACTAGTTCTTCTAGACAGAAGTAAATTGACTCCTCTTTTATCTGATGCAGTCTAGCTGGGATGTATGATATGGCCATGATGCCGGCCTATGAAAGTAGAAGATGGATGGCATTGCAATGTGGCTGTACCTCTAAACAAATCAGTTTCCTATGGGATCCTGGCCAGATATCAAAACTGCACTAAGTTTTGGACCAAGATATTAACAAGAAGTGAGAATTTCATTTGTCCTCTCTTCTTACACTTTCCCTAAGAACCCAAGAATGGGAAAGAAAAGAAAAGAGAGATGATAAAAGACACTTCTAAACCCTACCTTCACATCGCTGCTCTATAATTAAATACATATTGAAAACTGCTTTGAAATTTTTGAGTGAAGTAACCATTTTAATTCATATTATCTTACAGACGATTAATTCTAACAAATTTTACCATAACTTAAGTACCTCTCATTCATATTTTCTTATCTTAGAAGCAAAGATAGCCCCATATGTTTACACCCTAACAAAGTTTACAATGGATGCTAAAAGCGAAATAAGCAAATACATATGTAGACATAAGATAATATCTAAGAAGTTAATATTTAACTTGACAATGTCTGACTTGACTTCTGTATGACATTTGAAACTGATGACTAAGTATAACAGGAAGTAGAATTTCTTCAAACTCTAATAACATATGTCGTGAAGGGCACATGGATAATATTTGATACATTCAAAATCCTCATTCTTAAACTCTTAACTAAATGTGTAGTACCAATTATGATAGATGCATATCACTGATTCATTTGTGAGAAAGCCAACAAAAATATAATTTTGAGACACAAAATTACTCCTGTTATAAAGAATGAGTGTTTTAAAGCATATGAGTATTAGAGACTGTTCTCATTGCCTTAAGCAAATGCCTGACAAAAGCATATGTGAAGGAATTAAATTTTGTTCTGATTTGTGGTCCTAGTGGATCTCATCCATCACAGTGAAGAAAGGAGGGCAGTAGGCATGACAACTAAGTTTTTCTACTTCAATTAACCTAAATCAAGAAGACCCTTCACAGCTATGCCCAGAGGCTAACCTAATCTAGATTTTCCTTCACAGCTGTGCTCAGAGGCTCGCCCCATAATGATTCAAGATCTTGTCAGTTCAGCAGTCAAAATTATCATAAGTTCATCTCTGTTGATTTGACACCCAAACAAACTATATTTAAGAAATAGACTTATTAATTTTAACCACATAAATTCACAACAATTTGAAATACATTCAACCCTACTTTGAAGTCCCAAGTCTTTAATAGTTCCAATTCTGTTTAAAAGTCAATTTCTTTTCTTCAACTCAAAATGATCACTCAACTGTGAGCCTTTGTAGCATTTAAAACCTTCTGAACGACTTTTAATATACTATAACACAAGGCAAGCATTCCTTTTCCAGAAAGGAGGAATTAAGACATAGAAAAAAATGCTCGGACCAAAACTGAAGTGCAACAGTGCAAACATCAAATCTTACAGGACTATGTTCATCTGGGACCCATATAGAATCATCTGGACTCTGGAGGAATTACAACAGTCCCACTCCCTAGCTCTGCTACCTGTAGCACACAAAGTCTCTTTCTTGGACTAGTTATACTATTTTTCTGCATATTAGTTCAACTGATGCCTCATCATCCTAGACTCACCAGTATTCTGGGATCTTCCTTGTACCTTGGGCTTTACCTGCATACCTTTATACACTGACCTCTCAGAGACTTTTGTAAGGAATTCCAAGCCTGCCACATGTGGCTGTTTCAACTGCTTGCTCTAAATGCAAGTAATAACACTTCACAGCACTCTTAATTTTGAGACTTTCATACCTTCAAAGCCACTACCATTTAGATGTTGCTACCAAGTGCTAAGCTATAGCCAGCCCCCTTAACCCACAGATTCTTTAAGCAGTTGTCTTAGAGAAGCAGGGGCTCCTTCAGCTACCTTTACAGAGCAAGATTTCTGCTTTCCAATAAATTTGCACTTTCTCAAGTCTGAGCCTTAGAGGGATCCTCTTCTCAGAATGCTTTGCTATTCATACTCTTTCTCTCCAAACTTCATGTTTTTATATCCTTTCTATCAACTTTTTTTCAGTACATACCTTGATACTAAAGTAAGTAACCATGCCACAGCCTGAACATCATCCTGTCTTAAAATTTTCTACCACCCCAACAAATTAGATCATGACCATTAAATTCAACTTTGCTCAGGTTGCCAGACATAAACAGACTCCTTGACACAATGTTCCATGAATGATGGTGTCTTTCTCCCCCTCTGAAACCAATAGCTCACCGGGCGATGGTGGCGCACGCCTTTAATCCCAGCACTCGGGAGGCAAAGGCAGGTGGATCTCTGTGAGTTCAAGACCAGCCTGGTCTACAGAGCTAGTTCCAGGACAGGCTCCAAAGCCACAGAGAAACCCTGTCTTGAAAAAAACAAAATAAATAAATAAATAAAAATAAAAAATATAAAAAAAAAAATGAAACCAATAGCTGAGCTACCACTGTCTTCAGCACTTTCAACATTCTTTTCTTGTAACATCTACCACCATGGCCATTAAGCTCTGCTTGCTGCACTCTAGAGGTGTTTATTCAAGAGCTTCCAACTCCTTCACATTCCTCCAACAAGACCTTTTAAAGGCCTAATCACCTCACAGATTTCTTGCAGCATCAGCCCCTCTTTTCAGTACCTATCTTCTAAATCACTTTCGTTGTGTTGAGCAAATACCTGACAAGAAGTAATCGAAAGAAAACCAGAGTTTTTTCTCTAGTTTAGAGTCTGAGGACATGATTCTATCAGAATAGAAAAGACAAGGACACAGGCAACCAAAGCGTGGTGGAAGTGAGAAACCAACTGGTCACATGGCTTTTCCAGTCAGGGAGACATGGAGGTGAATGCCTGTGCTCAGCTAGATTTCTCTTTCTTACCAGGTCTGAGAATCAAGCCCATGGTGTGGTGACTCCCATATTTAGGATGAGTCTTCCCATTTCAATACAATTCTTCACAGGCATGCCCAGAGACTAGCCTCTTCTAGCCAACCCTTACAGGTGGGTGCAGAGGCTTATCAGTAGGTTTTGTGAATTTGGTAGTCAATGTAAACCATCTCGATGTGGATTTTATGACTTATTAAAATTTATCATTATCCTTAGTTATAATAAATACTACTTTACTTTGCAATATTTTCTAATTTGTTCTTTTACTCACCTAGCTATTGTCTTAAGATGAATTTTCAGCATGTTCTAAATAGGCTCAGATCCCCTGCTTGTTTCTCTGCTTTCCACCATCATACAAGTTGTGAAAATCAACTTGAAGAAGAAAGCAGAGAGTATTCATCTCTGTCTGTGGAGGTGATGTGGAAATGGGACAAACAACCTCTTTGCTTTTTTTTTTTCCTTTCTCACCAACATGGACTGTATCCTCACAATTCCATTCAAAATAAACCCTTCTTTCCCTGAGCTAAAACAAAAGAACAAACAAACAAAAAAAAAGTTAAATTCATTTTGCTTCACAGTTCTGGAAGCTTCACTCTGTATCTGCAGGGCCCATTGTTTTGTCCATAAGGCAATGCAGAATCTCATGTTCAGAAGGGTGGTATGACAATAATTTGCTAGAATTTGGATTGAATCTCAGAATCCTTTGAGAATGGTATCCTTCAAAGTGTTCACCATCTCTAGCTAGGTCAGATCTCCCTAAGGTTCCAAATATTTTTAACAAATAGCTTTATCCTGGAGACCAGACTTTTAATGCATGATTTTGGGAGAAACACTAAAGATGCAAACTATACTACATGGAATTAATTTTTGTTTATTCTGGTATAAAAATAATGCATCCATGTATTTGGAAGTAGCATTATAATTTTATAGCGTACATTACTCCAAGAACTCTATCTAGGAGTTAGGATTGTGATTCCTTTCTGTTGCTAGTCTCTTAGTATGTCCTATCTTGTCAAACTATCCCATTTTCACTAGGAGGATACTGATGACTCACTGGTAACACAGCATCTCTGTTTTTTCTTCCAGAGTTTAAAAATATACAGAGAGAATTGGTCAGTTTCACAATCTCACGGATTTTTGCAATTCTTAAAAATTCAAATTAATTCCCTTTATGTTTAGCCATAAACACAAGCAATAGTACAGTGTGGTATGTTCTGGGGACTGAAAATTCTGAACCACAAAAGCATCCTTCATGCTTTAAGAAGAGGGAGTTTTGTTCTGTCTTGATTTTCAAACATCACTGAAGATAAGACTCATGTTGAATACTAGAGAGAAAAGATACCCCTGGGTGGAGGTGAAGAATCTCTAACATATGTACCTTTCATTTTCCTGTTGATTGTTGTTTAAATTCTTTTCCTTTTTATTGTATTATAATCTGAGAAAATCCCTTGTTACACAGTAATGAGGACTCCATGTAGAATATATATTATGAATAAGATCTGCCATCCTGCCTCTCCATTCCCATCTTCAGCTGCTCATAAGACACACAATCTCAGCTTATAAAGTATTTTATTCCACTACCTTTGAAGAAATAGGCAGGCACAATGTATGCTTGCAAATTCTGCCTAGATTCACTTAAATTACAGTTTTTTATAATATGGAGAAAATTTTTAAAAATATATTACCATGGATTACTGTCTTTTACTTGAAAAAAAAAGGATGAAAGAAAAGAGATTCTGTAGGACAGAAAAAAATTAATTACCAAGAAATGAAAAGTACTGATTTTCTAATGTCATTTATGGATTTAAAGTCGCGTTTGTGTTTATTTTAACTCTAATAAAGTAAAATTTTCTGCTCGAACAGAGAAAATACAAAAGCTGAAAAATTAACTACTAATGATTCCTTTTTAAATGCCTTTCTCTAAAGATCTCATTAAAGTTTGTCTTCATTTTAAAATACCTTTGCTTCCCTTTTGAGTTTCAGCATTTACATATTCACAACAAGTCCTGCATAACAACATTCAGGCAGCTTTATTCATATTAGCCTAAAACTATAATCAACTCAAATATCTACCCATTCCTGAATGCATGATGAAAATGTGCCTGCCATACATTTGCAGTTAATAGCTGGGGCAGTTTAAAACAATGCTGTACTCTAATGCAGAAGAATCCAAATAGTTTATTTGATGCATGAGGTATGATGAAGAGTTCCATTTTACTTATACTGTATCTCCAAATTAGTGATAAATAATAGGCTGGGGTGAGCATTAAGAAAAGGACAGGCTATGGGAGGAACCAACCACCTGATTGAACTTGAGGCCTGCTTCATTGGAGAGAATCCAGTCCTGGCGCTGTAATCCTGGTCCACAACCCACAACTGGGGAGATTTTAGGTCCAAGAAGGGAACTCGTACTATTATTAACTAAATAGACACAGCATCTGACTGCCATCTAAATACCTAAATATGTTTATGCTCACAGACAAAGGCCACTCTCAGCCTTAATCAAGGAAATTTCTCTCTTCAGTGAAGGAAAACGACTATAGAGACTCATGATAAAACAGTGCTAAGAAGTCATGGCTGAAGGCTCAACCCTAAACAAAATATTTGCACCACCCCATCTAAGGTTCGGGAAACACTATGAAAGAAGGGATAGTATTGGAAAGATAAAGATGGGGTGAATGAATAGTAAAGAGTCCTCTAGACTCAAAACAAAGCCATTGTGACCCTGAACTCACAACAATGTAGTTACCTGAACTAGATCCCTACACAAGACTAGACTGACCTTGTCAGTGGCCAATAGTGGATGGGCAAAGAGCTAATGAGATACTCCTTGCTGTTCTACTTTTGGCTGCTGATAGAGTCTAGAAAAAAAGAGAGATGTTGTTTTCAATTGTATCCCTACTGGTAAGTATCCCAGACTCTAAAGGATATATCCAAACCCATGGTAACTCAGACAATCCTGGTTTAACCAATCTGTCACAAAAGAAATGGAAGAGAATGGGAGAAAGAGATGTGAAGGGAAGGGATTGGGGTAAGCAATAGAAACAGAGAAATGGAAGGGAGGGGAGTAGGGATTCAAGAGTAGTCGGTGTATATTGTGTATCTATGTGAATTTATTAAAGAAAGTAGTAATAAAAAGGATTCTTTTTATGGAGTTTTATTGAACTCTACATTTAAGGGTTGAAGGGGAGGGAAGAGGCAAGGAGAGGAGCAGAGATAAAAATGATTTTTAATGGTATCTGGCTAAACACAGAGATCAGTGCCTTTCTCAGACATCATCAGAGCATCAGAATCCTCCTACAGCAGATGCAAACAAATCCAGGAATCACAGCCGTTCTTTACTCAAATCCAAAGGGGATGTTTCCATCAAACCTCTCCTCTCAGAGCTCAGGGACTCTCCTGGAAGAAGAGGCAGAGTATAAGAACCAAAGGGGATGTTTCCATCAAACCTCTCCTCTCAGAGCTCAGGGACTCTCCTGGAAGAAGAGGCAGAGTATAAGAACCAAAGGGGATGTTTCCATCAAACCTCTCCTCTCAGAGCTCAGGGACTCTCCTGGAAGAAGAGGCAGAGTATAAGAACCAAAGGGGATAGCAAGGCCCTGATTGGTTTAAAAACCAACTGAGCAAAATCCATATGAACTCTCAGAAACTGAAGCAGCAAGCACAGGACCTGCATGGGTCTCCGTCAGCTTATAAGTTATAGTTTTCAATTTTGTATTTTCATGAAACTCCTGCATGTATAAATGACCAGATCTCTAATTTTTGTGCCTGCTCTTGGGTCTCATTTTCTTCTGTCAGATTGTCTTGTCAAACTTCAATGTGGTGATTTTTGTTTTATTATATTTTTCTTTGTTATATTTGGCAGTTATTTCTTAGAAGCCTGTTCTTTTCAAATGAGAGACAGAAAGGGAGTGGATCTGGATAGGAGTGGAAGAAAGGTTGGAGGAAGTGGGAGCAGCAGAGGGAGGAGAAACTGTACTCAGTATATAATATATAAGAAAAGAAACTTTTCGATAAAAGGGCAAAATAATAAGTTTCATTAATAATTTTTTTTTCTGAAGAGCCAGAAAGGAACTTTGCTTGTTGAATTGGCTTGTATAATAAGTGGGGTAAGGACAGAATCCTGTGCCTTTCTCAGAAAACTTTAATCTATATACTTAAACTATTTTTGTATTTCAATAATTTTAAACTTTCAGCGTATTACAGAGGTCATAATAGCTTAAATGAAAGGAGGTAGCATTCAAAACAAGATAAAATAATTAATTAAAAAATGTGAACACTTCAGCTCCTAAGATTAGTAGCTTATATTAAAGATCAAATGGACATGTTAAAAAGTCAGTTCTACCAGTCTAGCTATCAAAAAGAAGATGATAGCAGTGTTTAAGCATAAATGTTTTTCTAACAAATAAACACGATAATATATCTATCTAAGTGTTAGGAAAAAAACATCACCAATACTCCTAGAAAGCCATGAAAGAGGAGCAGCAGAAGATGACTGTATAGAGTGGACACAGGCAGATGGTGGGTGCTGAGCCTGAGGACCATGCAGCATCATCTGATTCTTCTTAAAATGTTGATAGCTAATATATATCAATTGAATCTATCAAACACTGTCCCAAGTGCTCTGTGTAAGCTCTTATATATTATACCTTTTGTCATATCCATTTTTAAGCACTGCTAGCTGAGTTTACAAAATATATTCAAGATCACAGATAGAAAAATACAGCACAAGTCAGGGTCTCTAACTTTGGAGCACACTCACTTGGTCACTGTTTTGTACAGTTTCTTTTCTCTTTATTTTTTGTAATTTATATTCAGTGTAAGATCAAAGCATATGATTACAGAATCTATTTCCTCTTCTGTGTGAAAATTATGTCACAAAGAATTAAGAATGGATATAGAGAGAAGTCTGAAAAACTACTGAAGTTAAGGCTGGCTTCACAGGTAGGTGTCCCATCTGTTTGCACAAAAGCCTATATTTGAACTTAATTTTATGCTAGGTATCCTGAAAACTTAAGTGTTTTTACAGACAGAAGCCCTACATTTGTGTTTTGTACTGAACCCCTAAATTATGCTGCTGGTCCAGGCAATATTTCATATAAGAGTTTTTAATGCCTTGGGTGTCTAGACTCAGACATCTTTGATAACTTGAATCTGTACTACCCTTTCTACCATTCTTCCCTGAGGACTGAATTTCCAGAATCATCTATTAAGCATGAACTTAGGCAATAAACCAGAAGTTTATAAAGATAATTCAACTAGTCAATACCCATAACCACTTTATAAAGAGATTCTATTTATTAGCATTTTGCTTGGTGAGCAAACTTTGGCTCAAAAAGGTTACAGAACATGGAAAAGCTAACTGGGTAAACTCAACCTTCATTCTTCTAAAACTAAATTAAGTCTTATCTTCAAGTTCTTGTTAAGATTACCCTCCGGAGACTTAGGGTCATGTTCTGCCTACTCCTGCTTATGCATTTCTATAGCTATTGACTCAACCAATTATTGGAAAACACCTTTCCACACAAAATATACTGTGAGCATCTACCACCTATTAAGGACCTAACAGACCTGTTCTTAGTTCCCAATAATATGTAAATGAACAGATATGAATTCTAAAGTAAATAAAAGAAAGTATTATGAAAAAAATCTTGTCAAATTTGTAGTATATTTTTCAAACTATGGAGGGATATATATCCACCAACTTCTTGACCAGGTAAAGTCACTGACAATCATACAGTATTTTTATTTATGTATATTGTCTGATGGTGAAGTCTGTGATAATTACAGCTGGTGTTATGTCTAACCAGTATGTTTAAACTTCAGAGACTGTGATGTGTATCCAGGGACAGAAGAGGCTTAATTTTCTCTCCGATGTTCTTTAATACCTGAGAGAAACCTTACATATTTCAGTAGCACTACCCCAGGTGTAAAGAGAGCAAGAGGGGAAAATATCAACCGCTGGAGGCAATTTGTTATATAATGTAAGTGTTTTCCCAAAGGATGGGGGTTGCAGGGTAGGGGGAATGTTGCCTTTGTTTGGGCCCACGCCTTAAAATTCAGCCACCTATGAAAAACAATGCCAAACAAAATCCTAACAAAATTCTATTATACTTATGGTTTTAAACAAATTTTAATTACAATGGTGTATCTAAGGTATCTGTAGTTTTCCCGAGAGAATTTTTGGTGAACTATTCAAAAGCAAAATGAGTGTAGTAGCTTTAATTACATGGAAGGAGAGTCAATGTGCATTCAAACTGCTAATGAGAATTTGCTTTCCAAAGTCTCCGTTTCCTTCCTATTGCATGCCTTGAAGGAAAAGCTAAGGTCTTTAACACTATTTTAATGCTGGGTAAGAATCAGAAACGGAAGCTTCTTTCTTTTGCTGAGAGCAATTTGATGATGTGTCATTCCCCATTTCCTGGGTATTATTGCTTAAACAAAATATCCACAAAACCCGACAATTTTCTATTATTTCCCAGAGTCACAGGCTCTGTCGAACATCCTACAGACCTACACATGAACAGCAAAATTCAGGTAGCTGTTAAGGATATAGCACTGAGTGTCTCTCATACTACATGCACAATTCACAAGGGGATTTATACTGACACTTCTCATGTATAGGAAGATGACAATTTCTAATGGTTCTTCGGTTTCAACACTAATGTAAGTGTACCTGAGTGATGTCCCAAGTACATTAAATAGGCCCAATGTCTACGTAGCATGCCCTTTTTGTGGTTTAATTAACAACAGCATACTTTTCTTTTTTTTTTTTTTTGTTTTGTTTTGTTTTTGGTTTTTTGAGACAGGGTTTCTCTGTGGTTTTGGAGCCTGTCCTGGAACTAGCTCTTGTAGACCAGGCTGGTCTCGAACTCACAGAGATCTGCCTGCCTCTGCCTCCCGAGTGCTGGGATTAAAGGTGTGCGCCACCACCGCCCAGCCAGCATACTTTTCTTGTGGACTTTATTGGTCATCGGATTTGTTGTGGTATTGCTGTCTTCTCTGATCATTTCCTGGGTAAATTGCTCATTCATGAAGAGATCCATACTCATGGTCACATGCCTGCAGTGGCATGAAGTCAGCCAGCCTGCTAATTGAGTGTAGGGACCAGGAGACATGCCCTTGCTACTGAAAAAAAAATCAAAAAGTGCAATTCAAAATGGTTATTGGAAAATGTGGACATTTGAAATAAATAGGGAGTCTGTCCATGGTAAGTTGGAAAATTTATGAGAAATGATTGGAGGCAATGAAGTATTATTTCCTCTAAACTTGACATAGTCCCTAAAGATGAGCACTTAAGGACATTGACCAAAAATCAATTAATTTTTTTTTGAAGAAATGTTATTAAAAAGCCTGTTAGAGCTCACAGTTAAGGTGGTCACATGATTTGCAATGTAGAAACTTGTTTAATGGGAAAAAGATTAACGATAGAGCCATGTGGAAGTAAGCAACATAGAGCATTGCCAAAGACAAAGCTAAAACACTCCTCCAACACAGACCGACACCTGGAGCAGGTGGGCAAGCTGGCCTTGTGATCATAAGAGTGGGAGACCTCTCATCCCCCCCTGCCCTTTACTACTATAAAAACCTAACTCTAACTGAGCTCAGGGCTCTCTGTTTATTCCAAAACACTGGACATGCAGAAAGACTGAGTTTGCAAACTTACATAAAATAAAGGCTCTTTGCTTTTACATACAGGACTTGGTCTCCTTGTTGGCTTTTGGGGGACTTCATGGATTTGGGCATAACATTTGGGAGCTTGTCCCAGATTCCCCCAAGCCCACTGGGACTACCACCCACAAGCCCACTGGGACTACCACCCACAAGCCCACTGGGACTACCACCCATAGAGCCTTCAACCGACCAGGAAGCTTTCTACGTTTTGTTTCTTGTCTCATGTCTTTCTGTAAGTGGGCCCAGGAAGCGTAAGAGCCTGTAGATGATCTAGGCAGACAAGCAAAATGATCACAGGTGGGGTGCCTGGAGGAGACATCCCCAGGGCCCTTCTGCAGAGGGTGGTTCCCTCTGGTGAAACACACGGGTAGCAAGCAGTCTCAGTTCTGTGGACAGACACACAGAAAGTGGTCTCACTTCAATAGGTGAGCGGGTTGTACCCATAAAACAGCTTGTTTGGTTCGATGCCATTGTCTTGTTCATTGTTCTGAGAGTCTGTATGTTGTTCCTGACTTAGACTGCCAGTGATGATATGCGACAGACTCAAATCACGAGTTCTTTGACTTTGATATTGTGATCACTTACAGAACTGGACTTTAGAGATAAGGCCATAAGCATAGGGGTATATTTTCCTAAAAGGATAAGAAAAATAACCTCTACCCACTGCCTTAAACATATCATGAAAAGGAATCAGCCTTGGCCCCAAGCACGAGGCTGCTGGCTGCGGGGCAGCGTGCTTGTGTGGATGGGTGGCTGGGTTATGCAGCCTCATTGTTGCAACATAGCAAGGCTGCCAGCCACAACTGTAGGGGGCAGATATATACCAATAGGATTTCAAACACTAAACAGAGAATCTGGGGTTAATTGTGATGGCTTGGTGAGGTTTACAATCTTTTCCCCCAATGCTGCATACCACCCTGCCCCTCCCATGCTGATAGATGAGTTCCCTCCACCTGCCCTGGGGGCTGTGTGCCTCAACTTTTGGTCAAACCTGACTAAGGTTTGGCTCTGTGGGTCAAGGACTCTGGCTATAGGTGTTGCTGCAATGGCCATGTTATGACACTATAGCCAGACTTCCCTCCACCAGAGCTGCTTTGGTCATTCAGATTCAATGTGTTATAAATATCCATCATCATTTATAGGGGCTAGTTACAAATTATTATTGGTTAAAGTATATAAAATAACTGTTGTTGATCTCAAATGTTTCACTCTGGTACAGGATTTATGGAATGTAAATTTAAAGGTTTTTTGTTATAGTATATACATGTTTCTGTTCTTGTTTAAAATATTGTAGCCATACATTATATTTCCACTGAGGGAAACCACAAGAAAGACTTTGGTAAACTATGTTTTCTGTGGTTTCTCACATATGCAAATACTAAATATGCTTGTTTTGTTGAAAGGTTTTTCTATGTAAGTTTTCTTGCAAGCATGGAGCTAAGACAGAACTGGTCTGACTATTTTTGCTGTCTCTGCCACCCATCACTGCTGTGGCCACATTTACAGGCCTGACTTCAGAAATTTATCACTGAGCTCTGATTTCTAAATTTGGGTTAGCAGAAATTCAGATGACTTTTTGGTATAGATTATGTTACAACTGCTATATGCTATTTTTTAATTGAAAATCTGGTTCTAAAATGGATTATGGTTCTTCTTTTGTTAGATCCATGTTTTATTTACTTAAAATCTATGCATGAATAATTTTAAAGAAACCATAAGGCATAATTCCATTTTAAATTTTGGATTGCCATTTTGCTAGAGTTAAAAGAAAATAACGCCTCATGATTTCACCATCATTTTGATTAAAGGCGACCACGTGGAGTGGGCCTAACAAATCTCCAAGATAGTTTGGATTGGGATAGAGTTTTACATGATGACCCATGTCCCCTTCTAAAGTATTAAAGCTTCACCTCAATGTTTTTATACTCAAATGTACCTTGCTCTGACAGCTAGACTTTGTTAATTTAAAGAGTCAACCAGGTGATAATAGTTATAAAAACATAAAGGGATCATAGGAAACAGCTGAGGTTTACAAATGTACAGCAGGACTAGAGTCCCAAAGAATGCCCAGTTGCAACAATTGACGTTAATAGTTTTAAAAATGCCAGTGTCAGGTGATAGTCACCAGAAATACCAGCTACAGAGAAATGGAGCAGGCTGAGATCTAAAAGACAGGCTGTATATGCTGTCTAGGGTGGGACCAAATAAGCACTTTATTATTGATATTCTTGATATTGCAGGAAGACATTTAAGAGATTTTATTTTTTAGGAAAAAATATTAAATAAATTTATAAGGCTGTGAGACATCTGTGCTATAAAATGTTTTATATTATGTTTTATATTGCTAATATTTGAACTTAAAAGGCTAAAAATTAGGGTCAGAGCCATAAGCACCAAAAGCTAACCAGAAATGGAAATGTTCATTTCTTGTGATGCAGAAGACAATTGTAGGGATAAGTCCCGCCCCTTAGGGGGCGTGTTCGCCTCGGGCTAATGTCTGCCTATAAATTTGGCGAGCAAGCTCCGAGCACTCGCTTCTGCTTTCCTGGTCTCCGCGGGAACGGTGGTTCTGTAAGTCTATTTCTACATTAAAGCTATATATATATATTTTTACTCTCTGTCTGCATTCGTTTACGCCGCTACATTTTGGCGTCCAAAGTCGGGCTATTTTGCCCCCGACTCAAGCGGGTAGCCCGCTACCTAACACAGCATCCTCCCGGGTGCTGTTTTTCAGTTCGTGACTCCGGCCCCAGTGCCGAGTCCGAGACCCACTCGGCGACACAGGCCCATTCTGCCTGCCTTGGCTAAGTTTTGCAGCGGAACCCCACTGCCTGAATTAGCAGAAGCTCAAGTACTTGCGGTTTTGCAACAAAAGCTGCCACAGCGTCAGATTTGGTCTGTTACAAAGTGACTTGGCCGGTTGTGGTGGCCCACGCCGGTAGGATTTGCTGAAGGAGGCAGAGGCAGGAGGATCACAAGTTTGAGGCCGGCCAGGCAGTGGTAGAGCACGCCTTTAATCCCTGCACTTGGGAAGCAGAGGCAGGCAGATCTCTGTGAGTTTGAGGCCTGCCAGGCCTTGGTAGTGCACGCCTTCAATCCCAGCACTTGGGAGGCAGAGACAGGCGGATCTCTGTGAGTTCAAGGCCAGCCTGGTCTACAAGAGCTAGTTCTAGGACAGGCTCCAAAAACACAGAGACCACCACTGGCAGGAACTGATCATTGCAGGTAAAAAAATTTTCTTTTATAAATAAAATGTCTGAACACATTACTGTTCAAGAATTTAATGATTTTTTTAATTGTACCATGTGGGAGATTTTACAAGAGGTGTCTATCACCCCACATATATGGATCCTTCTGGGGTTCGTAGTTTTCATTGGCACCAAATGGTTTGATAATAGAAATATGATAAAGTCTTTACGAGACGAATCCAGGATTCTTAAGGTAGAGATTGAACGCTTAAAAACAATTGAGAATGACAACAATCTTCTCAAGAATCGGTTTGAAGTTCTCCAGGCTGATAACAATCTTCTCAAGAATCAGTTTGAAGTTCTCCAGGCTGATAACAATCTTCTCAAGAATCAGGTTGAAGTTCTCCAGACTGATAACAATCTTTTCGAGAATCAGTTTGAAGTTCTCCAGGCTGATAACAATCTTCTCAAGAATCAGGTTGAAGTTCTCCAGACTGATAACAATCTTTTCGAGAATCAGTTTGAAGTTCTCCAGGCTGATAACAAGCTTCTCAAGAATCAGGTTGAAGTTCTTCAGGCTGATGTTAAGGAGAAATTCATTACTATGGAAGAGGGAACAGCTGATCTGGACCATAAGATTCAGTCCGTTTCTGTAGGAAATGAAACATTAACTGAGAGAATCAAAACTGCTGAATGTGACAATCGGATTTTGTCTAAAGCTTATGACAGATTGACAGAAAGATTGTCAATACAAGAAGGCATGGTTTATGCCATAAAAATTATGTCCAAAGATGAGATGTTATCTCTAACGGACAAACTTCATTCTTTAGAATCCTCAATGAAGGCTTTGGAACATAATTCTGGACAGGAGATTCAGACATTGCAGAAGGCAATGGTGAATAGAATTGAAAAGATTGAGGAATTTCTAAATTCTGATGAGGAAGAGCAAAGGGTAGAAAGGCAAATTTTAACTACATCTGTGGGTAAGTCTCTCCGGGACAATTTCCACAAAGCTCTACCTACAGCTCTACCTGCCTTTCCAGTAATAACAACAGAGAAGGTGATTGGTTCCAAAAACCCTAGGGTCATCAAGGAGGATACATGGGAGCCTGTGCGTATGAATGATCTCAAGGAAATAAAACAGGCTGTCATGACTTTTGGGATGCAAGCCTCTTTTGTTAAAGAGATGCTAAGATCTTGGGCCACGACAAGCAGAGCAACCCCCTCAGACTGGCTCCAGCTGAGCTCTGCGGTACTCGAGAGTGGACCGCAATTGAAATGGAAATGCTTATTCAGGCAAGAGGCTAGACTCTTAGAACAGCAGGAAAAAGCGAAGGGAATTGACATTTCCCTAGATCAAATTCTAGGTGAAGGGCTCTTTTCCGATCCTCAGGAACAAGCTAATTTGGATGAAAACACACTCTCCATGTGTACTACAGCAGCCTTAAGGGCTTGGGACAGGGTACAAGACCCAGGACAGAGAATGGAATCATTTGTCAGAGTTAAACAGGGTCAGAGAGAACCCTTTAGTGACTTTTTACAAAGATTAACTAAGGCTGTACAAATAGGAATATCTGACCCAGAAGCAAGACGTATAATGATTGAGTCTTTGGCTTATGAAAATGCAAATGTGGAATGCAAAAGGATTTTGGGTCCTTTAAAGCTCAGATCAGCGCCGTTGGAAGAATGGGTCTTGCATACACTCAATGTTGATACATTTGATTATGGCACTGAAGCATGGGTAGAACAAGCAATTTCCAATGGTAAAAGGAGACACCAGAATACCAAATGTTTTAATTGTGGAAAAATGGGTCATATTAAAAGGAATTGTAGACAACGGATTTTCAGAAATAATAATAATAATAATAATAATAATAATAATAATAATAATAATAATGCATCTTTCAGAAATAATAATAATAATAATGCATCTTCTAGAAATAACAGAAATAGGAGGACTCAGCCTTCAGGTTTATGTAGAAGATGTGGAAAGGGCAGACATTGGACGAATGAATGCAGGTCTACAAGAGATAGACAAGGCAACCTGATACAGCCGGGAAACGTGAGAGGGGGGGCCTCACAGGCCCCCATGGCAAACATGGTTCATTCATATCCAGTTTCTGCAGAGAACGTGCCTCATCAGGACAATTAGGAAGCCCCATGCCTACTGTTACAAGCAATAATGATCAGAAAGATAAGTTACGTGTGTTTTGGCAAACTTCTATAAATGATCAAAGACCTAAACTGAGAGTGTGTGTAAATGGCATTTTTATTACTGGCCTGCTGGACACAGGTGCTGATGTAAGTATCATTACCCCAGAATCTTGGCATCCGTATTGGCCTCTTCAGAATGTAAATGTTCAGCTCCTGGGAATTGGAACCCTATCTCGAGTAAGGCAGAGCACGAGATGGGTTGAATGTATAGGGCCAGAGGGACAAATAGGAAAATTAAAGCCATATGTAGCCAATATCGCAATGAATTTATGGGGTCGTGACCTATTACAACAATGGAATACTGAAATTAACATTCCTGCTAAATCTAGAGCCCATATTTCTGAGAATAATATTAAAAGATATTACAAACTGAGAAAACCGGCCATTCGGGCTGTAAAAGAACAAGCAATTGATGTACCTTCAGAGATACCAACAGCCTTGCCTCTAAAATGGTTGACTGAGAAACCAATATGGACAAAGCAATGGCCTTTAGCTGAGGAAAAGTTACAGGCTTTAGAACAGCTGGTACAAGAACAATTAGATGCTGGACATATAGAAGAATCTACCAGCCCTTGGAATTCTCCTGTATTTGTGGTTAAGAAAAAATCAGGTAAATGGAGAATGGTGACAGATCTCAGGGCCATCAACAAGGTTATTCAACCTATGGGCCCTCTGCAATCAGGAATTCCTTTGCCCTCTTTATTACCAAAAGGATGGCCTCTCATAGTTATTGATTTAAAGGATTGTTTTTTCACTATACCTTTGCAAAAAGAAGATAGAGAAAAATTTGCCTTCACAGTGCCTACTTATAACAATTCTCAACCTTCGAGGAGGTTCCACTGGACCGTTCTCCCCCAGGGTATGTTAAATAGCCCCTCCCTGTGCCAATATTTTGTGAACCAACCATTGCAAATAATACGCAAGAAATTTCCCAGATCTATAGTATACCATTACATGGACGACATCTTGTTATCCGATTCAAACATGGATACCTTGAACAGACTGTTTGAAGAAATAAAGATACTTTTACCTAAATGGGGATTGCAAATAGCTCCTGAAAAGATTCAGAAGGGAGATTCTGTTAATTATTTAGGTTATAAAATAGGTTTGCAAAAAATTAAGACACAAAAAGCACAAATTCGGAGAGATCGCCTACGGACTCTTAATGACTTTCAAAGACTGTTTGGAGACATTTCCAGTCTACGACCAGCTATTGGAATAACACCTGATCTAATAATTCATTTGAACAAAACCTTGGATGGTGATAAGGATTTAAACAGTCCCAGAGAATTAACAGCTGAAGCAGAAAAGGAATTGACAATGATTGAGGAAAAATTACAACAGGCACATGTGGACAGGGTGAATCCAGAGCTCGATTGTATTCTCGTCATATTACCATCAAAAATTTCTCCTACAGGAATTTTAATGCAGAGAGATGATATTATTTTGGAATGGATCTTTTTACCACATAAACCAAGTAAGAAACTGAAAACTTATGTGGAAAAAGTCTCTGAGTTAATTATAAAAGGCAAGCTGAGACTTCGTCAACTAGCAGGCATAGACCCAGCAGAAATTATAGTGCCTTTCACTGCTGATGAACTAAAGAAATTATGGGAAGATAATGAACCATGGCAAAGAGCTTGTGCTAATTTTTTGGGAGACATTAATAACAACTATCCAAAAAGCAAGCGGCTTAACTTCATAAAGAGAACTTCTTGGATTCTTCCTCGAATCGTCCGTGATGCTCCAATAACTGGAGCCCGTACATTCTATACTGATGCCAATAAATCAGGGAAGGCAGGTTACAAATCAGAAGACTTGGATAAGGTGGAACAAAGTCCATATACTTCTGTCCAGAAGGCGGAATTATATGCCATTCTTATGGTGCTAAGGGATTTTAAAGAACCTATTAATATAGTTACAGATTCACAATACGCAGAAAGAGTTATTTTACATATTGAAACTGCTGAATTTATACCTGATGATACTGAACTAACCTCATTGTTCCTCCAGGTTCAAGATTTGATCAGGAACAGGCTTTGCCCTATGTACATAACACACATCCGATCCCATACGGGTCTGCCAGGTCCTCTAGCACAAGGTAATGCAGAAATTGATCATTTATTGATTGGTAGTGTGCTACAAGCCTCTGAATTTCATAAAAAACATCATGTTAATAGCAAAGGTTTGAAGAAAGAGTTTTCAATTACATGGCAACAAGCTAAGGAGATTGTAAAGAAATGCCCTACTTGCTCTTTCTATAACCAAACGCCACTGCCTGCAGGGGCTAATCCAAAGGGCACTCAAAGGAATGAAATCTGGCAGATGGATGTGTTCCACTTTGCAGAATTTGGCAAATTAAAATATGTACACCACACCATAGACACATATTCAGGTTTTCAATGGGCTACTGCCTTGAGCTCAGAAAAGGCTGATTCAGTAATCACACATTTATTGGAAGTTATGGCCATCATGGGTATACCTGCGCAAATAAAGACAGATAATGGTCCAGCATATGTATCTAAGAAAATGAAACGCTTTTTTGATTATTATAATATAAAACACATTACAGGTATACCAAATAATCCTACAGGTCAGGCAGTTATAGAAAGATCAAATCGTACTATAAAGGATATGCTGAACAAACAGAAAGGGACTGAAAATACCCCCAGAAATAGATTACATAATGCTTTATTAACCTTGAATTTTCTTAACGCTAATGAGAAAGGAACGACAGCAGCAGAAAGACACTGGATAATGGAAAAGTCTGCTGAACTAAATCAACCGATTTATTTCAAAGATGTGCTGACCTCTCAGTGGAAGCCAGGAGATGTGCTACGTTGGGGAAGGGGTTTTGCTCTTGTTTCCACAGGAGAAGAAAAATTGTGGATACCATCAAAATTAATAAAGTTTCGATTTGAAGAGGAGAAACCTCTTGGAAAGGAGAAATGACAACTCATCCACAATGATGATATTCATACAGGTGGTAAGAAAAACATATAGAATGGGGGCAGGGTTCTGTTCTTATCTCCACAGGAAAACACTCATCTTTGAGAAATTCAAGGGACCCTGGATGTTTGGATACTGACAGATGGAAAAATACCTGCCCAATAGGAAATATCAAGACAACTGAATGGGTTGTGTAAGTAATATTAAACCATATTTCTAAATTTATAAAGCTGGTTTTGAAGTTGGACTCTGGCTCAGTCCCTCTCCAATTCCAAGCCTGTTAGTAAGAGAAAATCCCAGAGTTTCTGGAGTTTCTGTCTCATGTCAAGAGCCATGATATGGGACAGAAAGAAATATGAGTTTAGAAAACATCTTTGCTTCTCTTCATATCTATCATACTTTTCATTGAATATATCTATCATGTCTTTCATTGAATATATATATATATGTCTATATGATTAATGTTTAAGTTTTTCATAATGAACAATGAGTATTTCCTGAAGTGACATTTGAAGTTTCCAGGAAGAAGATGGGGCCCCATAACAACAACTCCACCTGGTTGATATGACGTCATGATACTGATAGCGCTACTACAAGACCTGCTTTTGGTACCAGCTGCACAAGACAGTTCCAACTTGGTTAGCTGAAATGGTGCACATCTTATACAACATTTTGGCCAGACCTGCACGAAAATACTCAGAGACTATTTGCAATTTTAAAAGACATTATCTTGAAATTTAACCATCATTTTACTTTCACAGGATCCCCCAGAAAGAACGTCGCCCCTATGACAGCAGGAAGTAATTCTAGAGAACGACGTCCCCTCTCCCAGTAAAGTTTGCCCTTGGGTTTAGGGACATCATTTAGGGGTTGATTATAATTAGTATATGATTGAGGGTTGGGAGAGGAATTTTATAAGCTCAAGGATCATTTTGAAAAAAAAAAAAAAAGAGGGAATGATGGGATAATAGATTTATAATTGTGAGTTACTGCTTTTAGACAAATATATTGGTATAGATTCTTGTATATTGATACAAAGTTAAATTATATTCACTATTGTATGCATGCATGTTTCTATGTCTGTTAAAACATTTTTATGTATTGACATATATTGTATTGATATATATATTGTATATATTTACCATATTGCAGTGTACATTTCTACCTCTGATTAAGATACTTATATAATATTTGTGTATTGATATATATTTACCTACTGCAATGTATATTTGTACATTGTTTATATTTGGAGGTCATTGTCCTCATTTGTTTCACAGTCGTTTATTGTCTTAGTCTTTAAGTTAGATAGATATTGAGAATTATATAGACTAATTGTCATCTAAGTTTGTCATTTATAATTAGACTTATCAGGTTCTTTAGATATATAGAGATTATACTCAGTATAGATAGATAATCTTCAACCTCTTCAAAGAGCTGTAGAAAATGGCCTTTAATCTAACTCAGAGTTTCGTGACAGTGAGACACAATTGCTCCTGGCAACACCACTCTATTCCCGAGAGAATGTTGAGCACCAAAAACACTCCACCTGGAGCCTTTCTATTTGGCAGAACTGGCCTTTGGGCAAAGAAATGCCCATGCCTCAACCACTGACACAGATACAGAGCGTGCATCAATGGATAAAACAGGACTGTCATATCCTGCCAAGACAGGGTAAGATAGTTTTGAAAAGTTCCTTGCCTTTAATAATGGTATGTCAGTTATGTTAGGCCTTAGCCAAAATTGGTTGACTCAACATTGCAAACGAAACTTTGGGTGATTGCCCAGGAAGTCAGTTGTCTCTGTCAATTGTTGCACATTTTGGATATATCCCGTTTGTTGAGTAGTGTTTATTCCCTTCTCAGATCTTTGACTGTGTTGAAGATTATATAATTGTAGTTACTCTTTACATTATTTGGACTCCTTGAGATAGAATGTTTAGCAAAGCTTTTGTTCTCAATATTGTTTGTTATATTTATTATTTGTTGTTATTGTATGTAGTTGTATTTGGTTTAGTTCTGTCTTATTTAGACAAAAAGGGGAGATGTAGGGATAAGTCCCGCCCCTTAGGGGGCGTGTTCGCCTCGGGCTAATGTCTGCCTATAAATTTGGCGAGCAAGCTCCGAGCACTCGCTTCTGCTTTCCTGGTCTCCGCGGGAACGGTGGTTCTGTAAGTCTATTTCTACATTAAAGCTATATATATATATTTTTACTCTCTGTCTGCATTCGTTTACGCCGCTACAGACAATGACCTAGGCAATTTGACAGAGGGCTTGAAACATCATCCAAGCCTATGAATCTCAACCTTTTAGAGGTTGTACAGGGGAAGTCTGGGACCACCTGCATGTCAGATGTTTGAATTGAGATTCACACCATAGGAAAAACTGCAGTTGTAAAATAACAAAGGGAAACATTCTGTAATGGGAGGATCACTATAACATGGAAAACTGTATTAAAAGGTAAAAGCATTAAAAATATTAACTGACAGCATAAAAATATATTTCCTTGTTCAAGGTCTAGTCAGGCTTAAAATGTATGTTTAGCCTTCTTTGCTAACTTTGTTGGGTTTAAGCTATTTGGATAAACTGAGTCACAAATTTTTGTATTGATACTAAGAGGTTTGGATCTCCTCTTCTGGGGAAAGAATGTTGTTTCTATGTCAATCAATCTAGGGTAATGAAAGATTCATTAATGATAGAGAATAGAACATTCACAGGGAAGCTGGATGAAAACTTGTTCAACTGGTCTCCTTAGTTAACAACCTTGCTTTCAGCTCTAAGAGACCCCTAATGATCTTGCTTCTTCTTATCAACAGACTGATGGTTTTTGCTCAAGAATGGGCCAATACTGTTGGACTGATGATAATGAGGTTTCAGTATCACCCCCTTGAGCCCCTGGACAGATAGGACCCATGATTGAGTCCTGTCATCGGTATGTGTGAAAGGGGAAAAATGTAGGGCCCAGGGCAGCTTTCCCAGGTCAACTTGGTACACACCTGCCAAGATGGGGGTCTATAGATCAGCAGGAATGCAGACCTGCGTCTCAGTTTGCTCTAGAGCAATGCTAGCTCTTAGACTCCCCCATGTTCCCATTTCACCCTGGGACCTGTTCCTTGCCTTTGCAGGAGAAAGCAATAACAGCTAGATATAACCTTGTTCTGTGTTTACCTTTGGAATTACTAATTTAGTTTCTATAGTAGCTTTAATTCAAAATCATTACAAAGTGTGGAGTTCTAGTCTTAGTTGTGGACAAACAACAGGACCTTGGAGAATTGATTGCACCACTTTTGCCTAGACAAAATAAGGTTAGATTTCCATGTCCCTCTTCCACAGAAAAAGAAAAAAAAATCACCTTATAGGCCTGACTTAGACAGTAAAACTGCTGTTTTGGATACTTCTGCCTCCAATGCTATGGATACCTGGGTAAGTCTAACTGTATATGGACTCTGGTCCCTGTCACTTTTAATAGATTCAGAAACTATTTGGTCTGTACTCAGATATACTTTATTTATCCTTCTGAGATCTCTGATAGTATTAATGGCTAGGGCAGTTATAATGTCAGTTTAACAGCAAAAGGTATCCAGATTTCTTCCACAAAGCTATAGCCAACTTGTTAGCTCATTCTAAAGCTATCATAGATGGTTCTCTGGACAGCAGAAAAATATGCATGCTTCTAACCAAAGTCTGTAATTTTTGTTAGGACTCAAATGTATGAGTCTATTTCTTCTGTTTACAAATACCCGTTATCTGTTCTTTTTCTACAATATAGGTTTTTCTTTAAGTAAATAAATTTTATTTTTTTTTCTAGTTTAAACTTATCTCAATAGGTTTCCGCTTGGCTAGCAGATGCTATGTAAACATCAGTTGCTGATTACAACCTGCTCTGAATGGTGGTAAGTGCTGAACTTTCTGAAAGCTGATGTGAACCAGTCGAACTGATATGAACACTCTCTGTCCCTTCAACAAAGTCTGATGAGTGCCCTATTGCCTAAATTTCCTCCCTACTTTTGGCTAGCCTTCCAACCTGTTTGTGCCTGGATAACAACGCCCAATGTCAGCTTGAAGTTGTTGTGGAAAGGAACATGTCATCCCATGCTCCCTGCCCAAAATAGGTTAAAATAGGCTGAGATAAGGGGGAACTCCCTGGCATGGGGGACAAGATAGCTACCTATAGTGCCTGTTGTTATACTAGAAAAATAGGTCCATGGTTGCCAATTAATGAATTTATTATTTTAAGTAGTTCCATACCTCCTTAAAACCAGGGGCAAGCAGGACCCAAGATTGGGTCCTGTCATCAGTGCTTGTGAAGGGGGAAATGTAGGGGCCAGCCATGATAAGCTAAATATGAACAGATCACCCAAAGGTCTCTCTCTCTCTCTCTCTCTCTCTCTCTCTCTCTCTCTCTCTCTCACACACACACACACACACACACACACACACACACCTACATGAATACAAAACACTCATGCACAAGAATAAAGTCTAATAAAATATACCAATGAAAAATTACATTCCAAGAATCTTATATGGTGAACATTACTAGCATGCCGTCTTTCTCAACACTGAATTCCCCAATCCATATTTATTGCTGACTCAAATGAGAGAGACAGGAACACAAAGAAAAATTGTCTCCAGTCTTACTATTCAATTTATAGTTTACAGAACAGTCTGCAGGTCCTAGGAGCTTGTTAAAACCCTGCAATTAAAAACCACAGGTTCCTATTCAGAGCCATTGAATTAAAAAACAAACAAAAGTAGTAAGATGAGCTAATTTTACACTCAAATTTACATTTTCTAAGTCCTAGACTGTGTCATAGTTCTGGCTAAGTTTATGGCAACATGACATAAGCTAGAGTCATTTTGGAAGAAGCAACCTCAATTGGGAAAACACCCCCAGCAGACTGGCCTGTGGGCAAGCCTGTTGTGCATTTTCTTGATTTGTGATTGATACAGGAGTGCCTAGCTCATTGTGGACTATACCAGCCTGAGTTGGTCATTCTGGGTGCAATAAAAAAGCATGCTGAGCAACCACAGGGAACAAACCAGAAAGCAGCACTCCTCCATGGCCTCTGCATCTGTTCCTGCCTCCAGGCTCCAGCCCTGACTTCTCTGAATGATGGACTACAAGCTGTGATTGAAATTAAGCTATACTTCTCCACGTTGCCTTTGGTCATGATTGTTTCATCATATCAATAGAAATCCTACCTAAGACAGTGATCTTATAAAAACATCATCTAAAAGAATAAAATTACGATGATATAAAAATGTTTGAACTTGAGTTTGGGTTATGGATCACAGAATAAAAAGAATTACTATCCCAGAGCTTAGACCTCATATGAATCTTAAATGTCTTACCTTACGTTAACCAAAAATCCACAAGGGGACTTTACAAGTAATCTTTCCATCATTTTTCATACCCTTGTAAAACACCATTGTGCTAATTTTAGATTACATGATCAGAAACATTCTCACATCCTAAACGCTTTTATCTGGAGCTATCGAATGCTATAACTGGACTGTAGTAGGAAAGCAAGAGAAACCGGTTATTTCTAAGATTTTAATTGCAGCTAGCATATTGAAATACTACAAAAATTCTGGGAAAAAAAAAACCCTAATATGCAAGAGACAACATGGGACCTTTCGTGGGATGACAGAATAATTAATTGGTTGTATCATGGCCAAAGGTTATTAGTGAAGCAGCTGCTTTTTTATGAAATCTGTGTGATCTATAGCCAAGGGGTTACAGCTAAAGAAAAAACGAGGTCTGTTTACTTCTGACACTGGTTCTTTTTAATTAAGAATTTTCTTCCCTTCTTGCCTTTCTGTAACAATTTCCAGTGAATAAAGCAAGTGGTTAACTGGGAGTACAGACTGTTTGAAGATTTACCCAATTCCCAGATTATTAGACACAATGAATAACTGTAGAAAGGGGAGGGCAATCTACTACCAAGCGCTACCTGAGGACTCCAGACACCCCCAATAATAAAAGTCATGACCCATTAGAGGTTGAAGGGATCATCTCCTTTCTTTGAATAGTAATAGGTTATCAGTAAGTTCTATTTACAGTTGGGTTGGGACAAGAGCAAAAACCATACAGTAAGGGGAAAATAAATATGTAAGGATTTAACTTGTAAAAAAAAAATGTGAGGAGGGCCTTGGTAGTCTGAAAAAGCCACCAAAGCCTAAGGCCAGTCTGACTCTGAGAAGAGGAGAAAGAAAGGGGATATTGAGGAGGATTACCCTGGGCTGCTATGAGGCATAAGGAGGTTGCCACCAGAACATATTACATCTCAAAACAGTTGTGAAACAAATTTCTGTTATCCCCCCAAAAAAAGTCTTATTAAATATTCCTGCTCAAGTTTGTCACCTCCCGGAAAAGGTCACAGAGAACCTGACCTTTGTCAGAACATGGGAACAGGATCCGAGCACAGCAGCTGGGCATTTTCAAAACTATGTAAAGGCCAAGGGAATATCAGAAATTGTCCTAGGGGATCACCTGGGCTCTTCAGCTTTCCTACATGCCCCTTTTAAAAGTTGCTAATAAAAAAACTGTTGGTAATAGGCTGGGAAATGGTGGCGCGCCTTTAATACCAGTATTCAGGAGGCAGAGGCAGGGAGACCTCTGTGAGTTCGAGGCCAGTTCCAGGACAGGCTCCAAAGCTACACAGAGAAATCCTTTCTCAAAGCAAGCAAACAAACAAACAAAAATCCAAAAACCAAACCAAAGTATCAACAACAACAACAAAAGGGTGGCAATAAAGACCATTTACCTTTACCAGTACAATAATTTCTTATTAGTTTGCTGTTCTCTGAATACAGAGCTGTAGTAATATGAGTGGCTCCATCACAGAGCCAAGGTATACTGGTGACAATGTTTAATTCATAGCTTACTGGGATCCTAGCTTTATTTTTAAATTAGTAGATTTTTCTGTTTCTCTCTCTTTGCCCCTCTCTCTATCTCTGTCTCTCTCTTCCCCTTTTTCTTTTCCTTTCTCTCCTTCCTTCCCTCCTTCATGTATTTTGTTTAGAATCATTCCTGCATTTAGATAAAAATTGGTGTCATAGAGGAGGGAAACCAAAGCATTTTTATTCAGAATGGTGGACGATGATGGTCACTTGAGTCATTGATAATGACAGGGAAATGGGCCACCTCCACCTCCAGCCCTTGACTTCTGTATCCACAAGTCTTTCTTGTCTGGGAACAGAGTACTAAAGAGGCCACTAATTTAAGAAATATACCATATCCTCAGGATTCATTCTAAAACTTTTGTCTGAGAAAACACTTGACATATAACCTTATGAGGCCATTTCACTCTTCTCTAGAAACAGATGCTTCATAACACGTTGTGTAATACTTTCGCTAACTCCTATTTTTGATCCTTTATTAAATACAGTCCTGTGTGGGTTTCCATACCTGTGTGGTTTAGCATCAATAAACTCTTAGATGGCAATGATGACTGATTTTAAGCACACGGAAAAAGCAAATGCAAACTTGTAAAAGTACCTCTCTGTCAGAATGCCTGCTAGCCCTTTCAGGACAGAAGACATCCTATGTGCTCAGTTCCACAGAGACTGGTCAGTCTCTTTGAAAAATGGTGTTGTACTGAAGAATCAAATTTTTTTCTAAGACTAAAATCTCAAAGCAGGGACAAACAGTATTTCAGTACTCATTCATTCCAATTCCTACCTGTGGCAAAACACTAATGTCAACTGGCTGCCATTGTTCATGTATCCACAGTGAAAAATATTTCCATGCAGTCAATTATTTAGGATATTAACAAAATATTCACAAATTGTATCTTCTAAGTCACTGAGAAGAAGGCAAGGCCATTAGCTACTACTCAAGAATATATATATATTATATCATATATATATATCATATTATATATATATATTTACCTTAATTTATATATTCTTAAGGTTGTGTGTGTGTGTGTGTGTGTGTGTGTAAAGACACAGAAAGACAGGAAGAAAGAAGGAACAAAGGAAGGGAAGGAAAGAAGGAAGTAAGGAAGACATTAATTATCAGAGACTAGTCTATACAAACATAGAGACCCACAATCTCCCTTCAGTAATCAGAAGGCCCAGGAAGAATGTGGTTTAGTTTCAATAAAAAAGTAAATGCCTAAGGACCAAGACATAATGAATGGAGGGAGTCTTAATCGAAACTTTTAAGCCCCATGAACCAGAAATATCTTTGGCTCAAGGAATAAGAATATAACATCCCAGAGCTCAAGTAGAGAACAAATTTACTATTCCATGACATTTCTGTTCAATTATTACCCTCAATAAATTGGAAGATACCATGCCACATTTGTGAGGGTAATCTTTATTAGGTTTGTGACTTGAATGCTAATTAGTCTCTTCTAAATGTAACTTTACAGATGAACTAAAATTATCTTTTGACTGTCTGAGTATCCTCTACAACACTCAAGTTCACAGATGAAATTAGCCACCACAAGCCATGTTCTTTTCCTTTCACATATAATATATAACTAGGTGTACCCTACAGTGCCACTCATTGGAAGTTTTTCTTTTTCTCATGCTACTATTTAAAGGAACAAAACCAAAAGTCAAAACTCTAACACTTTACCAAAAGTATCATTGGTTCCACACTCAAGAAATAATGCCATCGCTGGCCTAAGAGTTATGGCTGAGCCTAAAATTTGGCGAAGTTCACACTAACCTGTAAGCATCCCCATAGAATCTCCCATTCCATCTGCATCAGTTTAGCTTGTTATGACTACAATCCATTAAGTAAAGGCCCTGAGAATGGTCAAGAAACAGCTAAATAGAACTTAAATTGCTATGGGACTTCGCCATTCCAAAAGCATTTGATATATCAGTAGAATAATTGATCTACATAAATAATATGGTAAAATTTCTATACATATACCCTCATATGAAAGAGCAATGGTGTCTATGAAAGACAAAGTGCTGAGGAAGTACATCACACTTTCTGTTACTCTTTTACATTAACCAATCTTCTTTACAGAAAACGAAGTTCTAGAAAGAAAAGATAATATGCAACACCCGGGCACTTCTTTTCCCTTCAAAAATTCCTTGCTTGTCCATGAGTGGACAGAAGAGAATGTTGATAGAATGCAATCAAACCTCTGAATTACATTTGTGCTATTTCAGTTTTCTAGCAAGAATAGTGTGCATATACGTGTACAAGCTTTCAAGTACTATGCATTTCAGAGATCCTAGATAAAAGGAATACTCCTATTTAATGCCATTATTGCACACCATGATAATTAATGAAATAATTCAAACTGATCATTTAATATTTTAACTTCTTAGTACTTAGAACATTAAATATTATTTTAAAATCACTATGAAAAGTCAAAAGAGGGACTATAGGCAAGAGGAAAATGATTTATATTTATCAACACCTTTTCCTCCTGCCCTTTTAATAAAGGTCACTACATTTTCATTTTGAAGCAGTCCCTGTAAATTATGTAACTGGCCATGCCTGATGAATTGCAACCCCTATATTTGAAGATCTGGAGACAAGCAATGTCTTAGCTGGGATGTCAGTTTTAATGTATGAAAAACCCACGGTTCAGACTTAGAACACCTAAGCATTGATTATTCATCTGATAAACCTGCATAAAATTTCATTAGCTTGACACCTTGGGGATATGCTCAATGCACTCTATACTAAAACCAGTGACCTGACAGATGGTTATGATTATATGTGTCACTCTGCTTCCAAGGTGGGCCTCTATCACCATTCCAAAATGGTTTGATGTAATCTCTGAGGACCTATTGATTTTTCTCTACAGTAGGTGTTATGCCTGAGCTCAGACTACATAGGGCCTATGATCACAGTGTTATGTGACACATTGTTGAAACCCTGAAGATCAGCCTTTACCTATAAAACAGGCTAAAAATGAAGCACCTGATATAAGCAGAGAATTTATCCAAGTGACATTTGCTTATCATTGGCCTGTGTCACCTATGTGTCTTAGTGATTTTTTTAATTGTTGTGGTAAAATACCATGACCAAGACAACTTATAGATAGAAGAATTTCTTGGGGACTTGCTGTTTAGGAGGGTGAGTCCATGACCACCATGGCAAGGACAATGAGAGCAGGCAGGAAGGCAGGCATAGTACTGGAACAGTGGTTTGGAACACATATCTTGAGTCAACAACCATGAGACAGAGAGAGACAGAGAAAGAGAGATGTAGAGAGAAAGAGAGAGAGAGAGAGAGAGAGAGAGAGAGAGAGAGAGAGAGAGAGAACTAGCTGAGAATGGTGTAGGCTTTTCAAACTTCAAAGTTCATCCTACCTTCTTCAACAAGATTACACCTCCTAATCCCTCCCACACAGTTCCACCAAGAAAGGACCTAGCATTCAAATATATGAGCCTATGGGGACATTCTTAGAATTTAAATTACTGTGGGATTTCATCATTCCATATATAATATTATGGTGGTTTGAATAACCATCATAGTATTATAACTCCATTCTGATGCTACTTATAGTTCAAATTCTCTAAAAATTTGCATGTTTTTCCAGCTCTAAATCTGTGAAAATAAACCTTCACATTGGAAGTGATCTCTGTTGGGCAATTAAGCCAGTAATATATGAAAGTCATCAAATCATTGCCTGCTCAACTCAGCTTTTGCTTAACATACATCTTTAAAAATAGTTTATTACACTGACTAAATTAAAAGGAACATTTCATCATGGATTGTAATTGTATCCATAAGTTATCTATGATCTTGCATAATAAGACAAAAATTTCCAGGGTTGGAAGTTTAATACATCATCACATATGCAGTATTTTATATCAAGGAAAAAATAATATCACTTAAAGATTATTAAAAATTAATTGATATATTTTATTTGTTATTAAACAAAATGTGTATGTTTGTCTCTACATACACACACATGCACACATTATTTGTTTCATTATGTGACAGAATTCAGTGTGACAACAGACTTTCTTTTAGTAAAATGCCCTTAGGTTAAAATAGTAAGTGGGAAACACCTATCACTGGTAGCTAGAGGAATCAAAGTCTATGAAACCACAAACCATCACAATGCATTTTCCCTTTCTTATATCCTCAAGTGTACAGTGCCGTAAGATGCCTGCCAGTCTCTTGGATATGAAACATGAAGGGAACCAAGCAAAACTGATTTATTCTCCTGGATTTAATCATAATCTTGATGATAATATATTGTCACTAGGTCTTGAGAATTACACCCTGAAATCTCATTGGCTCCTTTTAACAGGTTCATGGCACTGTATGATCTTGTCTGAGTTTCTATACTATGTTTTTGGCTAGAACCCAAGGTAGGTGCTTCCTTTTCTCGGGGTTTTTTCTTTCGAAATTTGAGTTAAGATAAATTCCCATTGTGAAATTATGATTTTTGAACAGCTTACTTAAGGTGCAAGAATATTATTGAAGGTTCTAGCACATACTCAGATCTGGCAGGTCTCTGAATCAATCATAAGTAACCATAGGAATTCTCTAGTACCCAAACCTCTTGTGTTATGTCTGAGAGTTTTCAACTCAGTTTGGAGAAATAGTCCCTCCCATTATCAAAGAATTATTAAATTATGAAGACATGGGAAATCTACTACCTCTTGTCTGAGAGTTTATTTTTTATAAAGCTTGACTATAAAAGTCTGCTCATGAGGTACCAGGGATGTTGATCTCAGCCTTGTTGTATGCAACGGAGAATGAGCCTCCCTTCTAGGCCTTTGTTAAGACTCTTAATTGGTCTGTATCAAAATGTAAAGGAAAGGAAGTCCTGGATGTGTCCTTCTCTGACTACTTCCTCAATTTTGATCCCTTAAACCCAACAAAGTACCTGCTGGGCAGAACAGTATGTTCCAGGTGGTTCATTATTGTTGAAGACAATTATGGAATACTCCTGTGCTCTGGGATGTTCCTGTGGCTTCTCTGAATCATGACTCTGGAGTGATTTTCGTGCTTCGTTTCCTTTCCTTTGGCTTTTCTGTAGAGACTCTGGTCAGAATCCACTTTTGAGTCTGTTCTATTCCACTTCACTCTGTCTTTTTAAGCAATTCTCAAAAGTACTTACTAAACAACTTCTATCCCCACAACCGTTTCTCATCCCTGCTAATACTAGATTACACAAATCCACACAAAAAGCTAGAAATAGTATTAGTTACTTTAATCATCGACATATCAAAACCTTGGCCAAAGAAATGTAGTGCATAAAAGAATTATTTAAGCTCAAAGCTAGAAGGAACAGCCACCATGGCTGAGAAGTGCCCTAAGAGTAAGGTCACATTGTTTGGACAGTAAAGAAACAGAGAGAGGGGAACGTTGGTGCCAAACTGACTGGCTTTCTCTGTTTTTTCATTTTTATTCAGCCCAGGAATTTATAATCAGGATGATTTTTCTCTATGCAATTAAAATTTCTGAAACAACCTTGTAAGTCTAACTCAAGGGTCTGGACATTTGTAAACCCAGCCAAGTTACCAATATCATCTCAGATGCTATTTCTTATTTTTTCCTTTTTTAAAATTTTTTTATTCAATTTACATACCAACTACAATTCCCCCTCCTTCCCTTTCCCCACCTTCCTCCCACCCCATTGCTCCACAGAGATGGTAAGGCCTCCCATGGGGAGTCAACAAAGCCTGCCATATCAAGTTGAGGCCTGAACAAGCCCTTGCCTCCCATATGTAGGATGAGCAAGGTATCCCACCACTGGCAATGGGCTTCAAAAAGCCAATTCATCCACAAGGGCTAAGTACTGCTCCCACTGCCAGGATCCCTGAAAAAAACAAAACCACACAAATGTCACCCATGTTCAGCGGGCCTAGTTTGGTCAAATGGCCAAAGATATTTAAGGAATTGCTCAATATCTTTAGTCATCAGGGAAATTAAAAATAAAATGACCCTGAGATACCATCTTACACCTGTCAGAATTGCTAAGATCAAAAACACTGATGACAGCTTATGTTGGAGAGCATGTGGCATAAGGAGAACACTCCTCTACTGCTGGTGGGAGTGCAAACTTGCATAGCCACTTTGGAAATCAGTATGGTGGAGTCTCAGAAAATTGGGAACCAACCTACCTCAAGACCAAGTGATACCACACTTGGGCGTATACCCTAAGAGAATCCAAAGAGGGACATGCATGGATCACCCAAGGAGGGGGAGATAGATAAGATCTCCTGGGTAAACTGGTAGGTGTGGGGTGCAGAGAAAGAGGGGAGGAGAAGAAGGAAAGAATATGAGGGAACAGGGTGGCCATGGTTGAGTTGGGGGAAGGATGAAGAAGGAATCCAGTGAAAAAAATATTTTGATATAGGGAGTCATTGTGGAGTTAAGGAGAAAGCTGGGGCTAGGGAAACATCCAGGAATCTACAAGGATGACCTCAGCTAAGACTCCTAGCAATAGTAGAGAAGGTACCTGAACAGGCCTTCTCCTGGAATCATCAGGCAGGTGATTATCCTAATTGTCATCTAGAACTTTCATCCAGTAACTGATGGAAGCAGATACAGAGATCCATAGCCAAGCACTGGGCCGAGTTCCTGGAGTCCAGCCGAAAAAAGGGAGAAGGGATTATATGAACAAGAGGTCATCTGTATGACTGTATTTAGGGTAAGATGTGGGAAAGGTCATATCAAGAAATTAATCAGGTATTTGTTGAATGAGCTTTGAATTTTAGTTTCTACCTTCATTATCAAAAAATCATTAATTAATGCATATCATTTACATTCCAAACTTATTCATTCATTATAAGTATTTACACTTTGTTAATTATGTATCAGGCTATGTGCTAGATGCATAATGATAAAGAAGGTAAACATTCTTTCATGAAACATGCATTCTATGGAGGACACAGATGTTATATATTATCTAAGCATTTTCAAGCTCATTACAGAGCAAAAGAAGTGTTCTATCAGAAATAAACAGTGATGATATGCATATTATTTTTATAATTTATCTTTAGAAAATCTAGCCAGTCGTATCTCTCAAGCTATAAGACCTTTGAACTGTATTGTGAATTAGTCATGTAAAATGTTACCAGAACATTATGCGCTGAGGAACAAATGTGTGGAATTAAAGTGATATTGCATACTCTGATTGCAAATCAAATCATAGAAAGATGTTGAGAAGCTGAATGGTAAGAAATAGTATCTGTCAGTTCAGATTCCATGAGCTCCCACCAGCTAAGGTCTGTTTTCTCAATGGATTTCTCCATCATGACCTTGATCCCTCTTGTTCATATCTGCACCTGCTGTGACGTTGATATATAGGACATAGCAATGACTTTTGGTGAAGGCACTGTGAGGTGAGAACAGCTCACATTACCACTAAGCGCCCTGGAATATCAGTGAGCAAAGCTAACTATGAAAAGAAATGGACAAGCAAATCAGGGCTAATAATATCTATTTATTGATTGATTTACTATGAGACAGGGCTCACAGTCTCTGTAAAACCCAGGCCAACTTCACATTAATGACGCTCTTGCTTCAGCTCTAGTGTGTGAGGCTATAGATTTGCTCCACTGCATTGACTTTTGTTTAAAAAATATTTTATAAACTCTTTTACTATACTGTATTTATTTAGTGTGTGCTGTGAGTACAGCATGCATGTGACAAGGTAGTAGATTAGAAGACAACTTAGTATTTGTTCTATTGTCTACTCACGTGTTCCCAAGAACCACACTCAGGCCATGAGACTTGTCAGTAAACCCCTTTCCCCACAGGGCTCTCTTGCTGGCCTACCACATTGGCTTCAATGTGTGTGTGTTTGTGTGTGTGTGTGTGTGTGTGTGTGTGTGCATGTGTGCGCCTGTGTCTGTGTATCTGTGTGTGTCTGTGTGTGTACATATATATATATAACAGTTATTTTTTCATTTTATTTTTGTTGAACTCTTAATTCTAAAGTTGTGAAAGCAATGATTTACCAATGAAATGAATTTTTCTACTTTCTTATATCTTTTACAGTTCAATAAATTGTCTTCAAAGCAATGAGGGACATGGAGTTGGAAAGGCAGCTCATAAGTTAAGACCATTTGTTGCCTTTGCAGAGGACCCAGGTTCCATTCCCAGCACTCACATGGTGGTTCATAACCCTTTGTAACCCCAGCTTCAGGATATGCGATGCCCTCTTTTTGCATTTATGTGCACTGGACACACATATAGTGCACCCAAGTACATGTAGGCAAATACTCACACACATGAAATAAAAACAAAATAAATATTTCAAAAAGTGATGAGAGACAAATATGATATTTTTTAGAAGTGCAGATGAAAATATTTCTATTAGCAAGATAGATGTGATGTCTAAAAGCATGCTGCAAACATTGGCACTATTTTCTATTTGATTCCTCTAAAGATCAATAAACAAACCTATAGCACTTTAACTTGCCCAGTGACCTGGCTATTTATGCAGTGCAATTTATTATTTATCAATGTACATAGGGAAGAGTGTGTCTGGGTGTGTTTTTTCATTTGTGTGTGTGTTTCAAAATATCTGTTATTACTTTTTATTAGATTTTTATATTTTATCATTTTTATTTTTAAAAATTTAATACAATATATCTTTTTTAAAGTTTTATGTATTATGTATATAGTGTTCTGTCAGCATACAAAAGGAGGACACCAGATCTCATTATAGATGATTGTGAGCCACCATGTGGTTGCTCGGAATTGAACTCAGGACCTCTGAAAGAGCAGTTAGTGCTCTTAATCTCTGAGCCATCTCTCCAACCCCCCATACAATATATCTTGATTATGCCCCCCACCAAATTCTCCAAGAATTTCTTCACCTCTCTATTCATCCAACTTTTCTTCTTTCTGTGATGATTAATTTGTTTGTCAACTTGATTAAGATTGGAATTAACTAAAACTCAAATTGCTGGGCACATCTGTGAGGGAATGTTTCTCTTAATTAAATCATTTGAAGTTCAAAGATCCACCTTTAATCTGATCTCCACTTTATGATGGAATAACAGGAATATTCACACATTGCTGCAAACTTGTATAGCCACTATGAAAATCAATATGGTGGTTTGTCAAAAAAGATGAATCAATATGTATCAAGACCCAGTTATACTATTCTTAGGCATATACTCAAAAGATGCTTCATCCTACCACACAGACACTTGCTCAACTGTGTTTATTCCACTCCATTCATGATAGCCAAAAACTAAAAACAACCAAGATGTCCCTCAACAGAAGAATGGATAAAGAAAATGTACATTTTAACAATGGAGTAATATTTAGCTGTTAAAAAAAATGACACCATAAAATTTCCTGTCAAATGAATGTAACTAGAAAAATCATCTTGAGATAACCCAGACCCAGAAAAATAAATATGGCATATATTCATTTATATATGAATATTATCTATTAAATAAATGGTAACCAACGTACAATCCATAGACCCAGAGAGGTTAGGTCTAGAGGAAGGGATTAATGAGACACATGTATCTCCCTGGGAGGGGGGACATAGAATAGATTTTATGGGTAAACTGCGAGTGAGGTGGGGGGACATGAATGAGAAGACCAGGTGGAGGGGGGAGAGGATCTAGGATTGAGAGGGGAATGAAGGGAGAGTCTGCTAGCATTGATGAAGATTTAAAGGATGGTATGGAAAACTAGGGCAGTGGAAACCTCCTTAAATATGTGAAGGCGATCCTAATGAGGTCTAACAATGCAGGGATAGATTCCCAACTGGTTCCCACTTGACATCAAACAAGATTTCCAGCACCAGAACTGGGTTCCATTCAGTTGAATTATTGACCAAATGTCCCATGAACATTTCCACACAAGCCAGGCTGTTGCCAAAACAATGGGTTGCTCTCCTCAAATGGACTGGAAAGCCTCATTGCTGAGGGAAAAACCCACACTACTCATTATACTTAGAAAGTCAAGCTGGTGCCAACATGAAGTCCTCATGACTACTTTCTTGTCTCTTTGGCACTAGAAGTTACTCTGCAGGCTAGCAGGCTACCAAAAGAGAACCGTAAACACCAAAACAGCCACAAAACTTTGGCCTACCATTTGTCTTGCCTGTGATACATACTCTGGCAATGGTGGCAAAGAACTTTGGTAAGTAGCCAACCAGTGTCTGATTTGGCTTATGTCCCAGTTCACCAGACAGAACCAATATCCAGCGCTGCTTGGGTGACCAAGAACAAGAAACTTGATAGTCCAGAGTCCTAGGGTAAAACCAAGCACTACTATTTTGTTTGGTTTTAAAGTATCAATAAAATTACTCCTAATGAATGATATTCTGCCATATTCATAGATCCGTGGTGATGTGGGATTCCCCTCTGAATGATGTGAATAGCATTGGTTAATAAAAAATCTGCTCTGGGTCTATTGAGTGCAGAATAGAGCAAGGTGGGAATCAAAGCAGATAGAGGAGGAGAGAGTAGGCAGAGTCAAAGAGACACCATGTAGCTGCTGAAGGAGTAAGATGCCTGACAGAGCCCGTGGGAACTTTGCTGGTAGGCCATAAATTCATGATGATGCACAGAATAATAGAGATGGGCTAATTTAAGATATAAGAGCTAGCTAGAAATATTTATAAACTAATAGGGCAAGCAGTGTTTAATTAATATTGTTTCTGTGTAATTATTTCAGGTCTGGGAGACCAGGAAACAAAAAAGCAACCTCCACCTACAAATTGGTGCCCAACGTGGGGCTTGAACCCAGGACCCTGAGATTAAGAGTCTCATATTTTACAGATTGAGCTAGGTCAGTCTACCTACTAAGCAATGATACAAAAGAACTTTGGGTGATTGTCCAAGCAGCAAGATGTCTCTGTCAATTCTAGAGTTTTGAAAGTTGCTTGATTGTACTTTCTATCTATTCAAGTAATATTATCTCCCTTCTCATGTCTTTGATGGAGTTGAAAACTAGATAGTCATAGTTACTTTCCTCTCATGACTTAGTCAAGCCATTTCTAATGCAAGACTCAGACTCCTTAGGATACAAAAATTATTAAAACATTTAGTATATGTTCTTACTTAATATTGTTTATGCTGGTTATAATTCTAATTTTTATACTTGATATATAATTTTGTATTGGGTTTGAAACTCTCTTATTTAGACAAAAGGAGGAGGTGATGAGGAACCTCCTTCAGCCAATGGCCTTTGAGTTGCTGGACCAGGTTGGGCGTGGTCTGGGTAGCAAAAAAAATGTGCCTGATTGCACACTAGCTCTCTCTCTCTCTTCTCTCGCCTGGTTGTTGGGTTCAGTTCTTGTTGCCCACTTGTGCAGAGGACTGTGATCTGTGAGTCCCCCCTAAATAAAGAACTCTTTATTATAGTCAACTATGAGCTAGTGTGGGATAATTTTATTCACGTTTTCCTACACCGTGCCGGATTCAGTCATCATCAGGAAAGCTTCCTCCTACAGCAGATGGGAACAAATACAGAGACCCACAGTCAGTCATTATGCAGAGAGGAAGTCCTTGGAACACACAGCTCTAACTAGGATGTATGCATCAAATCCCTTTTCTCAGAGCTCAGGGAACCATCTGGAAGAGAGATAAAAAGAATGTAAGAGCAAGATGGGATAGATGACACCAGAGGAACAAGGACCTCTGGGTCATCTGAGCAAAGCTCATATGAACTCACAGAAACTGAAACAGCAATCACAGAACCAGGACTGACATAGCTCTGTACTAGGTCCTCAGTGTATATATCATAGCTTTCAGTTTAGTATTTTTATGGGACTACTATATGTGTGAATAAGTAGGTCTATGAATTTTGTGCCTTTCTTTGGGGCTACTTTACTTTTGTTAGATTGCCTGGTCCAGCCTCAATGTGATCTGTTTTCTATTTTCTTTTTAATCTTATTATATGTTATTTTGTCATGTTTGACTGTTACCTCTTAGAAGCTTGCTCTTTTAAATTGAGAGACAGAAAGGGGGTAGATCTGAAAGGGAGGGGAGGTGAGGAGTAATCAGGAAGAGTAGAGGGAGAGGAAACTGTACTTAGGACATATATGAGAAAAGAATCTATTTTCAGTGAAAGGAAGAAAAAAACAAAAACAAAAATAAAAAATTAAAACACACACACACACACACACACACACAAGATCAAAAAAAAAAACAAAAAATTCAACAGACAAAAGGCCAAAAAAAAAAAAATCCAAAACAAAGCAAAGTGAAAGAAAACATCCACTAAATACTACAGCTGGATAAGCATTCCTGGACATGGACCTACCATGGAGCTTGATCAAAATACCCAGTGACACTCCACTGGAGAAAACTGATTTTTTGCTCTGCTAATGGATATCAATTACAGGTAGAGTTTTGGTTAGGGTCCTAATTTAAGATTAGCAACCCCTTATCTTCTTCCCCTTCTCCGTGCTGGGACCCAGTCTGGCTTTAACCTGGGCAGACCTTGGACACACTGCCACTGTCCCACGAGTCCATGTGTGCGTTAGTCCCATTGTGTCTGGATGACACCTTTTCCTTGGAGTCATCCACCTCCTCTGGCTCTTAGACTCTTTCTACTTCCTCTTATGTACAGTTTCCTGAGCCTTAAGGGTAGGATTGATGAAGGCATCTTATTTATGATGGAAAATTCCAAAGTCTCTTACTCTTGGTGTACTGTCCAGCTGGGGGTCTCTAGTTAGATACCATCTACTGCAAGAAGCTTCTCTGATGGACCACTGTGGGGCGAATATGGGGTGAGATACATAGGTCATTTGTTACATAATTTGTCTTAGTGTTCAAAAAACTTATTATGTTACTTAAAACATCTTTAGTGATTTCTAGTCTTTTTAATTTTGATAAATGGGTCATAGGTAATTTTTTTTAATTTATTTATTTATTAAGGATTTCTGCCTCGTCCCCACAACCGCTTCCCATTTCCCTCCCCCTCCCCCGATCAAGTCCCCCTCCCTCATCTGCTCGAAGAGCAATCAGGGTTCCCTGACCTGTGGGAAGCCCAAGGACTGCCCACCTCTATCCAGGTCTCGTAAGGTGTGCATTCAAACTGCCTAGGCTCCCACAAAGCCAGTACGTGCAGTAGGGTCAAAAACCCACTGCAATTGTTCTTGAATTCTCAGTATTCCTCATTGTCTGCTATGTTCAGCTAGTCCGGATTTATCCCATGCTTTTTCAGACTTTTGTAACTGACTTGATACTGTAAACTTTGGATCTGAAATTCACTGACTCTTGAAAGAAAAGCTAAAATACACAGAGTAGAAAATAGGAAAAAATATTTGCCTAAACTACAACAATTCTAATCCCTCCCTAAGAAAAGTCTTTACATTTTACATTGATCATGCCCAGACGTTTAGAGAAAAAAGGAAAATGAAAGCTGAGGCTAGGACCTCAATGATTATCTAAAGTACTAACTTTACTATAAAAACTTCCACCTCAAGAAAATCATCATGATTGTTCATTTATTTTTTATTAAATAAACCTGAATCATTTGTATAAATAAATGTATTCAGCACAAACAGAATAAACATGCTTCGCTGTTCGTTATATAAACCCACACATTGCAACAGTTTTCCACAGTTGATCACCACATAAGTTACACATTTTCTCTACGCTAAACTCTTCCGATATGATGTGCAAAGTTAAAAGTTCTCTTTGAAACTCCAGAGCCCCGATTTGGCACAGATGACCAACAAAAGTGAAAGGATGTGTGTGAACACTTTTATTTTCTGCTCTCTGGGATTTGAATACTAAATGCAATGATCTAAAGAACGGAGCTATGCCCTTTAAATTTTCTATTTGTTTATAAGAAGTGGATGAAATATAGCTCATGCTTTCTTCATAAATGGTGGGGAACTATCTGTGATTATTTCAAACATGACTTCATCCTCCTCTTGTATTCTCCTACAACACACTTTTTGAAGTAGCCATTAGTATTTTGGAATAGGATTGGATTTGCAGATAGGGTTTTAGGGGGACCCCAACTGAAAATAAAACCCCATAGTGTGCTCTAACCTGATAGGGCCAATGTGTTTATGAGAACAGGAAGTGAACGAAACATACACGGAATTAAAATAATGAGAGGATGCTGAGGAGTGAGGAAAGTAATTTGCGAGCCAGAATAATTAACCGTGCCAGCAACTTGATTTTAGACCCTAGCATCCAGCAGGTCCTCCCAGTCTGCCTAGTGTTTGTGTGTTTTCATGGCTCCTTTATCTAACTTAGTAAAGGCTGGGTGTAAGGATGAGGACATAGGAAAGAGGAGGCTTTTTGTTTTGTTGTTTTCTGTGTAATGGAAAGATCCCGATATAGTATTGAGAAAGGAGTAGGGTTTTTTTCTTTTTTAGTAAAAATTGATTGAGTATATGATTATTTTTATATATTTTTAAAGGATTTATTTATCTTATGTGTATGGGTATTTGCACATGTATGTATGTGCACCGTATGTATGCCTGGTGCCTGTGGAAGCCTGAAGAGGCTGTCAGATCCTGTGAAGCTGGAGATATAAACAGCTGTGAGCCACCATGTGAGTGCTGGGAACGGAACCTGAGTCCTCTTCGAGAGCAGCCAGTGCTCTTAAAATACTAAGTCATCTTTCCAATCCTGTTCTTCATAATCCTGAGATTCAGACATCAAGGCACTCACAGAGTCCCCCTATAATTAAGTTAAACACCTATGCCTTACACAGAGTCTGTGGTTCTTGGGAAACTAGTTGTGAGAGTATTTTAGGAGCATCACCAGCAAGGACCCTAAAGCAGAGGCCCAGAACACCCAGGGCAGCATCCCTGGGGCACCCGGGAAGAGAATAAAACTTCCCTTTGGCAGCAGAACACACTTTATTTGAGTTAGATTACATTGCTCATAATTAATTACAAGGCCTCCAAAATAACTGAGTGTTTTCAAAGACAAATATTCCTCTGCGGTGGCCCTTATAGAAAAGCACCCATCTCTATGATACCCTTGGCCATCACTACATTTGGAACTCAAGGGCAGTGTTTGAGAGATGTTACCTTAGACCCCATTTGCTTTTCTTTGATATTAAAAAGGTATTTTTTTAAGTCGAACTTTATCACGACTTATTTTTAAGCATGTTTTGACACTAATCCAAAGGAAGGGCCATCTAAGTCAAGATGACAAGGAAGGGACTGTGTGGGGGGATGTGCAAAGGGTGAGAAAGAAAAATGAGAGTTGCCAGGGTGTTGCTTTTTTGCTAATCATGAAAAATCTGCAGCTTAAAGTTTTTGTCAAAAGAGTTCTGTGACTCTCAAAAGTGAGAAGAAAGTAACTGAATTTTAAAACACTTTTGTTTGACTAACAGAGAACCTGGGACTATTTGTCTTATGTGGATGTGACCGTGTGGCCAGCAAGACAGTTGATGCCTGCTCTAGGGAAAGAACAGTCAATGAGAAACCTAAAACCTGAAACAATGCTGGGATCAACCCTCAGACACTCCAGGGCAGCTCCCACTGTGGCTTTAGCTGGGAAGTCAATTGAATTTCAGGGTCTGAAAGAAACCCTTCATCTATTAGAACAAGTATTCTCTCTGCTGAAACACAGTGAAGGAGCCTGAAGTAATAATCACACAGTAACTGTGACCATCTGGACAGAATACAATTGTTCTCACTTCTTAACCCAGCCACAGCCCAAAACCCATAGCCAGTGGGAGCTAAAGTTCTTTCTCTCTTTGGCCTCCGTATATTCATAAGTCATCACACATCCTGTATGTGAGCCTCACTTATTGTAGTTGGTGCTGGGAATGCTTTCAAAAGAGCGCTCTCACCCTGAGAGTCCAAGCCCTTTGACCACTGCCACCCAGGAGAAAGGAAGTACATATGTAATGACCTTGATTGCCAAACGGATGTTCAGAAAGGAACTTGGTCCCAATAAGACATCATACCCAAAGCAGCTTCTATGTTTCTATGGCCAGACAGGAACCAATAAAATGCCACAAGTAAAATGATTCTTAAAAGACAAAGGTTGCTATTAAACTCTTCATTAATTAGTCAGCCAAGCAACTTCAATGTTAACCCTCTATGCTTTTGTATAAAACGTGCCTCAGAAGCACAGGAACACACCACACACACACACACACACACCAGATTAAAACTTAAATCTGAACGTTTAGCATGATATATTCATACATATATATATATATATATATATATATATATATATATATATATTCTCTACATGTTCAAGAAATCCTAGAAAAAGAAAGGCAGGTGTAATAGAGTTAATCTGAAATATTTCAAAGTGAGTGCATTTTAATCAATCTTCTCATTAAAATAGGCCATACAAACGGGGGTAGCAAAAGCAAACAGGCTTCTAGGAAGCAATAATTTACATAAAAATATATTCCAAAGCTACAGGCAATTTAACCAGAAAAATTTTTTCCAAAGCAATGCACCCTTTAGATAGAGCTTGAAGAGAAAACCCTCATCAAATTATCAGAGTGCCCATTGCTTTTCAACACACAGTGGGAAAATCAGGATTAAGAAGGAAAACTCAAGAAGCTAACTGTAGGCATCTGAATACTGAATGACCAAGAAATGACCAAGTGGCAATAAAATTACTAAATTCTCTCTCTCTCTCTCTCTCTCTCTCTCTCTCTCTCTCTCTCTCTCTCTCTCCAAGGAGCTCCAGTTGGGGTATTGTCTGTGAGAGATCTGTGTAATAACAGGTTCACAGCACATCAATGATCAATTCTTAACCTTGTTCTGCTGGCATAGCTGAGCTGAAAGAGAATGTTGTCAGGATGTGGACACGGAGATATGCATACTGTGATGGGCTCTGCATGGCCTCAAATGTTTTCCTATAATGAGCCAAATTCACAGAACACCCAGAAAAATTACTTGTAATAAAACTCTGTCAAGAGATACACAGGTGGTGAATCTGTTCGGGTGTATTATCTGTGGACAAAGAAATTAACTACTCACTATAGATATTATATCTGATTATCCCCCCCCCCCATGAATAATAGAGTCACACTTGGAAGTGTTTTGCAATAAACTAGAGATTGCATTTGGCAGTACCTCTGAATTCAAAATGAAGCAGCATTTGACATCCTTAATGAAATTTGATGTGTGACTTCCGGTGTTTAAACAGCATAAAATTTGTGCAATGTTTCATCTGGAAAGAAAGGGGGTAGGGAAATGAAAAAAGGAAGGAAAGAAGAAAGGAAGGAAACATGTTAAACTCTTGAGAATTCACAGACATTTTCAGTACTGGTGAAACAAATCGCCAGTTCCTGTTTCGGGTAAGATGGAGGCTATCACTTGTCAAATGATTATGGTCACAGTGGGGGTGTTCATTCGGGCACCCTAATGGAGAAAAACAAACAAAATACCCTAAAAGTTAAGTTACCTGAAGAGAATATTTTCTTTTATCAACGTGTAAAGTAAACAATATTGACATCTTATTGAAGAGTCTGTCGTATTTGAAACTGTAAGCTGACACAAACTGCTTTGGCTGTTCCCTGGTGTTCATGAGAATGAATGCAGGGAGAAAATGAATCAATTCGTGCACCTCTCGCCAAGGAAAACTTCTAGGTAACCCACTTCTAAAGTGATTTCACTAAAAATTATGATTATTACTACCTAGGTCTATCCCCTGTTTATAGTCCCCCTTTTTCTCAAAATTTAAATATTTTCTTTAAACAATAACAGTGATTTAAAAAAAACAACATGCATCTTTTTGTTTAAAAAATATTTTCTAATTATTTATAGTCACACTTATTCAGTGTGTGTGTGTGTTTGCATATTGTGGTACCAAGACATATATGTGAAGATCAGGGGAAACGTGCAAGAGTGGATCTCTCATTCTACCATATGGGTCCCAGGGGACGAAACCAAATCCTCAGGCTTTCAGTGAGCACCGTTTACAGGCTGCACTATCTTGCCAGCCCAATAACTATTTTTCTATAATATTACGTTAAGGTGTTTTTTAAAACTATTTTTTTTCCTTTGATACAAAGTCTCACTGTGGAGCTCTAGCTGGCCTTTGCCTCTTGAGAGTTGGGATTAAAGTTGTGTACTACCTTAAGTTTTAAATTTTATTTTATTTTCTGCATATGAGCATCTTGCCTACATGTGTGTATGCGCAGTGCTATCAAAGATCAGAGGAGCGATTTGGAAGCCCTGGATCTGAGGTTACCATGAGTTACCATGTGGGTTTTGAGAACCAAACTTACATCCTCCCCAAACGCAGAAAATGCTTCTCACTATCACGCCATCTCCCCAGCCCAACTAAGAGCATCTGGTGCACAGCCAAGTGGTGGTATCACATGCCTTTAATGTCATCACTCAGGAGTCAGAGGCAGGTGGATCTCTGTGGGTTCAAGGCAAGCCTGGTCTACAACAGCTAGTTCCTAGACAGCTAGGACTGTTACAAAGAGAAACCCTGTCTCGAAAAACAAAGTAAAACAAAACAAAAAGAGCATCTGGTACAGAACAAACTAAACTGAGTCAAATCAGTAGATCTTATAAAGTGTCTTGTACAGATTTTCTTTTCAGCAATTACAGAAAATATAAAGCATGTGCATAATTCTTGAGAATTATTACATGGTACCCCAGTTAGCTTTCATAATCAACTTGATATAGCCTGGAGTCATCTCAGAGTAGAAACCCAGCTAAGAATTTTCCTATATAAACTTAGCCTGTGGGTATGTGGAGTGGGGCCTCTCGATTGTGATTGTTTATTGATGCAGAAGGGTCTGGCCCAGCCCAATGTGGGCAGCGTTTTTCCTGGGAAAGTGGCCCTGGTCCTGTGCTATGTAAGAAAAGTAGCTAAGATTGAATCTGCATGCAAGTCACCAAGAAGTATTCTGTGTGCTTTCTCCTGTACTTCCTTGACTGTGAGTTCCTGAGTTAGAGTTAATACTGCCTGGAATAGCAAGCAAAACTGCTTTGAATTCTCCTGATATCACCAATAATGGACCTAGAGCTAGAAATATAAGCCAAATAATCCTCTACTCCCCTAAGGTCATTTTAGTCTGGTTATTTGTCAGAACAATAGAATGAAACTAGAACAAAGAATTTTAGTATTTGCTCACAACATAGCGGCAATATTGCACTTTGATTTTAAAAAAGCCCATATTCAACATCTTCATACATTTATAACAATTTAAAATTGTTGTCTTTCATATTTAGAATATTCATCAGCCCTACATTTAAATTTGCATTAGAAAATATGTCTACTAAATGGTTATGTGGTCTAAGACCTCCTCATTTTCTCAAAAACTTCCAAAGATTAAGCATTCTTGTGAATAAGTTTTAAAACTCCAGCACAGGCAGGGAAAGTCATTCTCTTAAATAGGCACTTGTTTCTATTTAGTTAAATGCATGTTATTATCACCAGAAACTTTGACTTCCAAAAGTTTTAGTAGAAAAGGGAAAAAAAGTACATTTTCAGAAAAAAAAAAAAGAATAACCACCAACTCCTGTAAGCGCTATTTATCACCCAGAGCTATTTCAGATATGGTTTGATGAGAGTTAATTGTTCAGGACTATTTAGTACAAAGGCAGTGGAAGATGGGGCCTCTAATTGATGCATTAGTCGTCATTCCCATCTTCAAAAGTTGCAGGAGGCATTTTTAACAGCCTTCATTTTCCTCGCAGGGGATCTTCTCTATGCAGTTTGTTCTAGCTTACATTTATTCAGCAAGAACCATTATCATCCATCTGAAGCATACACCTTTATAAGCTAGCAAAAGCTGGAAAAAGTAGCCAAGGCCTTCGTCCCCAGCACAGTGCTGGGAGCTGCTCTTGTTTGACTAAGTGCTTTCAGTCTTACCTCGGACCATACTGAGTGGAGTGGCTTCTTGCTCCGCCATGCAAGGATGCCCTTCTCTTATTCATTGCTGTGTGGTGTTATGCTATGGTGGTGGAGAAATGGCTGCTTCTACCCCATCCCCAACCCTTTGCCTGAGTCGCCTTCCTTTTGATCCGGATCCTGACCATTACTTTGGAGGGAAGCAGATGGAGAGAATTGTGGTCAGTCTTGCTGTATTCCAGAGATTCATTCAATCTCTGAAATGAAAATGGTTCATGAAGACCTAGCTCTAGAAATTTCTGCCATGGTTACAAAGAAACTCTATGGACTAAAATTTAGCATTTCCTCTTCGGTTTCTTTTATTTTATTTTCCTGTCTGTCTTTTAAAGATTATAAAAAGCTCAGAACATTTTAGGAAAAAAAACTTACCTTCTGTCTTAGTTAGGGTTACTGTTGCCATGATAAAACACCATGACCAAAGAAATTTGGGGAGGAAAAGGTTTATTCAACTTACTCTATCACATCACAGTTTCTCATCAAAGGAAGTCTGGACAAGATCTGAAGCAGGGCAGGGACACTGAGGCAGAAATTGACACAGAAGTCATGGAAGAGTAATGTTTATTGGCTTGTTTAGCCTGCTATCTTATAGAACCCAGGACCACTGCCCCAGGGATGGCACCACCCATAATGGGCCCGACTTCTCCCATCAATCACTAATTAAGAAAAAGCCCTACAGTCCTGTCTACAGCCCTGTCTTATGGAGGCATTTCTCCGTTGAGTAGATCCTCTAATTGGTAAGAATGGCAAACTGTCAAATGAACAAGAGGCAACTGGCAAGTCTACACTTTGAAGTAATGTGCAATGGAAAAAAAAAACTTTTGTACTAATTTTTTTCTCTAATAGCAATTAGAAAGCCAATTGTAAAAATTAACACTATGTAGAATAAATAAAGATAGCCTCTGAAAATTCTATCTTCTGGTGAAAGTGTTGTGATGCCTGAGTTCTAGACTGGGGTGAGGAAAAGCTGAGAAGCAAGCATGAGGTTTGAACTCCCCTCTCCCTCTTATTCAGTTCTCTTAATGCTCTTTCCTGAGCATGGGGAACCTAAGACAGGCACAAGTTCTGGGATACAGTTTGAACTTCAGTCTAATCAAATACCAAGGACATTGAAAAATCCTTCCAAGAGGACGTGTGGTGAAGGGAACACTCCTCCATTGCTGGTGGGAGTGCAAACTGGTACAGACCTTTTGGATATCAATATGGCAGAATTTGAAGTGTCCGTGGCGTGTGCGTGTGTGAGTGACACTGTAGTGACAACACATTCGGTGGAAAAAAATAAGAAAAATCTCTCCAAATATCACCTATGAAGAAGTAAATTCCCAGGAACTGTATAAAGGTGCTCTTGTTATAGTAACAAGACTTCCTATATTTACTTAATAATCTTTTTCAAAAGACCTCATATATCTACACTCAAACATACTGAATTTTAAAATCTTTGCATATTATCAGTGCATTATTGGCCTGCTTAGTTCTCTGATATACACTTTGATTCATTAATTTATTGAGTCAATAAATAATCATGGGATAGCTAACATGCCACATGACTCGGTCATAAAATTGAAGTAATTCCTGTCCTTTCAGAACTAATAGCACAACTGAGAAGGGTGGATGAAGGAAATTAACCACCCTAAAATTATACAAATGTTGTGGGAAGACAAAGACTTGGCATGGTAGTGCCCACCTTTAATCCCAGCACACGGGAGATATAGGTAGAAACAGGTGAACATCTGTGAGTTGATGGATAGGCTGGTCGCTATAGCAAGTTCCAAGTTCCAGAACAGTCAGGGCTAACAGTGAGATCTCAAAATTAATTAATTAATTACTAAGAAGAACAAGAACAACAAAGAACAAAAAAAAATGCTTGTGAACAGTAAAGCCTTGGATGTACAGCATTCTTCAGTAACTAAAGAAAATGCATTCATGTTCTGAAGAATGTTTGTGGATTATCAGTGTCATTCTTTGCATTATAAGAGACCAGTAACTTTTCTGTCCCTACATGTAAACTTTCCAACAGATAACCTGGAAATGTTCAATCCCAGTTTAATCTCCATATACCTACGCTTTAGTTTACTGTAAGCAAATATTTACAGAAAGTGTGTCAGGAAGAACAAAGGGTCAGTGATGTACATGTCAAGTAGAACAATATAATATTTGATTGAAAAATTTCAGAGTCAGGGCTGGAGAAAGAGAACATTGGTTAAGAGCATCTGCTGCTCTTGCAAGGTCCCTAGGTTTGGTTCCCAACACTCACGTGACTTCCATCTGTAACTCCAGCCCCAGGAGTTTTCTGGCCCCTGTGGGTCTGGGCTTGTACATGGTAGACATACATGTATGTAAGTAAGTCAATACTCATCACATAATATAAGAATAAAGCTTTTCTTTAAAAGCCCAGAATCTTTAACCAATGCTCTCTTCCCTTAGAGGATCAATTTTGTCTTTGTTTAATCAGTTTTCCTTTAAAACAGCATTGTAAGTGGTAAGCTATGACACACTGAAATTATGCTGTTACTATCTTTTTACCCAAATTTCTGATGTTTTTCCAAATCTAAGGTCCACTTATGTCCAATGTAAGTTTCTCCAGATGTCTAGCTCATCTTCTCCAGTCAATAGTATCATTCACATTTATAGACTTTAAAGTACTCTAATCAATAACTACTCAAAATGTATAGAAAGGGTATCACTGTCACACTCCACAGGGAACAAAAGTTCTAAAACAACCAAGAATTGATTTTTTAAAAAAAACATAGCTTAGTTATTGTGAACTAAAAGAGTAAGTTAGACCAGAGGCATTCAAAGCCACTGTCATTATTTACTCGCTATTTTTCCCTGTTCTGTTCTTGTTTAACTCTTACATAGAGTATTAGAGTGATATAAAGTTGATAAAACTGTATCCTCAAAATTCTGAGAAATACTAACTGATTCAGCCTATAAGTATTTGCCAAAAAATATACTCTACAACAAAGATGAAAAATAGTTTTCTTGGTAGTACAGGATTGTGGTCTCAATACTTAGGAGGAAGAGGCAAAAAGTATTCTAAGTGAGTCAGTCTCAGAAGATCAAAAATAAAACCAAACAAACACACACACACACACACACACACACACACACACACACACACACACACACGGAACACTGAAGAGGTCAAAGCTCGAGACTTGTATACTGACGAAACCTGTGATCTGCTGCAGTGTCCTGTTTTGACAATACAAAGCTCACTTATAGAAGATACTGCAGTGATAAATGTATGTTTGGGCATTTTTTTTTACTCACATAGTTTTGGTTTTGGTGGTGTCATGGAACATGTAAACTATCAACACAGTAAAATCTAGAATCACTTGGGAAATGGACCTCTGGGCATCCCTGTAGTGGATTATTTTGATTGTGGAGAGTGATGTGGGAAGACCCAGTCTTTGTGGGTGGCATCATTCCCTAGCTGGGATTTTGAGATGTATAAATGGAGAGAGCAGCAAACATGTAGCACCATGCATCATAACTCTCTGCTACCTGACTATGGGCTCTAATGTGACCAGTTGTTTTAAATTCCTGCCACCATGATTGCATTCCCAGAAAGATTGTATCATGGAACTGTGATCTAGGAGAAATCCTTTCTCTTTTGAGCTGGTGTTTTTTTTTTTTTTTCAGGATGTATTATTGTCTCAGCAATAAGCGAGAAACTAAGACTAGTGTACCTCATACCTCATAGACACTAGCTAAATAACTACTCCTAAAACTTACTGCCAACTCTTAGGCTTCTTGAACAGAAAATCAAGGATGGAAATAGTATGGGAAGCAACTTTTCATTTCTCTAAATCTTCAGGAGAAAAACAGCAATGAAAAACTTCTATGCAAAACCTAGGAGGAAACTAAATTCCTTCTTATCATGTTTCATTCTTGCTTTTGTGTTTACAGAATGTTCACGATTAAATGATTCCATTTTCAGCCAAAATTTAAACAAGCATTCTGCTTCCTATGAACAAGGACCTAAAGGCACAGTATGATATATCTATCCAACAATTGCTGCTACTAAATGTCCCTTGGAAACTGAATTAAACTATCAATGCAGTCTCAAGTAGTTTCACACAAAATTTTGAATGCAAGCATACAATTCTGGGTGATAAAAAAAACTGACCTTCAAAATTCCTTACTTATTATATCAAGTAGAATGTTTTAAGGGTAAAATGGATCTTTTATATGAAAATGAAGTGTTTTGTAGGAAAGTATTTAATAATTAATAGTAAACCCAAGGACAAACTTTCCTACCAAGGTGCTCATCTTAGCTCTATATACTTAGCTTTTGATGACATCATATCCAGACTAGTTATTGTTTTAGTAGGGTGTGATGATTGGTTTTGACTGAAAATTTCACATGATAAAGAATTGTCTAGGAAGGGAATCTCAGTGGTAAATTATCTAGACTAGGATGACCTATGTGTGTGCATATGAGGCATTTTCTGATTTGGTTAATAGTGACAGGAAGACCCACATTGAATGGTGGTGAGCCTACCATTTCATGGGCTAGGCTCTGTGATGCCCAGACTGAGTACTAACAAATACATATCAACTCCCTGTTCTTGACTGTGGATGTAACATGAATAGCTGTTTCATATTCCTACTGCTTTGACTCCTTGCAATGATTAACTGTCCCCTGGATGTGTGAGCCACATTAATCCTTTCTCCCTTGTTGTTTTTATCAGGGTCTTCTTTACCACAGCTACAAGAAAGGAAGCTAAGACATAGGGGAATAAAAAGCTTAACTAGCCATTTAATTACACTGAACAAACAAATATATATATATATATTTGTTTGAACAAACAAATTTATATATATATATTTGAAGGCAACTTTTTTTTTTGTTTGGTTGGGAGATAGATGAGCATTCAGTATTGGTAGACGTTCTTCAGGCTGAATGGTATCTTGGGCAGTAATGGCAAAAAGATGGCTTCCTATAATAGATCATAAATTTAGTTTGGGTGCTAGATTGGACTGAGAAGTTTATACCAAGGAACAGCCCATAGAAAGTAAGGGGATCCAATGAGAGAAATCCCACAGAAAGGTAGAGAAACAGAAAGTGAATTAGATACACCTGGGTGGGAATGACTTAGGTAGGATTCTTTCTGGCATGAGGTTGAATGATAAAATTTCAACCAACTTAGTCAAGGGATATATTGCTGTGACTTCCATGACTGAGAATGATTGGAAAACACTGCAAAGTAATAACCTTAGTGGGTATCCTCAATCCATCTTTTCAATCTCCTCTGTGTTAGGCTTCTTGGTACTGTCTTTTTTTCAACAACATGCTTGAGTCTGTAGCAACATGAAGCTCCCATATTCCCACAACCATACCAACCCATTGTACAGACCAGACAAAAAACAGGATTTTCTTTCTGACAGTTCTAACACTGACAAATCAACCCTCAATCTGTCACTTATTCTTGTATCTTCATCTCAGGTTCTATCACTGAGTTTATTAAAACCTTTATTTCTAGTAGGACAATAATTTAGAGAAACCAGAAGTTTCTTTCTTACCTTAAAAGTACAAGGAAACAAAACTGGAGACACATAGTGAAAGAATATTATGTTAATTCCATAGTGGGAGGGTTAAGGATAAAAACAAAACTTAAAGTGTCACTGGTTGCATTTATTAAACCTGTATAAAGAGCATGAAATACTCAGCTGAGAAAAAAATCCTAGTAATATAGTAAATTGAATATTATTGGATATAAAAAGCACTTTCTAAGAGTAAATTTCAATTCTACTGCACACCCACATAGATATTAAGTCACTCATTGTCGATAGTAACAAAATGTAAAGCACTGAAAAGAAGGCCAAAATCAAATGACTTAAAACTATCAACATTCCCCAAACAAGTAAAAACATAAATACTATTCCAATGAAAATCTTTTCCATGGAATTGCTTTTAAAGAAATATTTTAAAATAGTATATAGGAAGGCAAAGAGCTAGGAGTTTTTCCAAAGGCCAAAGAATAACAATTGGTAAGGCACAATCTGCCCTACATTTTCCAGGCAATTGTGCAGTTAAAATAGGTAAGAAGCATGGCATAGAGATAGGGAAGCAAATTAAAACATGATGAAAATTATATATATATATATATATATATATATATATATATATATATATATATCTCAATAATTGGGAGGGGAATACTGAATATTCAATGAACAATACTTGGAAGATTGATTTACATGGACATTAATATATGTTTACCTTATATCAAAAGAAACAAAAATCAATTACAAATAATATCAAGTCGGAGTCTTTGTTGGAAAGATGCTTAAATTCTTTACAATGAAATGACTAAGTGACTTATAATAGGAAAGTATTATTAAAAGTAGTAACTCATGTTAAATTTAAAAAATACCTCCTCAGAAGCCGGGTGATGGTGGCACACGACTTTAATCCCCGCACTCAGGAGGCAGAGGCAGGCGGATCTCTGTGAGTTCGAGACCAAAAAAAAAAAAAAAATCAGGAGACAGTGAAATAAAAGCAAAATATAGTAGGGAGGCTGTTTGTTTGTTCCTGGCTGCCCAGAACCAAAATAATCTCACAGAAACTGTATGACTTATAGCACTGCTTGACTCATTACCTTATGCATATTTCTAGATCTTTCTTATCTCTTAACCCATTTCTATTATTTTGTATTTTATCACGAGGCTCATGGCCTACTTGCAAGGTTCCACCTGACAGCTTGCATCTTTCTCCTCTGGTGGCCCCATAGCATCTCACTGACTCCACCTTCTTTCTCCCAGCATTCAATTTAGTTTTTCCCACCTACCTCTGTTTTGCCCTGCTGTAGGTTCAAAACAGTTCCTTTATTAATCAATGGTAATCACAGCATACAGAAGGGAATCCCACATCAGTAAAAGTCTGGTCACTAATTCTCACTGGAAAAAGATTTTTTTTCCCAAGTAGAACAAAGATCAATGCATTTGTAAATATATAAATGACATTTCAAATCTGTAAGAAGAAGACAGAATTCAATAAAAAAAAATTCATGATAGATAGAGAAAATCCGCAGAATGTGAACTTTTCTTGAGGAAGTTTCAAAAGATATATTAAAAATTATAACTACTTATACAATAAATGAAAAGTAAAACTGCTATAAAATAGCATTTTGTGCCCAATAGACTGTGGAAGATATTAAAAGACTGACAGTAGAAAATACAAGAATAATGTCTGCATTTCACAAATCTTACGATGACCATACAAGTCACTGCAGCTAATTTGAGGTTTATTTAGCAAAATATTGAGAAAAGAATTATTTACCAATTTATTTCTGTCCATTTACATATTGCTGGTATAGCTATTAATAGATCTAATGTATATACATATATTAATATACAAAGCCTATATAAGCTTTTACAACATGCAGAAGGTGTGCAGAAAATATGCTTAGCAAAAATATTTATAAGTGAAAATGGAAAAGAAGTATGAGTGACATAAATAAGCATGGGTTGAAGCAACTATAAATAATACGGTAATATGTGCATATGTTTCAATATTATGAACAAATATAAGTCAATACAAAGCTCATAAACCTATAGATAGCTATCTCTTAAACCAGTGGTTCTCAGCCTTCCTAATGTTGCAATGCTTTAATATAGTTTCTCAATTTGTGATGACCCCACAACCATCTAACCACAAAATTATCTCCTTGCTATTTTATAGCTGTAATTTTTTTGCTGTTATGAATCATAATGCAAATATCTGATATGCAGGATATCTGATATGCTACCCCAAAGGTGGTTGTGACCTACAGTTGAGAACTATTGTACAATTGTTAGTGAAAGGTAAAAAGACAATGACAGATGGTTATATACATGAAACCTACGTGTCAGTTGCATAGCTACATACATGCATGAAGTCTATAGTACTATTTAAATGGCTTAAAATTTTATTGCAAATCACCACAAACTAGGTAAATTAAACAATAAACATCTATTTCTATCAGTTCAGGAACTTAGAAGTCCAAGGTCAGACTTCCGGCACTTATCTTTAGGAGGATTAATAAATTAGAGAGGACAATTAGAAAGAGTCACCATATACACTACATATGTAATATTTTGTGCTAGTTTATCTGGGTGGTGGGTAGTAGACATTCAATTGCTACAAATGCATGTTATATATGATACATTTTAACACACTGAAACAAAATATTAGTGTGTTACAGAACTGAAACATTCGATTGGATTGAGATTCAAAAGAACACAGGAAACTGTAAAGATAGCAGGCATGATCTGCTAGAATCTCATAGGAAAAAGTTGAAGGACAGCTGTCAGAAGCTGTGGGTGGCAGTCAAAACCTCTATATTCAATGGCAAGGTAAAATATGGAAGTTAGCTGAATTGGACAGGAGTAAGTCCAGAGTCTATCCTTGGGTAACTGGCATCGTTTAGGAATAGGAATTATTTCCTCCCTGAGAGAGGGAGCATCAGAACAAGAAGCTGGACCAGAGGCATGACATAAGATGGGGGAGGGAGGTGTCTCAGAAAATCTGCATTGTACTTCCAATGTTTCCTTGTTTTTCGTTTGTTTGTTTGTTTGAGACGGGGTCTCACTATGTAACCCAAAATTCCCTCCATCTCACAGATATCTGTTTCCCTCTACCTCCAAAGTGTGTGGGTTAGAGGCGTGTGCCACCAGGCCGGCAAATACAGGCATTTGAAAGAGTGAAAAAAAAAAGGAGAGAGGGGGGAGAGAAAGAGGGAGAGAAAGAGAGAGAGAGAGAGAGAGAGAGAGAGAGAGAGAGAGAGAGAGAGCGTTGCCTGAGGTAGCAGGTAGCAGCAAGGGCAGAGGCAGGAGAAGCCATGAAAAAAAAATTCCCCCTTCTCAGTACTTGACTGGAACAAGAAGCCAGTATATTATTATTTTTAACAACCTCTTCTGAGATAGCTCTTGGCCACCCCAGATGTCTCTGACTTGTGGCCCACAAGAACTGTCATGGGACTATATTTTTTATGCTTAGCCAGCAAAATAGAGAGAGAGAGAGCAGAGCAAAGACCTTGAGTCTGAACTATGCTCTATTCAGAGAGCAGGGAATCTGAAGAGAGCTACAGACTCAAGTGACACACCGACACAGGTTCCAAATGTAAATCACACATCAGAAGGTCTTCCCAAGACTGTGACCAGCATGCGCAACTTGAGCTACAAGGGGCTTACCATTCAAGGGAAAGACATCAGTGTCCCAACCTGGAAAGGACCACCCAGAGGTGTGACTAGTATTGTCTATCAAACCAATAACAGACTGCCTTGGTACCTGAAGTGTCAGCCTCCTGACCTGCAAATGGAGAAACTGGATTTGAACTGGATCCAACACCTAGGAGAGAGACCATGTTCAAATTTTGCACCCCATCTGAGTCTCTTCCCTTCTTTCCTTTTCATTATATCCTTCATTTAATACCCAGGGCCAATAGAGCTGGCCAGTGAAACCCTTCTTTGTCGCAATTCTCTGTTTTCCTTGTTTCCTTCTCCAGTCTTTTTACTTTTTCCCTTCGTTAGTCTTTCTCCAATAACACAGGTTGGTCTTGTTTGGGCGTTCTCTCTGCCTCAGGCCTCTGAGAACAGGGATCGGTTGAGGTTATCTGATTGAATTTTTTTAACTATTTCTCTTTTTATTCTCTTAGCTATAACCGCGTCATCATCTAAAGCACTGCTGTTGCCTCTCTTCTATTTCCATTCCCCTTCCCAGTTTCCCTCTCTAGGCCCAATCACAGTGACCAGCCTTACCCTCCTTTTTCCTTTCCACTCATACTCTCATTCATATCTTAAAGCACATGGTGATATCATTGCTCCTATCCACTCTAAAATAATTAGGGTTAAAGGAGCAATGGTATCCTGCTTGATGTTCACCCTCTGAGAATATTTTTTAAACATCACTCTGTTTTGAATTTAGTACTGGAGAATGAGCTGGGTGACCCAAGCCTATGGACCAAGAGCCTCCTTACTGAGATATCCTGGAGGTCAGCAGAAACAGATGGTCCTCAACCTACTACAACCTAGTACTTCTAGAACATCACAGATATTTCCAATGTAAATTAAAGATGATTAAGAAAATCCCAACCAATAATCTAAGTTCGATGTACAAGTCAATCTCAGAGGCACAAAAAAGGTTAATTTGACTCACAAACATGCCAATACCTGTAATAATGACTTCCAAGGAGATGAAGCAGATGAAACCTCAGACAAATGTTTGGGGAAGAAATAGAAGCTGACACTTTTTTTGCATGTTTACTTACATGTTTTCACTATAAAGAAATAATAAATGTCTGTAAAGACGTTCATGTTTAATGACTTACATATAAACAATACATATGTAAATTGAAACATTACCTAGTACTCTTTACATTTATATATATTTTATGTGTCGATTTAAAACATAAGTTGAAAGCAACAAGGAACTTTAAGGTATTACATACACTAACTACCCTGAGTTAATCACTATGCTGTGTATACATGAATCAAACATCACTATATCATTTATAAACTTATATAAAGATTATGTGTCAACCAAATTGAAAAACATATAGCTATATTAGGGGTTCTAAAATGGACACCCAAAGGCTAACTGCATCCCATACAAATGAAGTTTTGTGAAGCCCAGTCCCAATGGATACATTTACAAAACATTCCTACACCCAAGGCTCAGAAAACATTGCAAAAGATAAAGATGGGGTGGAAAGATTGTAAGAGGCAGAGAATGTTGGAGCTAGTGAGATTCTGTCTTCTAGTAATGTCACCTATAAAGTCTCATTAGCATGACTGCCCAAACATAATCTGAACAAGGATGACAATGATGTCTTGACGAAGCAGACAAGGAAAAGTCCATGAGACCTCAACCCTACACAAATAACTCTTGTCAACTGAAAAAAGCTGGGATTGGGAGAGGTGGTCCTTCCCTGGGAAGAACACACCATTGGTTGCCTCATGTCAACCCATCAGTCCAGAAAACATACACATGAGAAACTTTATATGGACTGAGTAGGTTGTATTTATGAACATATATACATACACACATATATTTGTACAATAACAATTAACAACAGAAGGACATAACTTTGAAGGAGAGAGGGCAATGGTACAAAGTAGCATCTAGAGGGAGAAAACAAAAGGGAAAATGCAGTTGTATTATAACTAAAATGATTTATTTTTGCTTTTTGTTTTCTGTTTTTGTTTTTCAAGACAGGGTTTCCATGTCACTCTGTAGACCAACCTCATCCTGTAGAGCAGGCCAATTACTTTTAAGGAGAAAATATTTCACTAGAGCATTGTCATATTCATTTGTTTACATACTGACTCTGGGTGTTTTTATTCTTCAACATCAGAGTTGAATAATTACGACAGAGATAGAACGGTCATTAAAATCTAACTAGGCTATTGTCTGGCTTTCTCTTTACAGAAAAGTTTACCAACCTCTTCTACAAACTGTTGATGCAGATTTCGTTTGGTATACAACCACAAATTTTCATGTGTTGCACATATACAATAACTTGGGTGTGTCATTCAAGCTATTTTAGTCATTGGAGTGGATACAGCTAATTCTTAATATTTGAAAGAATGGTAATATTTTTCGATACGCCTAATGAAAAAAGTGAGACTGAGAAATGACTTGATCAATCTTTCCAAAGACAGAACAGATCAAAATATAAAGATCAAATTGTGACAAAGATATCACAAACTGATACTAGCTATCTTCCTTCTGTCCAAATAAAGGATACTGAACTGATACTGTAAACCAACTCCACAGCTGCCTGTGGGAGAGGTCAGGGTCCTCGGAGAGGAACTTAATTCTTTGTTTATCTACTCTGACATAGTTGTACTGCTTTAGAAGAGAAGCCTCCTTTCCCAGCGAATTGTTGGCAACTGCAGAGACCAATGGCAGAAAAAGAATAAGGTCCTGAGAATAAGCCACGCTTGAGTGCTCAGTCCTAACAAAACATTTACACTATCCCTCCAACTCCCCGTTGGAGTGCTACCCTGTACTCACTGCTGATAAAGGCAGAGTCGTTGCCTTTAGTTGTGTACCACTGCTGACTCCACCAGGCTCCAATGGAGAGTTCGTATCCAGCCTTTGCACGGACAGCGCTGATTAAACTCAATGGATCACAAACAAAACTGAATGTCAAGAATCTGGGAAAATAACATGCAGGGAGGTTTGGTAGGGTTAATAGGGTAGGAAGAGATAAGAGGGATGGGGTAACAAAAAGCATAATGCATTATGTCTATGTATGAAATTGTTTGGGAGTTAACATAATTAAAAAGAAGTCAGACATATTCATTATAAGTAGTACAATGCCTGAAATCTAAAAAAAAAAGTCAGTAAATAAAAAAAGGGATACTGAGTTATGGTTAAAAAGAAAATAAAAACCATGGTATAAAAGAGTGGGAATTAACATTATAAAACTACAATTTTTGTCCCGAACAATTATGAGTGACTATTTTCCCCAGTAGGACACACATACGCCCTTAGGATATCTAGTAATACCATGCTAGCTCAGAGATGCAGTTATATGACAGTAGGCAATGCATCAGTCCTGCAGTTCTGTTGATTAACTGTTTCTTAGAAATATCTGTCAAAGCAGATAAAAATCACTGGAATAAATTATGCTTCTCACAAGTTAGAAGACACCTAGCACAAAGGAACAATGGCAGAAACGTGCTCTGTAATAGACTTTAAATGACTTGAGGACTGGATTTGGTGCGGAGTGAATGCAAACATCCAAGGAGGAGATGAATGAAATCCAATTGATTGTTTTTAAAAATGCTGCATGTATCACAAATGGCTTTGTATTGGTTAAGAAAAAAAAATAACCGTTTAGAAAAATCTAGCACTCCACTGAAAGCTATTTAGAGAGAAATAGAGGCAAACATAAAGGAAAAGGAATTAAAAAAGGGGCAGTGGGGAAATGGTCTAGTCTAGATGTGAGCCTGAGAATGTCAAAGCTTGGAGGAGAGAAAGGCAAATGACAACAGTTTGAGTCTGGAAAAGCCTGGGACAAAACCGGACTCTCTGAACATAACGGACAATGAGGACTACTGAGAACTCAAGAACAATGGCAATGGGTTTCTGACCCTACTGCACGTACTGGCTTTGTGGGAGCCTAGGCAGTTTGGATGCTCAACTTACTAGACCTGGATGGAGGTGGGGGGTTCCCTGGACTTCCCACAGGACAGGGAACCCTGATTGCTTTTCGGGCTGAGGGGGGGGACTTAATTAGGGGAGGGGGAGGGAAATGGGAGGCGGTGGCTGGGAAGAGACAGAAATCTTTAATAAATAAATAAATTTAAAATTAAAAAAAAAATAAAAAAAATAAAAGAAAAGAAAATAAATAATCAATAAATGGAAAAAAAAACCCTAAAAAAAAAAAAAGAAATCTACTTGTTTGTAAAACACAGTGCATCATCTTGTTATCGTCAGCCAGAGTCAGTTTGTCTTGTTATCAGAGGAAACACGAAATGTAGAGACAGTGAACATAAACATGGTAGGTTAAGTCACTTTGTCATATGTATTTCCTATATATTTACATTTAGAAAGATAGCTATTTCAACAGTCCTTGAAAGCTTGCGATTAGAATTCCTGCTTGGGTGCGTGTTTGGATGTTTGTTGTTTTAAAAGTAATATAAGAAGTGAAAAGACTGTATTTTCAAAGAAATATATGTAATCTAGGAGGGGAAAGAATGATGCTAAGGAGATGGACCTAGTAAAAGGAATGTTTCTTAAATTTCCACATATTAATTATATTTTGATTAGGTCTGAATATTTCCAGTGCTCATAAGTTGAGAGAGAAAGAGTGGAAGTCCCCAAAAATTCAAATCCTTGAAACTGCATAAAACTGTACAACAATTCCACAAAGATTAGATTTGAGGAAATACTAGGTTGCCTTGTAGGAAACAATCTCAGTCTCAGCGAGTACCCCAATAAGGAGTTTTCTGAAGCAACTCTCCATGTTGTTGGTGAGGAAGAAATAGGAAACCAGGTCAAAGATTCCAGATTTTTCACCTTGTACACAGGAATTCAGAAGAACCCTAGATTTATTTTCAGGCAATACAATTCTTGCAGCATTTTAAATGACTCATTCTTTTATTCATACTATGTATAAATAGAGATGCACCTAACTCCCTGGGATGATTCATTTCACCAGGCTTTTGCTAAAGAATGAATAGTGGCAAGATATGCGAGAGATGAGAGACAGAAAAAGGGGGAAATAACTAATTATATTTTAAATAAGTATAAGAATGTTTTAGTCTGTGGTGTCTATGATTGAAGGGGTTTGGCATGTGCAACTATTTAAGAGAAACATCTTAAAGACATATATCAAGTTTTGCATAGCAATCATCACTGGACTTAAAAAGGTTATTTATCAAATTTTTATCTGAGTATTTTCTGTATTATGCTTATTAGTTTATAGTCAGAACCTAATAAAATGATTGTTATATATAAATTTATTCGTATAATGAAAAACAAATGATAGAAACTTCAGATTCAGGCAGAGCACTTCCTGTAGTTATTAGTTTAGAAACTTAGCAGGATTCTATGGTAATGCATGCAAATGAGGCACTTAATTCAATATAGCTTACATTTCTAGAATTTAGAATATTGAAACATAATTATTTACAACACACTTTCATGACGTTGCCACAAGTCTTAAAAAAGCAAAGTTCATATCAATTACCAGTTCCATGACCTTTAGAGAAGCACCTTCTAGATTAGACATTGTTTTCCTAAAGTGAAAGAATTAGATGCTCTATAGAGGCAAACTCCTGTTTGAATTTACTGAAAGTATTGTTAATAACTCATGCGTATCTTGGAAAAATTACATTAAAACATATGCATGTTCTATAACATAAATTCACTTCAGTTTAGTTTGGGCTGGGGGAGGAGAACTAGGCAAATTCTCGTTTGTCCTTTAATTGCTATAGCAAGAGAGCTGACAATTTCAAAGCTGGATTCAAAAAAGCTATGGGGCAACATTGTGTTAATGTATGCTCCAGGCATCAAAACCCTTTAAGGGATTTGCAGACATTGGAGGTTTAACTAAAGGTGAAAATAAGATTACTTGAAGTACAAAAAGAATGAAAATACAGGCAAAGAATCTTAGATAGAATTAATTTAACTGTAGGCAAAATCTGTTTGAAAGGATAAGACAGGGATGTAGATATTGAGGCCTATGGTTAAATAAAAACTCCCCTAAAGGAAAAAGAGCAGCCAGAATATATTTTAATGTATTATTTCCAAGAATAAAGAAGCTAAATAAAGTTCTAAGGCATGTAGACATTAAAATGCATTATATAAAATTGTACTTATTCATAAAACTGCCATACTTAATATAGTTTAGTTTTGAGGTATAATTTATCTGGGAAATACTTATAAACTTAGTATTTAAATTTATGCTGAAACATTTTAATCTATGTCAATTGTCTCTGGGAGTCATGGAATTTAAGTTTTAAAAGGAGAAACAAACAACAGTTAGTGGAAAAATCATCTAGCTTCTAGGGATTTAGGCAGATAGAGTAGAATTATGAAAATAATATTCTCCCTTGTAAACCAAGATCATAATGATGTCTGTCAGTCCAAGGGAGAAAACAGTCTGCCGTGTCATTAGACCCCATTTTATACTAAATGATATTTCTCACAGAATTGTAGACAGTTGTGTTGAGAGTTTCACCTGTGAATTACTGAACTTTGAAAGTATCTCTATTTCCTGCTATGATCCTCAGTCATCTTCCTTATGTTAAAGGCTGATAGTACTAATCTCCATCAGTTAATCTTGTTATGAATATGAGTTCTGGTGTATGATACACCTCTGAGTTGGGACTGAAATGAATGCCCCTTTCTGTGGAATAGCTTTATGGTAACAGACAGAGCCATGCAAGCTTCCCAAGGAGGGAGGCAACCAACAATTCCACCTAATTGCAATGCCTATGAACCATCCTAATGACCAGCATGGCATAATAACCCTAAGGGTGTAGCACTGGCATCAATACTTTGGTTGTAACCACAAGCTCCTTAGTTGGATTTAAGACCCACTCAATGAGAAGGAGATTGTGCTTGGTACTGGACACCTAACTCTCAGTATTAGTGAAATTATGGTTATTGGAAGAGAATCTACAACTATTAATAAATTAATAAACCAGCATATTCTTACAACAATCTGTAAACATTTGCCTTTGAACCCACAGACCAGTGTAGTCACTAAGAAGACTTCTCTTTGCAACAAACAAAGAGCACTAAAGAAAACCGCAACACACAAAAAGGCAGACTTGTGGACCCAGTCCCAGTGGATACAACTGTGAAATTCACCTGCACCTAAGGCTCCGAGAACATCGCGGAAGAGGAGTGGAAAGGCAGTAAGAGCCAGAGGATCAGGGGTTTTTCTGAGATCGTGTCTCCTAGTAATATCAGAAGTTACACCAAACCTGTCACCAACATGGTTGTCCAAATCTCAGCTGAACAGGGATGACACCAACGGATATGACAAACTCGGTGGAGAAAATCCCATGAGACCCCAAATTTACACAGAAAACTACAGGCAACTGATCTGGGAAGAGGAAAGGTGGTCCTTCCAAGGGACGAACACACCAATTAGTTGCCTGGTGCTAAATAGTTAGCCCTAAGAACACATCCAGGTAACATTATACAAGCTGAGCAGGTTATATTGATGAGTTTATATACACAAAGTATATACATATATGCATTCAGTAACAAAAAGGTTTTCTTTTGTTTTTAGGGAAAAAAAATAGGTCATGAATTTGAGTGGAGAGAGTGGGGAGGCATTTATAAAAAGATTTGGAAGAAGGAAAGGGAAGGGAGAAATGTCATAATCAAATTATAGTTTCAAAAATTAAAAATAACTTTGTAAAGATTATGAGGAACTTTAGTATTTTAATCATCTGATAACTTTTATGAGGGTGGCATTGGTACACAGGAACTCCTACCACAGAGTGAAACATACCGTGGCTGACTTCATACTTCATGGAGATTTTTTTTTTTTGGCGTTTCGTAGAGAAACGTTAGCCATAAATAGATACTATTTTCCTCTCCTTCTTGCCAATCATTTGAAGTATGTATATGCATATGCGTTTGAATAGGCACATGTTTTATTTCTCAGATATTCCTACATTTAAGTTTTTGAGAAACAAAGTGCCCCTATTTTCTTTCTTTCTTTTTTATAGATTTATAGATTTTGGATGGAAACAAAGGTCCAAGGTGGAAAGGAACAACCTCATGATTCACTAAGGTTTGGCTGGATATAACAAAAGCATTTCTTCCTGGGCTTTCAATACATGTTGTCACAGCAACTTAAGAATTCCATTTGTGGTATAGGTTATCTCTTCACAGACAGGGGTAAAAGGACGATACTGTGGCTGACCACGTAGCCACGTGTTTACATTTCACACCCAAATTACCCTGGGAAGGAGCATGAGTGATGCCTCCTACTTATCTCAACCTCACTTGAAATGGGAGAGATTGTATGTTTAATTTCTCCACAGAAAGCCCGACGGTATGTTGAAATACCAAGGCCCTAATAAAGAAAGTTGTGTGATGCGAATACGAAAATTGTTAGAAAAATGTCAATTTGTGATTCTATAAACATTTGATCTGTCCAGAAAAGTGTGTGCTGATTGAGTCAGCCCTGACAGATAAAGAGCACTCCCTGAATCTCCCCTTCATGAGAAAGATACTTCATTAATATTTATATTTCTCTTGACAGAGCAGTAGCTGCAAGCATAGGTTGGGTAAATATAGCCTAAATTTGGCAAGTATACATAGTCATGGGCTAGCTTTTGTCTAAGAATCCAATTTCTGTGGATAAAAATATGGGCCTGACTCTGTGTGAAATTCCTGGATTGCTAATACACTAATCATTAATTTAAGGAAATAAAAATCCATGACAAATATTTGAAGCCATGGGGACATCTAGAATCAATGAACTCAGATAGAAAAAGAGCAATGAGTGGCCCTGAATCCCACCTGATCTTGTGTGTGTGTGTGTGTGTGTGTGTGTGTGTATTTATAGATATATGCTTTTTGTCTTCATCATTTTTATTCTGCTGTGAGCCTGTGGGGAATCACTAAAAATATATCTGGTCAATAAAGGGCAAGAAAAATTGGAGGGGTTGCTATAGGAACACACAACGTGATACAAAAAAGAAGCAGTCTAATTTATACTGTGTTTCCATGTTGCATTTCGAGCGTAGTTAAGTTCAACTTCAGAAGACATTCCTCAAGAAGGAGGCTGTTTGAAATTCAGATTCTTCCAAAGGGATTTTTATATACTAACTTTAAAAATAATAAATCCTGAATTTGAGCAGAGCTACAAGCAGAAAACTGATCTTTCTTCTATTTATTCCATTATATTTTCAATGCATTGTGACAAAAATCATTTTTACACAGCGAAAGACCCAGGACTGCATTTTAATAGTGATGAAAATGTGAGTAAGTAGGCATACTGACTTCGCTGCCACATGCAGCCTCCCATCCATTTTGATAGCACCATCTATATTCCATTCCCGACCATCCTCATACTTAATTCTGCTGAAATACACAGCTCAGGAACTGTGCTTTTCACAAATCTTGTTTCTTCCAAAGGTGACAGACCTTGCTGCCTTGTTTCTGATCTCCACTTGATAACTCCAGGGTCAGCACTGGAGGTCTCTCCGATAGACATAGCCAAAATCATTTCACATTCTCCAGATGGGAGACTGAAAAGACAGGGTCACTGCACCCATGACTGCGTGGAATTTTTCCAGAGGGGATGGAGGCACTGTGTGATTATAATTGAGGGAACGATTAGTTCAACTTCACGGTGCTTGTGTCTGTTCATTCTCATGTGTCCAACTCCTAAGCTCAGTTAATTTCCCTTTCACCACCCCCAACATTGTTGTGACAAGAACAGTTTCTAACCCAGTGATCAAAAAGACCTGAAGATGGAAATGGCTCAGGTAACAAGATGTTTTGAAAAATCAGGTAAATGACATGGCTTCCATCTAAAAGGAAGTCAGGGACAGAGATCAAGTGTCCCCTCTTTCATCTAAAATAAGAAGACTTTATGATTGACAGAGGGAACTGTGGTTAACCTGCTTCATCTGCTCTGGTTGGGCAGAGTGGCTTTCACCTCTGTCACATGGTGAGACGCTGGGGGTTGACAAGGAGAGGGGCAAATGGAAGGAAGTACTCAAGAGATAAAAACACAGCAAACTTCTGAAGCTGGAAAATGACAGCTGAAAGAGCCTGTGATTAATATTTATACAAGTTACATTTTTTATTATGAAACAATCAATCATTATCTCACATAGGGTAAAACATTCAGAAGTTCAGTATTAACTTTTCCTACCCAGGGACCGTTTAAGTGATGTCTACAGAAAAACTTTCGGTCATGAATGTGAAAGTGGGCGCTCTGCAATACAGAAGCAAGTTCTGTATTTTGTGTTATTAACTCAACAGCAAGGCCGTTAAGAAAGTATGTATCAGATACTCAGTTCCTGCTCTATCTCAGCACCTAACAAATAAAATTACTAGCTTTTTGAAAAAATTGTACATAGAATTCTGAGCTGTACTTCACAAAACTTTCTAAGGTCTTCTAAAGCTTAAAAAAATAAACTCTCAAATTGACAAATTGTGGTGTTTTCCAAAAAGCAAAGATTTGAAGTCAAAAGCATTCCTTTCTCCTATCACATAAGAAAATCATCATCTTTTATTTAGAAAGGCAACAAAGTATATCATCCTGGAAACAGTCCTAGTACTTACAAGCTCTCCTGTTAAACTGAATAATCTCTTAGTCTCATAGAGATGTCAAGGCAAATTGGGGGAAGGGCTGAGAAAAGGCATTTGAGCCTTCAAAGGCAAATGGAAGCCTTTATAAATGATACCTTTCATCTTGGGAGCTGTGAGCTGGGGGCAGCGCTGAGCTCTTAGTCTGAAATGGAATCTGCATCCCTCTAAGTAATCACTGCAGAGTTAAATAAGAACCTGGGATGTGAGCTTTCTGATGTAAGCTGCCTATGCTGAATCTGTTGGTCACAAACTGAACAGTTTTCCATACCTGGAAGATGGTAATGCATCTTTACTGCCCATCCACATGGAGAGAAAACCCAGCTGATTCGACAATGAATGAATTGTGTGTCTAATTGTTTCCTAGTTGCAATTTCTTGCTGAGAGCATTTCCATAAGAACACTCAGTTCCCTGAGAGCGAGTGCCATTTTCAATCTTTTAAGCATCAATGTATTTTCGTCCCCTGCTCTCTCTGACAACATGAAGACAGTTCTGACTGAATTGATAAAACCTAGATCTGTTTCTTTTTCTCTTACTTGCCTGTATTCACAAGCAATGTGAAGTCAGAAGAGCATGAGGGTTCAGAGAGAGATGAGCACATGTACCCCCAAGGCAGTGGCGGCTTCCAGAGAGGAGACAAAGGCTGCACAAGAGAGACCTGGTTCCTCCCAAAGTCTCCACCACATCAGTCATTTCTGCTGAAGGAAAAGTCAGTGACTCAAAATACTCTATACTTCCCCCCTTAGTCCATTCCATTCATGGAAACGCCTGTAGCAAGAAGAAAAGGGACCCCCAGTTACCCCAATGCAGCAAGCTCCTCCCCCACCTAATATACCACTGACCAAAGCAAAGTGAAATTCTTGAGGTCTGAAATAATTTTCCCTGACAACTTTTTAACTTAATACCAAGAACTGATTTAAATATTGAAAAAACTTACCTCATTAATTTCTAACATTAAGCCATATCTCCGAAAGCATAGATCCTTTGAAATTAGCCTTATCTGCATAGTAATGAGAAAACTAGGGACTAATTTTAAAACTTTCACATCCTTCATGCTATTTACTCTGTGCTCAGCCAGAGGGTGACAAATTGCAGTCTTAGGTTGCATGGTCTCATTTTTATGTGCTGTTTTAAAAAAAAAATAATGAATTTTCCACCCAAACCGATGAACTTACTTTGTAGACACAGTTTATTCTGTTGGGACCATGCTATCTTCTGATGCTCAAAGCCATGGGGTCTTTAAGGCTTTGCCAGTGTGTTTGTGCTTAATCTTATTTTATTCTAAAACGAAAAGTTTAGTTGATTCAACATGCGATCTGGAATAAAATACTTAGAAACTTTATTTTCTTGGCTTTTCATTTGCAAATGCTTTAATCCAGCCGAAGACTATGCCAATAAAGACGGTGGAACAGCCAGGTCATAGCCTGTGAGTCTCCACCATCCTACCCATCACAGAAATAATGCAAGTGCAGAAGAACTAAATCACCAAGCTCAATCACATGTGCCACATCTAAACTGACGTTAACTTGATTAGAAAGAACAGCCACCCTCCCCTCATACTATTAGCTCTTGGGACATTATTACTGCACATTTATGACAACAGGAGCTAGAAAACAAACCAGTCAGGTCAGGGACCAAAGCAGCATCTCCAGAAATATCCTTGATCCCCAGGCGTGCAGTGCCAGGAAGAAGCCCTAGTTTCTTTCCACCTCCTAAACCATCACCCTCCTTGGAGGCTGGAAGTTAGGGTGTGACTCAAATGCCAGTCCAGACACTAATTACTTCTGGTGAACAGTGTCTACCTGGATTACTGGAATTTCATGGTGAAATGGTTCATATACACTCCTTAATTTGATCCCACCTCCTAAATGATGCTAGGGAATCAAAGGAGGGGATGTTACATTGAGACTCATTAAGGGAAAGAGATTTTCTTCTCATCAGAAAAATAGAATGTACCTGTGGCCTTGGGTAGAGACTAACATACAAGCTACCCAATACATATGAGCTGATCTAGCTAAGCTTGTCAATAACCTCAAGAGAAGACTGGACCCCTAGGAAAGCTGATTCACCTTAAGCCATGCTAAAGAGATGGAGGAATATTTATCTCTTTAATGAGCTAGGTACTTTTCCTTTCGTGACACCCTGCCCTCATTGCGATAGTAGGGAGCCACCTTGAGGCTTTGTGCTCTCTGCTCAGGAAAGCATAACATTCAATGATGTTACATTTAGTGATGCTACAATAAGAATACGAGGTGGTCTACTTAACATATTATTTGTATTGATTAAGCTTTCATTAGATAACTTTGATATCATCAGACATCATATAACTGGCAGCTGCCCCAAGTCAAACACTATCCGAATAGTTTAACAGCAGGGACAAAATTTGTGATACAAATAGGCAGCTAAAATTAATACCGACAAAGGCAGAAAATAAACGTTCTCTGTCCTCATTGTTCAGCGTTAGTGTATTGCCTTAGTGTGTTTCTATTACTGTAACTCTTTCATGTCTTCTAAAGACCAGTCAATCTACTCAAATAAGTTTCTCCGTGACTTGACCTCCATTTCAAGTACTCAACATAAAAGCCTGCTCTTTCTCCAGGGTTTCTCATCTCTCTTCTTTCATCATTTTTCTCCTTCCATTCATACCTGCCGCCTCACCAACATTCTTCAAATTCTTTATTGTTAAAGATTAAAAGTTTTCCACTTAATATTTAATAATTACTGCTTATCTTAACTCCCCCCCAAAAAAACTGCCTTCATCAGAAAATAGAAGGCATTTTATCTCATGAAGAAACACAGAGTAAATATATATATATGTTTTTAGTTGGGATGAAATTGAAAGCAATGAAATATTAAGGGTAATAAAACATGGCATGAAACCAGAATGATGAATATAGAACATTTATGCGGTAAAATCCAAGGCACACAACAGAAAGCTCAAATCTGTCACCAGGCTGAGATGATCAGTCAGCGGGGCAGAACACCTTGAGTAGTTACATAATTTACTGTGTTTGCGAGATAAAGGTATACCGATTGCTCTAGCAAAGCACCAGGAACTTTTCCTGCCAGACCCATTGAGAAGGATTCTTTATTAAACTGTGAACCTGCCACTGAACCCTTCCAGTAAATACACCCCAGAGCCCCACAGAACTGTTTCCAATGGTGTCCTATGGGATAAACTGAGGGCTTAGTGCAAAGGCAAGGTATTATAAATAAACACTACAGGCAAGTAGGCCAAATGCGCTGCTCTGTTGTAAACCAATGTAATACTTTTTATCTTATTAAGAATATTGCTAACACATACAACTTGATAATTGTGTTGTGAAGGGGTATCCTATCTGAAGCGCAGGGTGACCATTCGGTGACTGGCAATGTTTCACCAAGGTGCTCTTCAATGGAGAAACTATCAGTTTATTTATATGATGGATTACATAGATCGATTTTCATATGTTGAACCAGCCCTGCATCTCCGGGATGAAGCCTACTTGATCATAATGGATAATTTTTCTTTTTTTTTTGTTTTTGTTTTTTTGATTTTTCGAGACAGGGTTTCTCCGTAGCATTTGGTTCCTGTCCTGGAACTAGCTCTTGTAGACCAGGCTGGCCTCGAACTCACAGAGATCCACCTGCCTCTGCCTCCCGAGTGCTGGGATTAAAGGCGTGCGCCACCACCGCCCGGCTTTTTTTTTTTAATATTTATTTATTATGTATACAATATTCTGTCTGTGTGTATGTCTGCAGGCCAGAAGAGGGCATCAGACGTCATTACAGATGGTTGTGAGCCACCATGTGGTTGCCGGGAATTGAACTCAGGACCTTTGGAAGAGCAGGCAATGCTCTTAACCACTGAGCCATCTCTCCAGCCCAATGGATAATTTTTCTAATGTGTTCTTGTATTCGGTTTGCCAGTATTTTATTGAGGATTTTCGCATCGATGTTCATGAGTGAGATTGGCCTGTAATTCTCTTTCTTGGTTGAGTCTTTGTGTGGTTTTGGTATCAGGGTAACTGTAGCTTCATAAAAGGAATTTGGCAATGACTTTTCTGTTTCTATATTGTGAAATACATTAAGGAGTATAGGTATTAGTTCTTCTTGGAAGTTCTGGTAGAATTCTGCATTGAAACCATCTGGTCCTGGGCTTTTTTTGGTAGGGAGGTTTTTTTTATAACAACTTCTAATTCTTCGCGACTAACAGGTCTATTTAGATTGTTCACCTGGTCCTGGTCTAACTTTGGTATATGGTACTTATCTAAAAAAGTGTCCATTTCTTTAACATTTTCCAATTTTGTGGCATATAAGCTTTTGTAGTAAGATCTAATGATTTTCTGAATTTCCTCTATGTCTGTGGTTAGGCCTCCCTTTTCATTTCTGATCTTGTTAATTTGTGTATTCTCTCTCCACCGTTTGATTAGATTGGATAGGGGTTTATCAATCTTGTTGATTTTCTCCAAGAACCAGCTTTTGTTTCATTGATTCTTTGGATTGTTTTCTGTGTCATATAATTTGTGATCCTAGAGAAGCTAAATAAGGTGAACCCAAAGAAAACATATAATCATCCACCTGGATATGGGAAGTAGACAAGATTGCAGGGCAAAACCTGGGATCTTGGGGGTGAGGTGGCATGGGGCTAAGGGGAAAAGGGGTGAGAAACATGAGAAGGGGAGAATGGGGGGAGCTTGGGGGAATGGGATGGTTGAGATGGAAGAAGGGTGGATATGGGAGCAGGAAGTAGATATCTTAATTAAGGGAGCCATTTTAGGATTGGCAAGAGACTTGACTCTAGAGGAGTTCGCAGGTGTCCAGGGAGATGTCTCCAGCTAGTACCTTGAGCAACTGAGGAGAGGGAACCTGAAATGACCCTATCCTATAGCCATACTGATGAATATCTTGCATATCACCTTAGAACCTTCATCTGGCGATGGATCGAGACAGAGACAGAGACCCAATTTGGAGTACCGGACTGAGCTCTTAAGATCTAAATGAGGAGCAGAAGGATGAGCAAGGAAGTCAAGACCGCGAGGGGTGCACCCACCCACTGTGACAGTGGAACTGATCTATTGGGAGCTCACCAAGGCCAGCGGGACTGGGACTGAATAAACATGGAATGAAACCGGACTTTCTGAACGTGGCAGACAATGAAGGCTGATGAGAAGCCAAGGACAATGGCACTAGGTAGCGATCCTAATACATGAACTGGCTTTGTGGGAGCCTAGCCAGTTTGGATGCTCACCTTCCTGGTCCTGGATAGAAGTGGGAGGACTTCCCGCAGGGCAGGGAATCTGGACTGTTCTTCATTCTCCAGAGGGAGGGGGAATGGAGTGGGGGAGAAGGGGAGAGGGTAGGGGAGTAGGGGGAGGGGGCGATGTGTTCGAGGAAGGGGAGGGAAATGGGAAACAGGGAGGAGGTGGAAATTTTTTTGCAACAACTAAAAAAATAAAATAAAATAAACAAAAAAATTAAAAAAAGGAAAAAATAAAAATAAAATGAAAACTATGCTAAGAGGACTGAGTGCCAACTGCTAAACCCATTCATGCTCTGAAGGGACTTGGGTGAGAATTCATATCAAGGCTCAGAGGGTCTTCTTGGGACAGAGCTTACACACACATAGAGGCTAGAGACAGAAGCAACTTCTATGCCACAGGACAGAATTAGAATTCAAATTTGTGAATATAAAGCCATAGAAGTCAAGCAGTCAGTTTCATTCAAATAAAAATGAATAAAAATGTCTAGAAAGCATCTCTTTTAAGGAAAGGGTAAACTAACTTACAATAATGCATAAGAAAGATAAACAATTATTGCAAGCTTCATTCTCAGACATCAACTGGATGAGACAGTCTGCAGTAAGCAGCATTATTATTTATAAACCAATTTAAATGGAAGCTGGATTGAAAAAGCAAGCATAACATCTGAGTTTGGGAAAAGCGGATACATTTTCTTCTTCAATTTCTAATCTCCAAGTCTGGCATTAAACACATGCCACCTTTCTATCTACACCTAAGCAAATATTCAGGCTTCAGTATATTAAAGTGTTTTAGCAGGGGGAGAGGGGAGAGAGGAGAGCTTTGGTTATAATTGTTGTTTTTCATGAGTTACCCAGCAATCTCCCAAACATTATTTTTAGTTTTCCTTTTCCCCTTCCTATCCCCTCATACTGAATATTCAGCATAGAGTAAAGTCTGAGCAAGTATCTACTAGATGATAAGCACATGTCAAGTAAGACATTCTTAATTCAGCACAAGAAAATTATTATTATGGAATATGATTTTCTAAAGTAATGGTATTTTTCACAATCTCTTACCAAAACTGTATATACTTAAAAAAATAAATCTTTAAAATTGAGGAGGCTAGGGGAGATGGGGGGAAGAAGGGCGAGAATAGGGAGGCAGAGTTTTCAGTGAGAAATTAGGACTACCTCACTTCTAGTACACTTCCACTGTCCCCTCTTAGCAGACATTCCTTTTGAGTGTAATAAATCTGGAAATTAAAGTCTCAAGGTATAGCAGTGATTCATTTCTGGATTCACAACACTAGGGAAATTGAGGCAGAGTGACTAGAAGCTCTAGCTCAGTGTGGCCTACACAGAAAAACCCTGTCGCAAACAAAACAAACAAGCACAAATCTGCCACAGTGGGTATTAATGCAAATTCTGTACAAATATCACTAGGTCAAGGGCTTGCTCCATGCCCAGTTCCTATCTAAGGACAACAACACACTCAGAAAAGCCATAGTCAATCATGTCAATACCAACTGTAACAAAGGTCCAGAGAAGACCTGTGTGAGGGATCTATGAGTTTCTGAAATGCTCGCTTGGAAAATTTGTAAATCAGCAAGCCATCTGTTTGAGGAAAAAATAAATGTTAATCCACGAAGCCTCTAGTTTAAGATGAAAGATAAAACTACATGGAGAGTAAGTTTACCTGCATTCTGGATCCATGCATAAGAACTGTAAACAAACAAACAAACAAAAACTGCAGAAAAGCTGCCTGGGTCAACAAATTTACAGTCACTAACAGACCTTTAGCAAAACTGAAGCCTCTGAGTTGACTTGCTAGACTTGTTCCGTTTTATTTCCCTAGTTAATTTAATTCTCACACAGCCTGTGAGGTTACCTAATGGTTCCAGTGTAGACTCTGTTAGGGCAGAAACTGAGAGCCATTCAACTTGAGCTGCCAGAGAGAGGGCTCTGGTGATGTTAGTTACAGGTAAGGGTTGTCATGAGGAAAATGAGGGTCTCCAACAGGATGCCCCAACTCCAGTGAGTTTTCCTGTGTAGTAAATATGTGAAGTCAGAACTCCTTGCCTACTGGTATCGTATATTTACGTAAATACCTCTTGTGCTCCTAAGGATTATGACAAACAGAAAGATGCTTAGAATTCAAGGGGGCAACAATTAACTGAAGTGACTGCTCACATTTGAGATGTGGCTGGTTATAGGAATAGCAGAGTGATAACAGAATGGGGGTACTGTGAGGATATCTGAAGAGAGGGCAGAATTTGGGCTCAAAGGTGGAAGGAGACATTATAAATGTGGAATAATTGTTGCCTCCATTAAGCCGCAAATATGGAGAAAGGGAATCAGACAAATATGAATTGAGGAATGTTGAAATAGGAGCAGCGGGGCTGTGTCCCGCCACCCAGCCGCCGGCACTGCTAGCTTTATACCCGAAATAATTACACAGAAACTGTATTCTTTTAAACACTGCCTGGCACATTAGTTCCAGCCTCTTATTGGCTAGCTCTTACATATCGATCTAACCCATTTCTAATATCCCTGTAACACCACGAGGTGTCTTACCAGGGAAGATCTTAACCTGCGTCTGTGTCTGGTAGAAGAATCATGGCGACTCCTTGATTCAGCTTCTTTCTCCCAGCATTCTGTTCAGTCTACTCCGCCTACCTAATTTTCTGTCCTCTTAAAGGGCCAAGGCAGTCTCTTTATTTAACCAATGAAATCAACACAAAACAGCAGACTCCCACATCAGAGGAAGGCAACACAAGGCATTCAAGAGCATGAGATGTAGCTAAGTGATGTGTCCAGAAGCTGTAATGTCACAGAAATCAAGAACCGGGGTACTTCGAAGAACCAGAGCCAGACAATTGAACTATCAATGGAGTAATAGCAAGGAAACCACATTGAGAGCCAAGCCATATTTAAATCAGAAAATTAGGACTTGTATCAACATTTTTTTTTACTTAGGAATTTTGGGCACAGAGAGAGAGAAAAAGAGAAGGAGGAAGAGAGAGAAAGATCATTAAACCAGTAGGTTTTATTGCTGCAATGTGCACTTATACCAGAAAAACATGATCCTCAGTGTAATATGACAGAATCATAGAGTATGTGAATAACTCTTGGTTCTTTCTCATTTACGTTCCTCTCTTGTAAGATAAATGAGTGTGGTTAAAACAAATAGTGAATGGTCAGCTTTTTGCCCAGACCACTCCGATCCAGATGCGGGAGTGGGGGGTGTCAACAAGCAACAGTCTTTCGCTAGAGGAATGTTTTTGTAGAGTAACGGGGTCACCCGGGTGAAATATTAAATGCTTTCCTACTCCCTGAAGAACCGTGGTTCACTGAAACGCTTAAGCAACAGTATTTCAATGTTTTCAGGATTAGATGACCCTCTAGAAACTTCTATTCCTACCTCTCACGGTGATATTATATTGTCCCTAGGGTCCTATGCTATAATGCCACTCTTTAGACCTTTTCGTCATTCCCATCCCAATTAGAACTAAAACCATTTTCAAGGGAAGATACATTTTAGTAACATAATTCATTTCTAAAGGAAATGAGGCAGAGAGACCCATGATCAGAAAAGAGACAGGCTTCTCCCCCAGAGATAACTTTTACTCATGAATAACCTCATAGCAGAAAAAAAAATAGCATAATTTACATCACTCCTTTGTGTCTATTAGGTGTGAAGAAACAGGTCTTCATGATTATATTTTACCAGTTTGTTTACCCCTTGTTATGTCTAGAACTACAAAGTCTTTTCTTTTTCTTTCTTTCGTTTTTTTTTTGTTTGTTTATTTGTTTTTGGTGGTTATTTTTTTCCTATTTTGGCTGTCCTGGAACTAGCTTTGTAGACCAGGCTGACCTTGAACTCACAGAGATCTGCCTGCTTCTGCCTCCTGAACACTGAAATTAAAGGCATGTGTCACCACTGCCCAACTCAAAGTCACATTAATAGAGTTCTGAAAGTGGCCATGGGCTGAAGCACTAGTAAGTTCATTAAATAATTGTGACACAATATTTTCTGAATGAAAGCAGTGTCTGTGCCAAACCTGACTAGTTAATTAAAACAATGGCGTGTCAGTACGAGGTCGCTTCTAAACCTCTAGTTCTCTGTGCCAGGCGTGCTATCTTCCCTAGGAACTGGCCAATCACTGTACCACACACAGTCCATTTCATTTGTCTTTGAAAGTGACCTCTTGGCTTGTAATCATTGGCATTCTCTTCATGCTTTATTTCACTTTCTTTTACCAGAGAGCCTTTCAGAGTGTTTGTCATGAAAAGAGCTACATAAATATTAATGTATTGATAGTGTTATGGCTTCTCAAGCCTATATTTCATTTCATGGATTTTAAGAGCTACAAAATTTACTGACTGTACAGAAAATATAGGTATAATGGACTTACTGAAATGCCCCCAATGCGATAAAATATATGAATTATTAATCCCAAGAAAGCAAGAACCTGTTAAAAAGCCAAATTTTTGGAACCAATCTAAAGGGTTTTTGTCATTTGCTTGTGTGTTTATCCAACAGAGATAAACTTGAGGATGACAAATACAATCAATGTACCATTTAACCTTTGAAATCTGGGTGAATCCCAACAAGGCTTCTTGTTGATCAAGAGTCAAAAATGGGCTATGTGAGCTAGTACAATAAGGCATAGCCAAGTTAAAAGTTTGCTGTAAAAAAAAAATAAAATCTCCCCTAAGGAACTTTTCTTATAGACAAAAAGGGATGGAAACAATTGTTTGCCCAATGATAGACTTTACATGTAGAGCATAGGGCAAAATTTCATGAGAAAAAGTCTACTTTGTTTGTTTAGTCTCCTGTTTTTAGGGTATGGGGGAGGGGGTCTTTCAACTTAGGTCTTTGAAGGTAGATTCTCTGTTGAAGCATGGGAGCACAGGATTTTATCCACTTAACAACATTCAGGCAACAATTCCCTTAGTGCTTTATCATTGTGCGGCAATAAAGGCCAACATCCAAGGGAACTAAGGGGGCTAAGCTGTCTTTTCCTTCAATGGGTGTTTGACAAATCCTAGCAATAGGAGCTGTATTATACCAGGAAAGATAAGGGACACGGGACCAACATTTTGGGCTTCTGGTCTTGGTGAACTTAAAATACCATTTAGAAAAATGAAGTTTGTGTCCAAATGTACACCTAGAAAAGAGAAAGCAACTGACATTTAGCCAAGAAGAAATGTAATCTGAGTTGGAAGCAGAGGTGGAAACAGGTTGCTTAGTATGGAATGCCTTGACTTGGTTTTCTTTAGGGTGACTATCAGGCATTAGTGAAAATACTAGACGATCACTCACAAGACAAGCTAGACGATGAAGAAATAGTGGAGATACAAAATATGTCCTGTTGCCCAGGCCATCTTAAACAGAGGGCTGATTAATAATAATTAATACTATTATTATTTATCTCATATAAACAGTAACCATTCCATGGAGCTGTAGCATGCCAGTGTTCCGACAGTTGCTCTCATTTCAGCAAATACATATTGTAACAGCTTTAACAGAAAAGGCTGGCACTTGTGCTCACAAAATAGCACGCATTTTATTTTCCCATGCAGGCTAGAATCAATGTTAAATTTGAGTAATTAATTTGAATTCTCCTTCAGCTGATGAATGGAAACAATATCACAAGTTTGTAAATTTAGTTCACGTTACAAAGTTGACAAATTGGGAATAAAAAGACTGTATCTAATAAATAAATAAGGCTTTATCTAAATCCTTCCACCAATGTGACTGTTTCTTTTATGGTAACAAAATATGTACTGACCTATTTTTCTGACTTTCCCTTAAAATAGAATGTCTTTTCCTCCTCGATGTTGGTTGTAAAAAAAAAAAAAATAGCAAGTACATGATGAAGTAACTGGTTTGATTTTTTTCACTATACACTGTTTCTGAACATCATTTTTTTTAAAGTATGTGAATAAAATGCCCTTTAAATAAAGTGTATGCCTTTGGCTCAGTCAAGCAAATTCTTCAGATTTCTACTTAAAAGTAAAAGCACTAAACCTAGACACCCAAAGCTCTGTAGCGTTGATGTTTAGGAACTAGAACCAATTAAGATCCTTTTTTTCTCCTGACTTATTTCAAATCTTGCCCATCCCCTCCAAACTGAATAGAAAAGCAATGGAAATGGGCCAAATAGAGCTATCAATAAAACAACATCATTAGTGCTTATGAAAAAGGCAATAAATGGAGATGGAAAAGTTAAAATTTGTAAAGGCAAAGTAGAAAAAATGTGATAGAAATTAACAAAAAATTGCTAACAGACATAGAAAGCAATACAAGAAATAAATTATACACAATTTATAAAATATATCCTTGTTTGGACTTCAGACATCTGACTTCTGGAGAGACTGAGACATTGTGGAAAAGGGTATGGTGTGAGGTCTTTGCAAAAACCACAGCCAGCATTATCAATCTGCAAGAAGGCAGATTGGTTCAGCATCACTGAGTAGCTGGTGTTGCTTCAAACTTTGAGAGTCTGATCTTGAGAACTTTGCTTTGGGCATATTTAAACAATACATTAAAGTATGGAAATAACTGTCCTAGTGGTAATTAATGCAACCCATGTGTCCAACACAGCTTAAGACATGGCTACATCAAAACTCCTTGTAAAGTATAAGTGACATCTTTCATTAAAATGAGTTCTGTAAAGTAACTGAGAATATGGGCTCAGGTAAGGGTCTGGTGGCAGTAGGGGGAGCAGGGGAGATACAGTGTGACCTGGCTACATAGATAGCACAAAGGTCACCAGGCTATTAACCGTGTCTTCTCCCAGTCTTCTGTGCAAAAAAACAGGTTATATATCTCTCCGATGGTAGAGACATCCGTGTGTTTAACATTCCCTTTTCCCCTAATGCTTATCTGTGAATACAAGGACCTTCATGCCTGCAATAGGGCAGAAAGATAGCAAAAACAGGGCAGAAAAGAAGAGGATCAGGGAGTTTACTGTGAGATTGTGTCTCCTAGAAATATCAAAAGCTACCATACTCTCACTGACATGACTGCCCAAATGTGAGCTGAACAATTATGACATCAATGAACAGAGAAAAACCCATGTGGCCTCAACTCAACACAAAGAACTATGGGCAACTTAGAAAAATCTAGGGACAGGAGCCATCAAGGAAGAGCACAACAGTTAGCTATCTAGTGACAATTGAGCAGTACTAAAACCATACATACAGGTGGCCTTATACCTGACTGAACAGATTATATTTAGGAATATATATTCACATATATTTATCTGCATGCAATAGCAAGTAGTTGAAAAGTCAAAGAGGTCATGAATCTGAAGGACAGCAGGAAAGACTGTCTGGGGAGATGGAGGAGGAACAGGAAGAAAGAAACATAATCAAATTATGATCTAAAAGCTAAAAATAAATAAATTAAAAAACAGTGTTCCATTGGTGGTGGGGAGTAGACCAGAAGCAGCAGAGGGAAGGGAATCTGACACAGTAGCTCATCTATTGCCCCATCTGTGTGGCAACAATATCAATGCCACCATGGAGATAAAAGTTCTGATCCCATACAGTCTGATATGGATAAAGCATGTGGGCCAGGCCCCTCTGTCAGTATGGAAGGCTTTCAAGAAAGTCCTTGGTTCAATCTCCAGGCCATGCAAGCACAGAAAACTTTTCCTAAAAGACTACTAGGCTGAGTTAATAAAGATAGGTATTGTGACAGTTAGTATTGTCAACAACTAGATTAAAAATCACCCGTGGGACTGGGCTCCACACACTTCTGGGAATGATTATGAGGGCACTCCAGATAAGATTAACTACGGAGGAAAAACAGAAGGAGGGAGACCTATGCTATTGTCAGACAGAATAAATAGAATAAAGTAGGAAAAGGACAAAAGTGAGTGGAGTTCACGCACTCACTTTTCCCTCTGCCTTCCTGCCTGGAAGACCTGAACCCGTAGTTTCTCCCCCTGCTGCCATGCTGTCCCCACCAGCCAAACCCTGAAACAAAGCAAATCCTTCGTCTCTTGCCTTCCTTCTTGTCAGACACTAGTCACAGTGACCAGGGAAGTAACTAACACGGGGGAAAGACAGGGGGAAGAAGAAAAAGAAGAGGCAGAGGGGGAAAAAAAAGGACTCAGGTGAATACAAGAAATAAAAGCAAAATTATGAAGATGAATTTACAAAGAAAAAAGTTCTGAAAAAAAGTGTTTGCTAATATTCATATGTACTAATACTGATTTATAAAGAGCAGTCAAAATGTGAAAAGAAGTATAAAGTATTCTAACTATATAAAATATTCAATTTTTAATCTATATTTTGCCCTATATAAAAGATATTTAATAAAACAAAATGATAAGAAAAATTTCAAGGAAAGAAATGGACTAAGAGATAGGATAAAGGTATTTTAATATGATTAATTTCAAAGACACAATAATGTTTATTACCGAAAGTGTAAAAGAAACAAAGAGAACATGCACTGAAGTTATAACTACTCTTTATACAGCAAACAATAGAGCAATGCATTGCCTAAATACTGAAGTATGAAAAAACAAAGAAAATGATTAAAAGACAGTGTTAATTTATGTCAGCGAGTTAACAACAAATATCTAGCGAAGAAAACAATGGAAGTGTAACATTTGTAAACAGTTATTTTATGTACATAATTGTTACACATTAAATTTATATTTTACTAATATGCACATATTAATATTCCAATAAAATGGTGACTACAGAAAAGTTATATTTCCATTCTAATTCTAATACTTAATAAATATTTCATTTATTTCACTTGACCATAATTTTGAATATAATAGATATGTTTCATATTTCACAACTGTAGACAATAGAGACATTGTATTTGTGCTTCAATGTAAAAAAACTAACAATAGAAGTTAAAATAAAACATTTTGTCAAATATATTTAAATTAATTACAAAGTAAAGAATTCAAATGCAACTGTAAAATTTTTAGAATTTAATGAGGCCTACAAAGACATATAAGACTAAAGTTATGTGTCAGTAGGAAACATACAACTAGAACATACAAGTTATAATTAATTGAGTAAATTAATCTAAATTTAAAAAATGTTAGCTTGAGAATTGAAACAGAAAATCATTTACTCTTATAGAAAGAGACAAAATCAAATGTTCATCCACTAATCAACCCAGTATTTGTGAAGTAGTTCTTCAGTTAAATTTTTTTCACCGTGGAAATGACTCAGAGTAAAAACTAAATAAAATTTAACAGATTCAAAATAATAAATGGAGCATTAGCCATAGGTCTCAAGGAAATTAAAAGGATCATGATGAGGCTATTAAGCATTTTAGTATAAATACTCTGATGTTTAAATTACTTTTCATTGCAGTGAGTTGATGGAGGAAGGTCATTGGCTAATAAAGAAACTGCCTTGGCCCATTTTATTAGTTAGAACATAGGTGGGTTGAGTAAACAGAACAGAATGCTGGGAGGAAGAGTAAGTGAGCTCAGACTCGACAGCTCTGCTCTCTGGAGCAGAGGCCATGCTCCCTCTCCCAGGCAGACGCACGCAATGAAGCAAGCCGCCAGGTCAGACATGCTAAATCTTTCCAGGTAAGACCATTGCTACACAGTTTCTTAGAGATGGGTTGATCGGGATATCAGAATTAGCCAGTAAGGGCTAGAGCTAATAGGCCAAGCAGGGTTTAAAAGAATACAGTGTCCGTGTAATTATTTCAAGGCATAAGCGAGCAGGCAGCCAGGGTGCTGGGGACACAGCCCTGCCGCTCCTATTACAACAGTGAGTCATAACTAATCAGTGAAGCATATAAATACAGTTTCCAAATAAGCAGTTTAACATCAAAATCTCTTGGTAATCTTATATAATATCTAATTTGGGCGCTTGCACACCAAAGGGAGGCAGCACTAGACTTCATAGAACAAACACCATATGGGTGCAGGCTGGCCAGTCCCCCAGTGAATACTAATGTTAACTGCACATTGGAAATAAAGATGTGGAGGGCCATATAAAAAAGAGCTGAATAGGTAATAAGTTTATCATTGAAGTATGTTTTCCTCAGTCATAGGAGGTCTGAAATAAAATACAGAATAGTAAAAGGTCAAATAAAAGCAGACATTCTAAGCAAACGCCAATTGTCATAATTTCAATATATTTATGATTTAGAGAAATGCTGCACAAAATTCACAAATCTCACATTGCAAAAATATATATTTCAAACTGGATATGATTATTTTTTCATGGTAAGAACCCAAATTTACTCTAATGAAATTGATAATACAAATTTTAATACCGGAAATAAAAAATATACATTGGAAAAAATAAAACCTTTTCAACAAATATTGCATAAAAAACTGGATATCCACATTTGATAACTAAAGCTACATCCTTTTCTGTTACTCTGTACAAAAAAAGTTTAAATGTATTGAAAATCTTAATCTAAGACAGGAAACTTTGAAACCACTGAACAAAACATGGGGAAATACTACAAGAAGCGAGGTACTTCTAAGAAGACCTCATCCCTCAGGAAATAGCAATAACTGGCAAATGGGATTGCAACACATCCCAGGAAACAGCTTCTCATAGGGCTATCAACAGGGTGACCACACAGCCTCCATGATGCAAGAAATTCTTTGACTGCTATTTATCTAGCTGAGGACTAACATGCAAGAATAGAAAAATCTCAAAAGAATTAACAGTAAAGAACAAGGAACTCAATAAATATGTGGGTAGATGAATTGAGCACATAGTTCTCAAATGAACTACAGTGGCCTTTGACAATCTGGGGGAAGAAATATTTAGCACATTTCAGCCAGTAGGGAATTGCAAATCAAAAATATTTTGAGATTTCTTCTCACCCCAGTCACTATGTCTATGATCCAAAAACCAAAAAAGAAAAGAGATAAATAAAAATGCTTGAGAGGATACAGCAGGACTAGGAAGCATTGTTAGTGAGAATATAAATTTGTAGAGTCACTATGGAAATTGCCATGGAGACTCCTCAGGAAAACAAAAATAGAAATATAGAATATGACCCAGCTATAACTCTTAGAGACGTGCTCGAAAGAGTCAAAGTCAGTGTACAGTAATGATGCTAGTGCACTCTTTTTTATTGCAGTACTAGTCAACAATGACAGTTATAAAATCAGCCTACATGCCTATCAATAGATAGATGAATAAAACATGTAACATGTAAACACAGTGTAGTGTTAGCCTCAAAAAGAACTAGATTGCGGTGTCTTGGGAAAATGGATACAACTAGAGATCACAATGTTAGGAAAAATAGGTCAAACGTCAAAATGTATTTTCTCTTACATGGAACATTTTAGGAGAAAACCATGCAAGGCAGAATATTTAGCAAGAAAAGGGGGACTTGGGTGGTAAGAGGGGATTAAACTGAATATGATCAAAGAATGTATGTACATGCATTTAAATATTGCAATGAATACCACTATTTTGTTCAATTAATATTGCTAAAAAAAATAAGTAGGAAAACAAGAATTAAAAAGACGAAAGTGTGGGAACAAGGGGAGGTTTCTCATAACAACTTCTATTTTTTTTAACACCACATTTATTAGTCCTGACCTGGAAGTACTCATGTGGCAGCCAACTGTCATTTTTTTCCAGGCATGAGGTGATACGGAGCCCCCTACCCAAAAGTACTATTTTTTTACTATCTTTTTGGTCTATACAAACTCAACTGGACCTTGTAACACAAACAAGCAAAGAGAGGGAACATTCAATCCAGATGGTGCACAGACAATGGCAGCAAGCTAACCACTCCTGATCAGGAAGTGCTGGGTGAAGTCCTGGCAACACTGGTGGTGTAAGCTGTGTGATTTGTGTACACTGGTGGCATCAGGCCTGCCCCCAAGAGGGCCACTGGGATGTTTTTGATTTGTTTCTTGCTAGAAGTCATTAGCCAGTTTTCCAACTTCCCAATTGGCTGCATTTCTCCTCTGATGAAAAGAACAGAACCAAATGCCATTACTTCCCTTAAGAACTCGGTTGCCACTCCCTAGCAGAAATTAACAAAACAAAATTGTGAAATGATAGATACTCAACTGGAAGACAAGAAACAAAATGATGCAACCACCTATCTTAAGAAACATATGAAAATATTATAAATAATAGGTATCATTAAGTGTAATTACATTCATACATAAGAATCACCTACACACATGCTAGGCACAGAAGGGAATGCCCATTTATGAAGGTGCTAGGAACAAATTCATGGAATAAACACAACGACGTGTAAGTCACATATAAGGAAACTCATGAAAATACACCAAATGACATAAAATGACAGTAAGGAAAATGCAAAGACATGTTTTCTTGGATACGAAGACTATAAAATTATACAATTTCAAAAATATGTGTGTATAAAATGTGATTATAATTAAATATCACAGGATAAAAGCTATCAAGTTTCCACCTGAAGAAATAAAAGAAGAAATCTAAAGGAATTCTAAGAAAAGAAGACCAACCCCCTGGAAAGGAAATAATCCTAGCAAATATTAAAACATCATACAAATACTAAAGCCTCTCAGAAATTTAGATGGCAAATTGTGGCGGACCTCTCGACCAGCGAGGATGAATGACCACCATATCAGGATTCCACTCAGATCACGCTTTACTGGAGTACCCTTGATTGATGGGGAGCATGAAACAAGAGGGGCAGGGAGCGAAGAGGCAGGGAGCTAAGGGGAGAGACAGCATGAAGCGAAGGGGTGAAGGGCTCTTAGGCAGCTGCTTAAATAGGGAAATGGCACACGGGTTGCCCTGTGATTGGCTGCCACCAACAGCTGACACCAGACCGCATCGGGATAGGCTCAAGGATCCTCATCCACCGAGCATGCAGGAAGCGGGTGACACGCAGCTCTCAAAGGCATAGCCAAATATGGAGTTGTTTATTTCCAACAAGACAGGATGTCTGCGCCATCTTGTAAATGCGATCCTGTCTGGCTCACTACAGCAAATCTATATTATGTCAGCCTATTAAAGCACTTTGGAGCTGTGGGAATTAAGAAAAAAGGTTAAATGGAATTGAGAGGAGGCAAAATGGTGGGATTTTCATGGACTGTAAGAACAGAAACCAGTGTGGAAAGAGAAAACAGACACTGCCAGGCCAGCAACAAACCAGAAGCTCAGATCAAGTCTCTGAGATCGGAGTCAGCTGTGTATAGTTTAGAAAGTCCTTGGGTGAACTTTGTTGCTTGGGAAAGTTTGAAAAATATTCCTTACACACACACACACACACACACACACACACACACACACACACACACAAATGATACCCAAACTGTTCAAAGATGGAAGCAAGCAAAACTATAAGAGTGCACTGGATTATAGTATAATCATGTCTAGCCTGAACCTGAGAAGATAATCTTGAGAGGACACAGAGTCTTTCAGACAGAACTTGTTAAATTCAAATGATGGAAAATACCCCAGAAAGAGATTACATAATGCTTTATTAACCTTGTATTTTCTTAATGTTAATGAGAAATGGACAACATAAGCAGAGAGACACTGGATAATAGAAAAGTATTCTGAATTAAACCAGCCAGTGTATTTTAAGGATGTGTTGATCTCACAATGGAAGCCAGGAGATGTGATATATTGGGGAAGGGGTTCTGCTCTTGTTTCCAGAGGAGAAAAAACTATGGACACCATAAAAATTAATAAAGATTCAATTTGAAAAAGAGAGACCTCTTGAGAAAGATAAATAACAGCTCATCCACAGGGGTGACAATCATACAGGTGGTAAGAAAACCTCATAAGGGTTGGGGCAGGGTTCTGCTCTTATCCTTACAAGAAAATACACATCTTCAAAAATCCAAGAGACCCTGGATGTTTAGATGCTGACAGAAGGAAAAATAACTATCCAAGGATTTTCAAGAAAAAGCAATATGACTTATAAGAACGGAAGATCAAAAATATACATTTAAATATATATTCATGAATATATAGAGCTGGCTTTGGAGTTGGACAACAGCTTTGTCCTTCTCTAAATCCAAGCATGTTGTTAAAGGAAAGTTCAGAGTTTCTGTCTCATGTCAAGAGACAGAATTTAGAAAAAAAATTAGAAAAAAGAATTTAGAAAAACAATTACTTTTCTTCCTACCTATCTTTGTCTCTATAGTACCTTTCATTGAATATATATACATATATATGTCTGTATATGAATATACAAATAATGTTTACTTTTTTCACATTGAACGATGAATTTCCCTGCAGTAATCTTTGAGGTTTCCAGGAAGAAGATGGGGTCCCACACAACAACAACTCTACCTGGTTGATATGACATCATGAGCTGATAGTGCTACTATAAGACCTGTTTTGGGTACCAGCTGCTCAAGATGGTTCCAACTTAGATGAAATGGTGTACTTTTTTACAATGTTCTGGCCAGAATTCCAAATAGGAACCTCAGGAAAACCCTACCAAATGCTCAGAGACTATTTGCAATTATACCAGACAGTAATCTTGGAACTTAACCATCATTTTACTTTCACAGGAACCCATAGAAAGAACGTCAGCCTTATGACAGCTGGAAGTAATTCTAAAAGACGCTTTCCCTCTCCCAACAGTTTGTCCTCAGGGTTAGGGACATCATTTAGGGGTTGATTATAATTGGTATAGGGTTGGAGGTTGAAGGAAAATTATGTAGGCTGAGGGATCTCTTTGGAAAAAAGGGGGGGATGAAATTGGATGGGATAATAGATTAGTGTGAGCTTACTCACAGTAATAATAATAGTGAGCAATAGAGTGAATACTATTATTTATAGGCAATTTACATTGGTATAGACACTTGTATATTGATACAAACTTAAATTATATTGAATATGTTGCTACTTTCATCCACCATATTTGTATACCTAGGCAAAGTTATTTTGTCATATTGTATGCATGCATGCTTTTACCTCTGCTTAAAACATTTTTGTAAATTGATACAATTTTAGGATATATTTATCATATTGCAATGTACATTTTTACCTCTGATCAAGGCACTTATACATTATTTACATTTTGAAGTAATTTTCCTCATTTGTTGCACAGTTGTTTATTGTATAATATTATAATATGAGGTCTTAGTCTTTAAGTTATATAGGTATTAAGAATTATAGATCAATATTCACCTGTTTGTCTTACTTATAGTTAAACTAATCAGGTACTTTAGATACATAAAGATTGTATTCAGCATAAATAGGTAATCTTTAACCACTTCAAAGCGTTGTAGAATATAGCATTTAAATAACTTAGGGTTCTGTTGAAGTGAGACACGGTTGCTCCTGGCAGCACCATTCTATTCCCGAGAGAATATTGAGCACCAAAGACACTCTACTTGGAGCTTGTTTTCTTCTTGGCAAAACTGGCCTTTGGGCAAGGAACTACCCATGCACTGACAGCTGACAAAATGCACGATATCCAGACAGGACAAGCAGGATACAAGAAAAAAGACTGTCAAATCTTGACAAGACAGGGTGAGACAGTTTTGAAAATGTTCTTGCCTCTGAAAATGGTCTGTCAGTTAATCTTGGCCTTAGCCAAAGTTGGTTGCTCCAACATTGAATATGAGACTTTGAGTGATTGCCCAGGTAGCCAGTTTTCTCTGTCATTTGTTGCACATTTTGGAGGTTGCTTGATTGCACTTCCTGCTGACTCAAGTAATATTAGTTCCCTTCTCGAATCTTTGATGGGGTTGAAGACTAGATAGTTGTAGTTACTTTCCTCTCATGGCTTTGCCAGTTATTTATTATACAATACTTAAACTCACTAGAATAGAATAATTTTTGAAATATTTTTCACATGTTCTTGCTTGATATAGTTGTTCTTATTGTAATTTTGTATTAGGCTTAGAACTCTTATTTAAACAAAGGGGGAGGTGCTGTAGGAACTCATACTGCCAGTAGCCTTTAAGTTACCAGCCCACTTGGGCGTGGCCTTTTATACAATTTATGCTAACATAAGTGCATGTCCGGCCTCTTTTCTGGCTATGGGATTTGGTTGCTGTTCTCCGTTCCAGCAGAGGATTGTGATCTGTGAGTCTACCCCTAAATGAATAACCCTCTATTATACTCAATTCTGAGCTAGTATGGAATTTCTTTTAAGTGTACTTCTTCAAATAATATCTGGGAAAGGGGTGACATTTTCTTCAGTGTTGTAACCACCAATAAACTGCCAATGCTCCTGCAAATAACCTCCCATTGAACTCATGTAAGAAACCTTATTTCAACTTAGTGGGACATACGTATGTGCATTATGCGCGTGTGTGCACATGCACACACACACACACACACATACTAACTTAAAAATTAGAAGGGCATTTTTTGGAAAGCAAAAAGGGTTTTAAGTGGTAATGGGAGGGGAGATAAAAACAGAATGGTTGGTTAAAAAAATAAGATTCATTATATAAATATATAAAATTGTCAAAGAACAAAAACAAATTAAGTACAGGTGAATGCCTCCCACGTACTTTGGATAAAATGTTTTAAAAGCCCTTTTAAGATGATTTATATTTTAAAAGGAAAAATGTTTTTAAAAACTAAACAATAACTTATTTCTATGAACCTCTTTTTTGGGCATTCTTTCATACTTCAAAAGATATGTTAAACTGGACATGGTGCCTCAAGTTTGTAATGGTATTATACATGAGTCAGAGGGACCACATTAGTTTGAGGAAACATAGTGAGTTTCAGGACAACTTGGGCTACAGAGACCCTGTCTCCAATGGATAAAATCACATTAAACCTTCTGCATAAATGAGTGCTTTCACTTTCTCTAAGAATAATTATGATGGGCGATGCTCGATGCTCACCAGGACACCCACAACTGACGCTGGGTTCCCTACTGCACTGGCTCTTGTAATGAGAATCATTTGTGGCACATAAACTCTACAAATTTCATGCAGAGATTGATGTCTGCAGATCTCACTTGCATTAGCTATTCAGAAAGATCCTTTATATAAAATTAACAGAGCGCCACAATCTTTAAAACATGCCACTCCCCAAGCATCTGAGAACTTTCACCTGAATAAGGCCTGATGTGCTCATCACTCAACCAATGAACCTACAGAGAGAGGCAAAAAGGAAGACAGATGCAGGAGGATACCACTCATGGTCAGAATGCTTAGGAGAGTCAAGATTATGCTTTTAATACGGTGGCAAGGGCAACTGAAGCACAAATACCATATGTTAGTGCTGTCTTTCCCCATGTAACTTAAATTATGTGTCTTTATTTACAAAGAGGAATTTGAGTTTAATATGCTCTTAAAAGACAAATTCTGAAGAGGCCTTGACTTTATGAATATAAGCCATGTGGCTATGTTTTTGACCCAGATTATTCTTATGTTGATATAATTAGAAAAGACATTGGAAAAATTGTTTGTCTTTTTTCAATAGGGCATCATGAGGAAATGGTGTGAGTTAACTTTGGAAATTAGGAAGAATTATTAATGGATTCTTGTGTATAATAAGGACCTAGAATTGAATTGTTATAGAATAAAGGCATATTCAGAGCTTTTCTCTGAGGGTCTGTTATGGAAAACAGTTGGCGAATTCTACCTAATCAGGTTTAAATTATGAATGTTTTGACTCTATTTAGGGCATGTGAGACAAATTATACATCCAGGTCAGCACACTTCTTTGGGGACTATGATTGTCCATGTATAGCAAACAAAAGGAGACATCTTTTCCAATAAAATATTCTACATGCACAGCTTTCAGTCTTGTGTATAAAATGTCCAGAAAACAAGGTGGATAGGCAGAGTGGCTTAATTCCCTTCTGATTAGGAGCTACCAGAGATGAACTTTTATTTAAATAGAAGTCAAGAAGAAAAATAGGAAACAGGTTATGTTTTCTTATGGGGCAAATGCTCTGCCTTGCACAGATTTGCAGAAACAAAATTAAAAACATACATGTTGATATATGTAATACTACAACTGGATGCTAGAAGCAGGTTCTTATGCCTTGCTCCCATTCCTCAGAACCACACAGTTTTCTATTTCGAGCGTTTTTGTAAATTAGGATGAGCCCAATAACAGTTTGTTTTCTAAAGTAAACCTTTTTCTGAGTGTTCTGTTTCTATCTCAGTACTTTTCTTTAGTTATTTATTGAAAATATTTTATGTATATCGTATATAGAATATTCATATATTTGTTTTTCTTCCCATTTGGCAAAGTAGGATAAGAAGAATTGTAAAACAAACAGCAGCCTATGACTAGCTAGTTAGTAATTTTCCGAATAAAATCCCAGTTCAGTGATACAAATCTCGTGGTGTCTTCAGACGCCTCTTTCACACTTAAACCTGGCATTTTTCTTACTGAACAAATAAACTCCCACTAAATGGCTACCTCCAAAGACTGTGAGACTTAGTGGTCACCCGTTTCCTAATTAATGGATCTAACTGCCAAAACTCAGAGAGCTTCTGTCATATTTAGAGATTTTACAAACACTAGCAACCGAACCAAAGGTCGTTCACCTTGCAATTATCTCTACAAAGCAGCTATTTAAATGCTTTAATGATAAACACTCTTTATGAAAATAATTTGTTGGTCTAACTTTTCCATAATTGGGACAATTTCTCTTATCAGCATTGATATAGGATCTATCTTGAGCTCTAGTAAGCAGGTGTGCTGAAGAGTAACTTTGTAACAAATCAAAATTGGTCCACCTGGCATTGGCATAGCTAGCATTTCAAAACCGTATGGAACTCTATAGTCCCAACTTCCAGGGACTGATTCCAAAGAAACTTTATTAGCACCAAAGATAAAAACCCTGACCTTGAGCTGCACTGAGTCTAGTCTGCCATTCTCTGAAAACGACCTGTCTTTTCAGGGGTTCCTGTCTTTAAAACAATGAACTGTATGAAGTGTGGGGTTTTTGTTGGAGGCGTAATTTTTTAAATCACATGTTAAATATTTTACTGAAATTTTAGACTATCTGGGAAGGTGACACCTATTATACAATTTGTTGATTGCTACAGTATTTAAACTGAACTGAAATCATAATTATTGATTTATTTCATGATTAGGGTGGAAAATATTTTTTCAAGCAGAAGGAAACATTGACAGATGTGTTAATTGTGCAGCAAACTTAAGTCTCATCCTAATTATAGTTAGTCCTCAACTAACTGAGAGTTTAGTGATTCTCATGGCTAAGCTCACATCTTAATAGTAAACATACGGAAGAAGTTATGTTATATAAAACTGCACTTAGCTAATCCATTGCTCTGTCTCTGGGATGGTAAGGCATGTTTGAAATCTCTACCTACCAGATTGCTGAGTTAGGGGATGGCAACTGAACAAAAAGGGAGGCCACCCAGGAAAATCTGGGGACTCGCTAATTTTTGTTCAAGTATCACATGTGTGTACACAACAGAGAGACCAAATGGAGACAGAGGTGGGCACTTGCAATGCTCTCACGATTTGAATCCATCACTCTTGTTCCTCTGAAATGTGTATAATGCAAATACTTAGTTTTGCATCTTGACCCAATTCCCTTTACAAAGGACCTTTCTTCCTCATCTCTGGATTTTCTCTAGGTTTGTCTTTAGCTTTCAATACACATCACTGCTTGACTAAAGCCATCCATGACAGCAAAAGCAGCTCAAGCTCTCGCTTTTAATCCTCCTCACACACACAGACACAGGCCTCCCTATCACCAAGTTCCTCATATATGATTTTTATCAAAGACAGATTAATATGAAAGAAGTGGATCTGTAATGAACACGCACAGATTATTTTTTCTTATTACTCTTAAGCAATGTAATATAACAATTATTTTATGGCATTTGCATTATATTAGGTATCATTAGTAATTTAGATGGTATTGCACTTACACAGGAGGCTGTGCACACTGGTGCACACCCATAGTTACAGTGCTTAGGAGGAACTGCTTGTTGCATGGACCCAAAAGTAGGAGATGAGCCTTGGGAACACAGACAAACCTTCATAAGAAAAAGAAATGGTTTACAGAGTAGAATGTGTGCAAAGTCACACACATTACTGCAGCACAATTAATTAAAACCCAGAGACAGTTATTGGGGTTCAACCTGAAGGTCAGAAAAGCAAAACAGTCAGCCACTGGCTCTTACTTCTACCTCAGACTGAAAGGGCGATCCTGCCTCCAGGAATTTCAGTATCAGACTGTGTCTGAGAGCTGTTTCCTCCCCTCTTATATTCCTCTCTAGTTCTGGGATTAAAAATGTGCACCTATACTGCCCAGTTTCTATGGCAAATTAGTGTGGCTACTGGGATTAAAGGTGTGTGTCAAACTGCTACCTGGTCTGTAAGACTGACCAGTGGGGCTGTTTTACTCTCTGATCTTCAGGCAAACTTTACTTATTATAATACAAATGAAATATCACTACACATGTCCTTCTCAAACACTACTACATTTATTTAAATGTCTGGTGCATGCTCAGATTTTGCCATCTTTTGGGAGATCCTAAACCAAGACCCCGTGGATGTCCAAGGAAGACCTTCAAAATAGTCACAACTCAGAAAATTCCTCCTTAGGAGAGGATAGTTTCTCCTGAGTTAATGAAACTCGACCAGTGTTTCTTCACTGAAAATGAAACAAAGGCCTTTTTGCCATTAGTAGTTAATCAGAGCTTAACAGCTCCTGCTGTCCCAACTCTAGGCTTCAAAGGATAAGGTTTCTAGTCCATATACACCAGCCCGGAAAACAAGAAAATATGTCCTAACTGTGATGGTTATGAAGAGAAGACAATTCGTAGTTTGGAGTTTCTGAAAAGGGCACTATGGAAAGAATGCGATGTATGGGGATAATTAAGTATTGTATTTGCCATTTTTGTTCTGGAATTTTACTACAGCAAGCTTCCTTGCATATTTAACATATTTTGGCTTTCTTCATGAGCAATTATAAAAAGAATATGTCACAAATGAACACAATCTTCAAACATAATTTCTTCTCTAATTCTTCATCATTCTCTTCCACTTCACCCTGGTGCTTCGCTGTTGTTCCATGATCCTAAAAGTATGCAATCTCCATCTTCAGCAATGGGCCTAGGTCTACATCCAGAGGGTGAGCATAGGCTCCATTTCTGGTTGTCCTTGATTTAGTACAAATGACTCTAAAACAAAATAGACCTGCTTAAGTTTTGAGGCTAGCAGTCTAGAAAATTATTGGGTATTCATATGCTTACATTTAATTATATACTCTCTGGAATCGCATGCTAAGTATCAATGATGTATATTTGATATTTTTATTTTGTAAAATTAAGAAACTTTTTTGGTTATAAATGATGTACCTATCCAGACATTGTTTAAAATAGAAGTGGGCAAACTTCACCTCTTGTTTGCTGACTTCCTTAATTTAAAATAAAGTTTTATTGGAAGCCAACCAATCGTTTTTATTTATATATGATGTTTTGCTGCTTTCTCATTACAAAGGCAGAGCTCCGCAGTTGTGACAATGGCTTTGTAAGCTTCTATAAGAAATGTTTGCCCACCATCATGTTAAAGAGATATGTACATAACAATAGCTTCAAAGTGAGTCATGAGGGAGGAGTGAAAATACAGCTTAAGATGTTGTACAAACTTACAATTAAATTATGGATTTAGCCTCAGAAAATATCAATAAATAATTAGAATAATATGTGGATATGTTAACTATAGAGAATATAGGTTCTGAAGAGAAAAACATTCTCTTCTAATGGCAAAAATACTGAATAGGACCAGTGAAATGTCTCAGAAGATAAAGGTGCTTAAGGGGCTGGTGTTTGTTTGGAAGTTTTTGGTTATACTTCTTTCCGTCTACTGCTTAGACTAGACTTTCTGGGACTAGGACTACTCTCAGTGAGATTAGAACAAGAGAGATCAAAAGTTCTGAAAAAAAGAGCAGTCAGTCATGGGTGAAGGATACCAAGAGTTAGTCTCTCTCCTTTACCCAGCAGCTCCAGAGCTCAGCAGATAGTCACTTGCTACAAAGCCTGAGAACCTGAGTGTGATCAACAACACCCACACAGTGGAAAGATGAAAGGACTCCGATAGTCCCATAGGACCTCTGACCTCCACACATTTGCTGTGCAGTGTGCATGCCCAGATTGAGACATACACGCATAAGCAAATAAATGAACAAAGAAATAATTTAGGAAGCATATATATTCTTGAGTAAATAAAAACCACAGAAACCATAGTTTATGCTAATTCTCATGATTCCTGAATTTTTGCCAAAAAAAAAAAAAAGAAAATCACATGAATACCACCATAATCCCACCAAGGGATCGAAATCTACAGTGATATCTGCCAAAATATGGGAAATCCACATCAATGTGAGATTTTGGGCGTTTGTTACACCTGAAAATTATTTTCCATGCGTCTCCTAAGGAATGAATTAAAACCCCAGTTTACTCTGTACTGTGAAGTTTGCAGTACAGAATGAATGCGACAATAGCTGCCATTTGTGGACAGTTTACATTTGTTTAGTTTCTCGGAGGCGATGACACAAAGTTCTGTGTCTTAATTTCCAATTAACTTTTGCACCTATGATATCAGACATTTACCTTGTACTTGATCTGCCTTAGCCCCTTTGAGTGTTGGCTTGCTTCTACTCACCCGCAGGAATAAAAAAAACCACTCAAATATAATGTAATTAACATGTGCAAGATGTTCTAATTTCAGGAATACAAACTTGAAATAAGCATGCGTATATTAAACGTATCGAAGAGGATAACTCGCACTCTAATGACTAAGGCAAAAGCCTCTACCTACTGAGCCATTTTGCTGATTCTGTTTATTTAATTATATTCACAGTTCATACATGAATTCAACTTAAATTTTAGAATACATATAATGGGCCAAGCCTCCCGAAACTTAATGAAGTTTAACTTTAGTGCTAATAACATTAATAAAACAATATTTCAGGTGAGCCTTTATCATATCCGTTCTCCAAAACTGTTGTAAAATAACTAAAAAAAAAATCACCGTCTCAGATATCTGATGAGAATTAATGAAGACTAACGGCAATGATTGTTCACTAATGTGGAGGAGATGGAGGGGCTCATGGCTTCAGCTGCTGTACCAAATTCACTACAATTTGGGTAACAAGTACACTGGACTGAATCCATGAAAATATAATTTCAAGTGTAAGCAGGAGATGCCATTTTTACAAAGAAAGCTATTTTTAATTATTTTGTAATGAGGTTTATAATTGAGTTCATACCACTTACATATTTGTCAAACGGAAGGACAGACTGGTTTCATGCTAGCTTGAGGGATTTTACTACACAAATTAAACCCTACTTAACATTTCTGTGGATAACAAATGAGGCAATAACATTGACAGAGCATTCTTGTATAGGTTGTGTTGTCTTGTTCAAAGACAGCATGCTATATTTCCCTTACATTTCTAAATATCCAATAATAATGATATGTGGCAGAGAGTAAGAGTTTTACTCTTACTCATCATCAGAGCACTGAAGCTGCTGAGGTGATAATTATGACTACTGTGGAATCTGTGATGCTGTATCATGACAACTTTTGGGGTTTCCTGTCATACTTGTCTCTAAAAGGGTAGACTCTGAAAGAAATTGAGTCCAATTTGCATTGTAAAGGGGTGCCTAGAGCAACACACTCCATTTTCAGCCTGAAGTCACGTACCTAAGGTTGAATTTCTTCCTTGAGTACTCGCATTATCTTATATAATTCATTATCCAGATTAGTCTCTTTTTGTCTTTGATATTAATGGAAATATATGCTATACGTTCTCTGATAACTTGTTTTTTAGTTCAACAATTTTAAGACTCATATTTTATTACATTCATTTATTTAGTGTGTGACTATGCATGTGTGTGCACTGTGTGTCTGTTTGTACATGCATGAGCATATACATCCATGCGTATGTATGTTCATGTATGTGTGTAAGCGTATGTGTGCATATACATGCATGTATGTGTGCATGTGCATATGTTCAAGTGTATGCATCTGTATGAGTGCGCATGTATGCATACAACTACATGCGGTAGTGTGCCTGCCTTTCAGAAAATTGTTCTTTCCATACCATGTGGGTCCCAGGAATGAACTAAATTGATTGTTTTGATGAAAAGTTCCTTTTTCCACTGAATCAATTGTCTGCTCATATTTTAAGATTACTTTTTGATATGTGTAATTTTAGTGATGTTGTTTTGTTGGTTTATAATTTTCTATTATAGAAATGGATCGCTTATTTTTTATCTATCTGATTATAGATTGATAGTTGTATTGTTTGTAGTTTCTATGTTTTGACAAATATTGCCAATAACAGCATTTTGTTTCTCTCGGAGAAAAATCTTGACAGCGTGGGAGAGTTGGACCTAAAAATGAGGCAGGCTAAAGCTTCTAGCCATAGCCAAACTTCATTTAGTGGTGGTTCTCAACCTTCTAATGTTGAGACATCTTAATACAGTTCCTCATGTTCTGGTAACCCCTCCAGACCCACAAAATTATTTTATTGCTCCTCCATAATCTAATTTTGTTACTGTTATGAATCATACTGTAAATATCTGATATGCAACTCACAAGGGGTCATGATCCACAGGTTGAGAAACACTGATTCAGAGTATCAGACAATTCAGAGTATCAAACTCTGAGGGTTAGGAAGAGTCATCTAGGTAATGTGTCCAATCACAAGGGCAAGCTGCACATGACAAAAGCTGGATTTTCCAGAGGGGAATCTCAGCAAACAGCCAGTTGTAAAGGATAATCTGAAGAAAGCTTGCTCCCATCTGCTTCACACTGGAGGGGCATGAAAGCACATTCCAAGAACAACCTATGTCATGAAGGAACAGAGATTACAAGACTCTTGTCTTCTTTACTTGAAGTTTTCGCACACGATCTTAGAAATCTCCTCACGCAGCTTCATTCATTGACTGTGTTCTAATAGCCAGACAAAAAAAGAGGCTCTTATATTAAAATAAGATTATTTTCCTTTACAACGATGCTTCTATTCACAACTCCCTAAGAAATTATATGATATTTCCAATGTAGGCAACTGTAAAAGTTGGGAATAGGAGATAGAGTGGCACATGCCTATAAATCCTACTGTGTAGGAAGTTAAAGCTTGAGAAATGAAGTTCAAGGCCATTCTGCTTTATACGGTGAGAGCATATCTCAAAAGAAGCAGGAGGAACCAACTATATACATATATATATATATATATGATTATACATTATCTATCTGAATATATATTCAGATAGATTTTATATATATGCATATATATGTGTATATATACACACATATATATATAGTTATATATATATAGTTATATAGTTATAGTTTCAGAGAACTACCAAGATTGCAAAGAATTACTGGCCAGCTAGAGGGTATGATTCCAGCCAAAGGCATACACCATTATTTCAAGGTTACCACTTCTCCTGGTTCTGAGATACTTCAACAAGCAGGATGGCAATTTTCAGAACCATAGCTGTAAAAGGCAGAAAAAAAGACGTTTATGTCAAGTACCATTAAGGGCAGAGGATTACTAAATTTTCTTTTTAAAATAAGAATAGCATTTTTTTTCCAAGGCATGAAATTAAACCTATAATACACAGGTACTTGCAAGCAACACAACTCAAGATAAGTGACTTCTGGATTTAAAATTCTTTTGCTTGGAGTAATTCCTGCAAGTGAGTTGTGTACTTAATAAAAGCAAAGCAATGTAATCACTTTATTGTAGATGATATTGCCTAGTGGTCAAATTATTCTTATATACAAATTAAAAATGCAGTCATGTACCATTGGAAATAAAAATAAAAAACGGCACGCAAAAATGAAAAAAGTCAGCAAAAATAGCAGTTGAAAATAAACTTACATATAACTACAGATTTAAGAATTAGGTGCTACCCCTGGACCCAGCAATACCACTTTTGGGAATATACCCATGAGATGCCGTATCATATGACAAAAGCATTTGTTCAACTATGTTCATAGCAGTATTATTTGTAATAGCCAGAACCTAGAAACAGCCTAGATGCCCTTCAATGGAAGAATGGATGAAGAAAGTATGGAATATATACACATTAGAGTACTACGCTGCGGTAAAAAACAATGACTTCTCGAATTTTGCATGCAAATGGATGGAAATAGAAAACACTATCCTGAGTGAGGTAACCCAGGCCCAAAAAGATGAACATGGGATGTACTCACTCATAATTGGTTTCTAGCCATAAATAAGGGTCACGGAGACTACAATTGGTGAACCTAAAGAATCTAAGTAAGAAGGTGAACCAAAGGAAAAACATATAGTTATCCTCTTGGCTATGGGAAGTAGACAAAATTGCCGGGGAGAAAATTGGGATCTTGGGGGTGGGGTGGGATGGGGGTAAGGGAAGATGGGGAGAGAAAAGTGAGAAGGGAAGGAGGGGGGGAACTTGGGGAAACAGGATTGCGAAAAAGGAAGGTTGTACAGGGGAGCACGGAACCACAATTCTTAGTTAAGGGAGCCACCTTAGGGTTGGCAAGAGACTTGACCCTAGAGTGGCTCCCAGGAGCCCAAGGTGATGTCCCCAGTTAGTCCCTTGGGCAGCTGAGGATAGGCAACCTGAAATGACCCTATGCTATAGTAATACTGATGAATATCTTGCATACCACCATAGAACCTTCATCTGGTGATGGATGGAGATAGAGATAGAGACCCACATTGGAGCACTGGACTGAGCTCCCAAGGTCCCAATGAGGAGCAGAAGGAGGGAGAAGATGAGCAAAGAAGTCAGGACCACGAGGGGTGCACCCACCCACTGAGACAGTGGGGCTGATCTATTGGGAGCTCACCAAGGCCAGCTGGACTGTGACTGAAAAAGCATGGGATAAAACTGGACTCTCTAAACATGGCGAACAATGAGGGCTGATGAGAAGCCAAGGACAATGGTACCGGGTTTTGACCCTACTTCTTGTTCTGGCGTTGTGGGAGCCTAGCCAGTTTGGATGTTCACCTTCCTGGACATGGACGGAGGGGGGGCGGACCTTGGACTTTCCACAGGGCAGGGAACCCTGACTGCTCTATGGACTTGAGAGGGAGGGGAGAGGAGTTTGGGGGAGGGGGAGAAGGGTGGGAGGAGGGGGAGGGAAATGGGAGGCTGGGAGGAGGCGGATACTTTATTTTTCCTTTTCTCAATAAAAAAAAAAGAAAAAAAAGAATTAAAATTATAAACATTCTCTAAGCTATTGAGAAATGAAGAAGATATTAGCAACATTTAAAATGTTAAAAATTTAACTCCTAGAAAATTGTTAAAGAATGTAGAAGAAATTCTCTTTTAAAAGATAATCTGCACGTACTCGGGAGGCAGAGGCAGGTGGATCTCTGTGAGTTCGAGGCCAGCCTGGTCTATAAGAGCTAGTTCCAGGATGGGAACCAAAATAAAAGCTATGGAGAAACCCTGTCTTGAAAATCAAAATAATAATAATAATAATAATAATAATAATAATAATAATAATAATAATCTGCTGAGAACACCCCTCTGAAAACACCCGTACTTTCACACATCCGGGAAGTCCTATAATTCCAAACAGCTGGGTGGATCCCAGGTAACTTCAGGCAGCATGACTGAGTCCATCTTTAAATTATCAGTACTAGAAAAGCTTTAAGGGTTCTTGTAACAAGGAAATAGCTTATTTCTCTACAGAAACAGTGAGAGTCAGAAGAGAGTGGAATGACATCATAACCACCTGATCTCACCAAATAGTATCGAAGCAAATTTCCATAAGTAGTGAAAATAAAGAAATGCTTGAGATCAAGGTTGTCGTCCTCTTTTTGAATTGTTGCTGCCTTTTAAGCCACAGCTGTCCTATCTTCCACTGCAAGTCAGCTGCTGCTGGCAGTGGTTAAGCTGCAAGAGCCTGAGGGAATTTTGTTTGTTCTCTTTCAAAGCTACAAAGGGAATTTACCTAAATCTCTGTCCCTGTAAAGAGCTCAAGATTCAAAGGTTGGGGTGGAATTCTGCATTTCAGAGAGGTTGAAGAGAAAGCAGCTCACCTCCTCCTCCTGTCTCTTTGCCCATACTTTAAAAGCCCTCCTCCACCTGGCTCCTCCCTGCCAGGTCCTGTTAGATAGTTGCTGATGCAACCTCCTGAATGCAGGTGAATTTTATTTACTCAAACACGTCTTTGCATCATTAAATAAATGTTCCTGAGCATTAAAAAAAGCAACACATCTTAAAATAATATTCTAAACACAAGATCATGAGACAGAATCCGTGGCCAAGAGTCCTTCATGCACAAAGGCAATATTCAGGAAAGACTTTCAAGTAGAGTGAAAATAACCAAACATTACATCCCAGAGTCACCTTAAGAAATAAATTTTTAGATGGTTATGTGCAAACTTGGAGTTATTCCTGAGAGAATGAGCAAATAAAAAAAATATGGCTTTGGAACATGTCATTAATTCTAGAATAATTACATTGCTGAATTATTTCTGATAACTACTGAAGACTCTGATTCAAATTTCCCTGCAAATTTGATAAGGATTTGTTCAAATTTGTCATATACGTGTTAAGGACAAACCATACATTTTTACTATATGAACATCTTAGAATAGGGGATTACATGTTCTATAGGCCAACATTACGCATTAATTCTAATCATAGAGAATCTTAAACACAAGAATGCAAAGAATTAGAAGTAGAATGAAAAGAATTCTAATGCCTAGTATGCTGATTTAAGGACTGCAAAACAATAAACTTTGATTTTATTTAGGCTGGAGTATAATTTGTTTATCAACTGAAACCCAAGGTTCCAATACCCTTGAAGCTGCTCCGCTGTAGATATCTTTGTTCTGAACATGGGAACCCTTAACATGCTGTTTTGGTCTACACCACATAAGGTGTTTCCCCTGCATCCCTAAGAACAGTTGACCTAGCGCAGGCCCTACAGAACTCGTGACGGAAGAAAAGTCCACACAGCTGAACCACTTGTAGCCGTCCAAAGAGAGCAAAGGCTGGGTCAGGAAATTCATCCTGTAGTCGCCAGAGCAAAATAAGGAAGCCTGTCAAAGTGGTAGAGTATTTCCAGAGAAATTTCTCAATTATTTGTATAAATCAATAAGAAAACAAGGATGATCTTGAGGAACACTGAAATTACAAAGTTTTATAAGAGAAGTGACCTTACTACTTCTAAATATAGAATGAAATCAGTTATCAGAGGCTTATTTTGTGAAGAAAATAACCCATCATTGGCATGTAAGATGTCAAAGGCCAATGTGGCGGTTTGAATAAAAATGCCCCTCCATAGGCTCATATATTTGAATACTTGGTCATCAGGGTGTGGCATTGTTTGAAAGGAGGAGGAAATCTGTCCCTGTTTGAGTAGGTGTGGCCTTGTTGGAGAAAGTGTGTCACTGGGAGTGGACTTTGAGGTTTTCAAAAGTCCAAGCCAGGCCCATCTCTCTCTCTTTCTGCTCCCTGTGAATCCAGATGTAGAATTCTCAACTGCTTCTCCAGTACCATGTCTACTTGCATGCTCCCATGCTCCCCACCATGATGACATGAACTAAACCTCTGAAACTGTACGCAAGCCAAAATGAAATGCCTTCCTTTATAAGAGTCGCCTCAGTCATGGTGTCTTTTCACCATGATAAAATACTATCCTGACTCTTAAAACATGGCCCATTATGCCCACTCTTTGAAGGCTGAGCAAGCTGTTTTTATATTTTATTTTATTATTTGTTTTTTGCTTTTATGCTTTTATACTTTAATTAAAAATTTTATTTTTCCAGTAAGTATTTATTTAATTTCTCTTAGTAAGGATATGCACTAATGCACTTAAAACATTTGACTAGTGAAGGGAGGGACACTATCTATCCTTTAAGCATAACTTCTGTCTGGCATAAGGAAATGGCTTAAGCAGTTTTGTAAAGAGAGTATAAATCCTTTTATTTGTTTTGTTGTTGTTAAAAGATTTTTTTAAAGTTTTGTAAAGAGAGTATAAATCCTTTTATTTGTTTTGTTGTTGTTTAAAAATTTTAAAAATTAAAAATTTTATTTTTCCAGTAAAAATAAAATCTGTTATCGGCGAGGTACAAATAAAAGAATTTTGGGCTAGAGAGATAGCCCTACAGTTAATAGCAGTGGCTGCTCTTATAGAAGACTCAGGTACAGTTTCCAGTACCTATACGACAGATCACGGTTGTCTGTAATTCCAGTTCCTGGAGATTCAATGCCTTCCTCTGGCCTCTCCAGGCACAAGACAAACGTGAAGCAAATACACATGCGCAGGCAAAACACTTAAATATGTAAAATAAAAATAAAGAAATCTTTAAACAACAACAAAACAAATGAAATGACTTATACTCTCTTTACAAAACTGTTTAAGCCATTTCCTTATGCTAAACAGAAGTTATGCTTAAAGGATAGATAGTGTCCCTCCCTTCACTAGTCAAATGTTTTAAGTGCATTAGTGCATATCCTTACTAAGAGAAATGCAGAGTAGGGGAGAAAAGCTAACAAGGCTGGGATATGCATTTCCTAGATATCTGTTTTAAAAATTTCTATTTTATTTAATGGATTGACATTTATATTTTACAATTGCAATCTCTTAAGATTTCATATTTTCCACCAACCCTTTAGGCCAATAACTAATGTCGTTCTGGAAAAGAAGAAAAGAAAGTTTCAGTCCTGGGCGGTCTTTCTCTACAGCATTATCTGTAGCTAACATTCATGAAGAGCACCCCTGCCAAACCTGAAACTTCGTGCTCCATGCTTTGTGGGTGACCTTCTGAATACTTGATTCCACCATGAGACATCCTGCTAGCAGGGTCCTGGTGAGAAACAAAGAGTGATTGCCCACTCCCCAAACTTGAAAGGGATTTTTAAGTCTCATTTACTCAGCAGAACTGTCACAGGGGTACTCCGAAAGAAGTCTGGGAGTGGTTTGCACATCATAGCCAACAACCATCACAATAATCTCCATTTATTATCCTCCCCAATTTGCTGTCATAATGCAATTATGTAAATGAGGACTTGCAATCACACTGGGTATTTGTCCCAGTTTTGAGGCAAATACTTACTAGATCAGAGCAGTTTAAAGAAAACAAGGTCTCACCACCAGCAGAATTCAGAGAGCGGGAAAGAGCATGAGAAATTCCCATTGGAAGCATTCCCAACGTGTTGCATAAATAAAGGTCGGGTTTGTTGAAGCCTCCCTCCCACCTCCTCTATTTTCTGTAAAAGAAGCATGCTTAGTTGGAGAATGAAACAAGGCTCAGCAGTCGTCACCACCTCTTCTATCCTGGTGTGTGTGTGTGTGTGTGTGTGTGTGTGTGTGTGTGTGTGTGCTTCTTTTTATATCTCCCAGCTTTTTTGGTAGTCTTCTCTCACTCCTTAGGCCCTCCACAAAGAAATTCCAGTAGAGAGCAGCTGGTGCCCCATATTGGCCACTTTCCCCAGACTTGGGGGGTGGGGGACTGCCAAGAAATCAATGGCTGCTTCTTTTCCCCTTTACTGCGGTTTTATGTGTGGACTGACACGGCCTCAGCCTTAGTGATGCATTCCGCTGCGCTCTTTCCATTCAGATGTGCCTCTTTGCAAGGAGCGGAAATTAGTGGAGGGTCAGTGTCAAACTGCTTGTCACATCTTGTTTTCAATCTGTTGAGATCAGGTTTATAGTGTCCCATTCAGCGGCCTGGGCTCCTCCGGGGCCACACAATCCATTTCAGGAGTTCCATCAGGCGGTAAATGCAAAACTTCACATTGCTATTTAAAAAACATCAAAATGATTAGGCCTCTGCATTTATTTTTTTCCCAGAAGGAAGAGATTTGCATGAGATGTGCTGTTTTAATTGTGAGACGTCATGCCTCTGATGCATGAAAGTGTTCCTTGTTCATTTGTCAGTATTCGAGCCGGAATGTGTGCCTGTGCTCCGGCGACAGAGAGCATGAATAGAGTCAATGCCATACCGTGCTATGCTAAGATTCCTTACGCCTGCAAACGAATAATAATTAACATTGACTGAATGTATGACATGCGCCTAGACCACTGCTAAATGCTTTACAACCCATTTAATTCTCACAACAACTCATCGAGGGGGTCGCTATTATAGTCGCCATTTTCTAGCTGAGGTAATTGAGGTTTAAAGTGATTAGGCAACTTGTAGGAAGTGTCGCAGTTTGCTAGAGGCTAAGCTGAACTGGGCAAGTCTAGAACCCATAAAGTAACCCAGGGCGATTCTGCCTCTCTGGAAAGCGGTTTGTTTGGTTTGGGATCATTTTTTATCATTTTTATGTTTAGTACATAAATGTCTTCAGGAAGCTATGTAAAAACTACTTTCGACTCTTGTTCTAGAACTGACTTAAAGTTTTGGATGGAAATGTGAAATGAAACACTCATTTGCCTGGTGCCTAGCAACAAAGAGAAGAGCAAGATTTATGTCCAAGCGAACCCTGAGAGACGGCATCAGCCTTAAAATGGAAGATGAGGTGACTCCAAGGACATATTCTCAGCAATGAGGAAGGGCTGACCCACCACTAGGAGCTCAGTCATAGATGTAATTTCTTCACACCATATATATGATGGGAGCAATTGCTAGGTGGCGAGGGCTACTTGGGGCTCCCACAGGCAAGGCTAAACCCTGGGCGCTCCATGGTGAGGCTGAAAAGAATGGCTGAAGTTGGTCTTTCGTTCAACTCTTTTTTCTTTCTTTTTCAATGAGTAAGGAGAATGGAAGTGATGCTCAAGGAAGGGAACGGTGAGAAGCATTATCAGCTCTTTCCCAGGAGATGCTTCTCATCCTAAGAGCAGAGAATGATTGTTGTCTCGGGATAGTAGTCATTTAGATCCAAGCTGTTGAACATCCATGATGTTCTTCTTGATGTCATTTCTACTCATCACAAAAGTGTTTCCTGAATCAATTGTCTTTCTTAAAAATTGTCTCTTCACTACCCAGTCGTTTCAAAATGCTATTTTATTAAATTACTCATATGATTTTGTATTTCATTTAAGAAATCCTCCCTAGATGAAAACTATGAAGCTTTTTGGCATCTGTACAACACTATGTCTATTCGATGTCACTGTCAGATTTCTACATTACTGACTAAAAGGCACAGCAGTGTGGCAATATTCTATTTGAAACAGCAAGTTCTCCAACAACACAAGCCACTAGCTCGTTCTAAGCCAAAGCTCTGAGGATAAGTAGAGCTCTAGAGCCTGTAACTCCAGAATTCGCATAGTCTACTGAGCTTGCGCGAAGCTGACCTGTGTCCTCTTTGTGTGCGTCCTCTAACTGTAGCAGCCAGTCCTACCATCCACCCGTTCACTGTGTTGTTACTGAGACAAAGCTGAGCACTAAACTGTCATGTTCTCATTTCATTTCAGTTAATTATGTTTGTCTGTTCTCTTACCATTGGGTTAGGATTGGGACAGCAACAGCAAAATGACAATAAAATCGCGAGTTACTTTCAAAATAATAAGATTTCTAATATGAATCTTCATTGACAAGCTAATGAACCTTGAGCTAATGAATTAATCTCCTTTAAAAAGTTACAAATGTATTCAGCCCTGGCCCACTAACAAGCCTGTGGTAGAATTAAAATAAACATCCTGAAAAACTCTAGGTTCAGTGTAAGGTACTAACAGTCACAGTGGGCCTGAGAAGTAAGTGCCTTCATTGCTTGTGCCCATATCATAGCTGATTGGGAGTCACATTCACTACCTACATACATGGATATATATTAAAGGATAGGTTTTTCTCAGAATGTGTAGCAGTATGCTCACCCTTCTAGCCACTACATTTACTCCTGCACCATCTAGCTTAGTATTCTGGCCTTCCTTTTCTTATTCCTCCCCATGGAATTATCATTTCCCCCCAAGTTGTTCTTCTTCGCATCCTCTTCTCACAGGAACCAAAACTGAATTTGACTTTTTCATTTTAAATTACTCCCTGCAACAAAATATTAAATACTCATTTTCTCTGACCAACTGTGAATTTTTCTATGCATATAATTTGGAAAAGTTCCATTTGCCTAGATTTTTTTTATTATTATTCATTGCCTTACACAGAATTCAAAAGGCTAGAAAAGAGGAATGTTCAGGCTAGAGAAAGGACATATTAAAGAAACCACTTGCTTCCTTTCACTTATAATCCTAGGTATATCCAAAAGATAGCTTGCACAACTGCTTTGGGACAGTCTTGACAGAAATAACAGAATAGACCAGACAACCTGTTCAAGTCTTAAACTCCATTCCTCCGATTATATAATGAACTTATTGATGGAGGAAGGTCATTGGTTAATTAAATAAAGAAACTGCTTGCCCTGATAGGTTAGAACATAGGTGGGTGGAGTAAACAGAACAGAATGCTGGGAGGAAGAGGAAGTGAGCTCAGAGGCCATGCTCCGCTCTCCTGGGCAGACACTATGAAGCAAGCTGCCAGGTCAGACATGCTGAATCTTTCCCAGTAAGGTTGATGCTACACAGATTACTAAAAATGGGTTAGGCAAAATATGAGAATTAGCCCATAAGAGGCTAGAGTTAATGGGCCAAGCAGTGTTTAAAAGAATACAATTTGTGTGTTGTTATTTCGGGGTATAAGCTAGCCAGGTGGCAGGAAGCAGCCCGCTGCTCACATTACAACAGAGTGGCGCCCAACATGGGGCTTGAACCCACGACCCTGAGATTAAGAGTCTCATGCTCTGTCAGTACAGAGGGTTGCTCTCAAAAATCTAGATTAGACGGGTCAGTGACTCTGTTTCAGGAACTAGCTGAAGATAACATTAGATTATGTTCTTGAGAATAATCTTGAGAAACAGGGAGTTACCCCCTTGTGATTATCACTGGTATTTTTGGAATTTTTCAATGGTCACTGGTATTTTCAGAATTTTACGGTTTCTTCCCTTAAATACCCCTTCTCCCAGATATACAGGGTCAAACTCTCTATCCCTGCATGGGAAATGTGTTTTGGCCCCAGTGCACTGGTTCCTATCCTGTCAATAAACCTTGTGTTATTGCAGCAAGGATGGTCTCTTGTGAGTTCCTGGGGGGGGGGGGGTGGGATCGTGTTATCCCAAGACTTGAGTGAGTGTCTCCCCACTCCAGGGGTCTTTCATTAGATCTAGGGGAGCAATGTGTTTTTCATTTCAGAAGGTGGAAGTAGGTAGCCCTGTCAGAGGTGTCACATAAAATATCACAAGAAGGGAAGAGAGGGAAAAGAGAACTTCCATCTGACTCTACCCATTAGTCCTATTATAATTGAAATCATCTTATTTATTAGTTTACCATGATAACAAAAATATTCAGGGAGAGGACAGATGCATGGATTTTAAAAATGTACTAATAAACTATAGTCTACAGCAAACTATTGGCATTTGGTGCTGTCCTATAAAGTTTCTGGAATATTCTAAATCTGTGCCATACAATGTCACAACCAGCCACAGCTTCCTTGAACAAGACCTGTGTGTCTAGTATAACAATAGCACTGAATCTGAATTTGAACAGCAACATCGGTTTCATGGCTATCATATTCATTAGTACAATTATATAACTAGTTTCTAGAAGTTTAGCTTCAGAAACCTTAATTATTTATTCCTTCCAGAAAGCCTCACACTTAAAAAAAAATGTGTAGGAACCAGAAAGATGGCTCAGTAGGTTAAAGTATTGCTGTGCAACCCTGATGACCTGAGTCCAAATTGCAGAAGGCTGTTTAAACACAAACAAGCAACAACAACAACAACAACAAAATCCACCACTCTTGGGTGCAGGGTCATGCAATGGTGGGGAACAGACCACCAAGGTCTATTAAACCAGAAGCAAGTTTTATTCCAGAAAAAGAAAAGAAAGAAGAAACAATAACCACGGAACACACAGCTGAGATCACAGCCAAAGATTGAGCTTCTGAAATTGTAGCAATGGAAACACTAATTTTGAGCCTCTTCTTATAGTAAAATCAAGCACAAGGTGTGGGTCAAAGAGCTTTCACAACCTTGAGGTCAGGCTTAAGTGATATTTCATTTTAAGTTTTACAACTTTTGGATATACAATGTTAACTTGGAATGTTTGCTAAAGCCTCTGGCTGACACAGTTACTTTCTGCTGTTCCAGAAAGAGTGGCAGACAGAGGGAAGAGTCACATAGGGGGACAGTTAAAACTAAAGGGTATACAATGCAGAGGGTCCCATAGAGGCAATAATTAGAAATTAACATTTGTCCCCAGTACCTGCCTAGTTGGGAAGTTGGGAGGCCAGAGAAAACTGTTAAAAGTTTACCTCTGTGCACAGTGGCTGTAAGGATGTCTGCTCTTAATGCAGAAAGTGTTTGTTAAAAGCTAACAGTAGTTGAAAGCTTTATTTTTTTTCTAAAATGTATTTGGGCTTACAAATTTATATTTCTATATTCCTGGATTCTTTACTTCTATATTCGGTTCCTGATTTCTTTACCACCATCAACAAACAAACAAACCAAAAGACGGGTATGGAAATGTTCATCTGTAATTCCTGCATTCCTAAGGCAAGATGCAGAAACAGGCAGAACCAAGGGAGTCATAGACAAGCTCCTGTGTCACCTGGCCTGAAGTATATGATGAACTGCCAGAAATCAAAATCAAGAAAGACCCTTCTTCAAGACCAAGTGAAAGATGAAAAATCAACTTCTGAAACTTGTCCTCTGACCTCTACATGTACCTTCATACACACACACACATACACACACACACACACACACACACACACACACTTCCCAACCCCATTTAAATAATAACTTATTTGTTTCTGATCTTAACTAACTATATATGATGGCTATTTAGCTCTTTGATAAATCACAACTAGAATCATAACACCTAACATACACCAAAAAAAAATGTTTCCAAGCAAAGGAATTTTTTCAGAATTTAGATGTGATTAGTATTGGTCTTTTTTTTTTCCATTTTTTTTATTGTGAAAAGGAGAAAAAAAAGCAAGTTTCCACCTCCTCCCAGCCTCCCTTTTCCCTCCCCCTCCTCACACCCTTCTCCCCCTCCTCCCACTTCTCTCCCCCTCCCTCTCCAGTCCAAAGAGCAGTCAGGGTTCCCTGACCTGTGGTAAGTCCTAGGTCCTCCCCTCTCCGTCCATTCCTAGAAAGGTGAACATCCAAACTGGCTAGGCTCCCACAAAGCCAGCAAATTACGTAGGTTCAAAACCCCGTGCCATTGTCCTTGGCTTCTCATCAGCCCTCATTGTTCGCCATGCTCAGAGAGTCCAGTTTTATCCCATGCTTTTTCAGTCACAGTCCAGCTGGCCTTGGTGAGCTCCCAATAGATCAGCTCCACTGTCTCAGTGGGTGGGTGCACCCCTCGTGGTCCCAACTTCTTTGTTCATGTTCTCCCTCCTTCTGCTCCTCATTGGGACCTTGGGAGCTCAGTCCAGTGCTCCAGTGTGGGTCTCTGTCTCTATCTCCATCCATCACCAGAGTACTACGCTGCGGTAAAAAACAATGACTTCTCAAATTTTGCATGCAAATGGATGGAAATAGAAAACACTATCCTGAGTGAGGTAACCCAGACCCAAAAAGATGAACATGGGATGTACTCGCTCATAATTGGTTTCTAGCCATAAACAAGGGTCATGGAGTCTACAATTGGTGATCCCAAAGAAGCTAAGTAAGAAGGTTAACCAAAGGAAAAACATATAGTTGTCCTCTTGGCTATGGGAAGTAGACAAAATTGCCGGGGAGAAAATTGAGATCTTGGGGGTGGGGTGGGATGGGGGTAAGGGGAGATGGGGAGAGAAAAGGGAGAAGGGGAGAATGGGGGGAACTTGGGAAAAAAGGATTGGGATAAAGGAAGGTTAGATAGGGGAGCACGGAAGCACAATTCTTAGTTAAGGGAGCCACCTTAGAGTTGGCAAGAGACTTGAACCTAGAGTGGCTCCCAGATGCCCAAGCCGAGGTCCCCAGTTAGTTCCTTGGGCAGCTGAGGATAGGGAACCTGAAATGACCCTATCCTAGAGCAATACTGACGAATATCTTGCATACCACCATAGAACCTTCATCTGGTGATGGATGGAGTATTGGCCTTTTGAAATAGTAATGTGATTTCCAAGTCTTCTTCTAACATTAGGAGAAACCTGAAAAGTTTGAAAAAGAATAGTGTTTGAAATCCAGTCACTGGCACCATTCAAATTCCTCTTGGAATTGAGGAAGACACTGAATCAGTGAGACCACTATAGTTTCTTTTCTTTTCTTTTTTTTTTTTTAAAAAAAATTGATTCTATTGAGCTCTACATTTTTCTCTGCTCCCCTCCCTGCCTCTCCCCTCCCCTTCAATTATCTCCCATGGTCCCCATGCTCCCAATTTACTCAGGAGTTCTTGTATTTTACTACTTCCTATTTAGACTAGATCCATTATTGTCTCTGTTAGGGTCCTAACTGTTGTCTAGGTTCTCTGGGGGTTGTTATTTGTAGGCAGGTTTTCTTTGCTTTATGTTTAAAAACCACTTATGAATGAATAAATATGATAATTGTCTTTCTGGGTCTGGGTTACCTCACTCAATATGATGTTCTCTAGTTCCATCCATTTGCCTGCAAATTTCAAGATGTCATTATTTTTCTCTGCTGTGTAGTACTCCATCTCTGAGATTCCCTCTTACACCTGTAAGAATGGCCAAGATCAAAAACACTGATGACAACTCATGCTGGAGAGGTTGTGGGATAAAGGGTACACTCCTGCATTGCCGGTGGGAGTGTAAGCTGGTCCAATCCTTTTGGATATCTATATGGCCATTTTTCAAAAATTAGGAAACAACCTTCCTTAAGACCCAGCAATACCACTTTGGGATATATATCCAAAGGATGCTCAATTGTGCCACAAGGACATGTGCTCAACTCTGTCCATAGCAGCATTGTTGTCATAGCTATAACCTGGGAACAACCTAAATGCCCCTCAACCTTAAATATACTCTCTTTTCAAAACTGTGCATTCTTTGTTCTTCCTTGAACAGCTCAGCTGTTCTTTGGTGTCCCTAATGTCAGTGATGTTTGCTCAGACACAGAGATTTGATCTTGCTTGAGGACCATCAGCAGGCCCTGCAACCTGCAACTATGAAGTGTAACATGCTTTAGGCATCGTAGGCATCATGGTTGTTCCTTAGCTGAGCCTTACTCCATATCCATCCTAACAGTCTCTTGGAACATTCAGCTCCTTGACAAAAGAAAAGCATTATTGTGCTTTTTCCCTTTTTGTTGTCATTGAGGGTAAAGAGACATTCTTTGGAATGAAGGTTTGGCATTGTTCCATTGACGTTCTACTCAGTAGAGGCATCGAGAGTTCATTCACAGAGTGCAATCAAGAATCCGTATGCCAGGCAAACAAGAATCGAGCACTCACATAGCTTTCCAGTCACCTGGGGAAACTGGTTCGTTCTTAGCTCACCACCAGTCAAGAAGATGCTTAAAAGTTCCACCTTGTCATTTTTATCTGATAATTATTTATTCTACTAAGTAGCATCAAATAAAATCCTATAAATTTGTTTGAATATTTATTGTAAGGACAATAAATAATGTACAGATTTTGTCTTTTATGAAGTATATAATCAAGCTGAAAACATAGATTTTTTTTTTTGTCTCCATGTTTGACTCTATGACTCGTAAGGTACTACATCCCACCCAGAGTATGGGTATCATTGTCCCCACCCCCACTCAGTCCCCATCACCTTGAAATTATCTCAGAAACACTGAATATAAAAAGGAAAATGGCATAAAGCTAAAACATTAAATGTGACAATTTATGCCTCTTTATACTATTCTTAAAAGCTTACTTTTGAAATGATATAATTTTTAGATAAATAGGCATGTTTACTTGGTTATTTGAGGTAGTTAAGTTGTCTGACCTTAAAGTCATAGTAAGATTCTTGACGCCATAGATGAAATCTCATTCTCATTTAATGTTCTACCTTCTCTCTTGCTGTAGGAAATCATACAGCCAATAGCCTCTAAGTTAACCGCCAACTGGAGTGTGGCCTCTGATACTATTTATGCCGATGTAAAGCATGTGTCCGGCCTCTTTTCCGGCTGCAGGATTTGGTTTCTGCTCTTTGTTCCAGCAGAGGATTCTGATTTGTGAGTCTACCCCTAAATAAATAACCATCTATTATTCTCAGTTCTGAGCTAGTGTGGGATTTCTCTTAAGCATCCTTCTTAACACTCTATATGAGATTCCTTATTTCTCATAGAAAGAAATAGTGAATCCAGAGATAAAGGTGACGGACAAATCCTTGATGATGTGCTTTGCTTACTCTGCAATACTAGAATTCTGTATTCTTAACATCAACTGGCTACTTTCCCCTAAATTAAAGTTATTTAAAAAAACATCTGTGGGTTGCTGTGGAGCTAACTTTGTTTTATGAGAGCTACACCTAATCCATTCTGTTGGTTGTGAACAAGACTAAAGCCACGTTGATGATGAGCACTGGCTGGAAATGCATAAGGAGTCTGCAATATCAGAAGGAAAGGATCACATTTAGTACTTCCTCACAGAACATAAATAATTTGCACTTGATTCACGAGCCCATGAGGTTTAGGAAATACAGGAAGGAACAGCTGAGTTGAGTGGAGAGCGGGTGAGAGGAGAACGCTGGGTTGATGATCTCCTGCTGGAGAAAGACAAGTCGATGGTGTTTCCAGAGAACTCATCATTAAGACATCTGCATGGAAACCAGCCTATCGAACCAGCTCCAGAAGGTGGAGAACTAAATCAAATTCCAATCCCCGTATAATCAATGTAGTTAGGATTTTGACTGCAATGCTTTTTACCATCTTGTTTACATGTGGCTCAAATAACAAAATAACATGGAATGATTCTCAATAAAACAAAGTCTGGCCATCATTCCTGCAGCCATCTGCCATGACTCACAGATAAGCCCCTCCTTTAATTTCTTAAGCATTCCCCCCAAAGATTTCTTTACGTAAATCCACACAAATAAACCACCATTTTTTGGGCTAAAATAGCAAAATAGCACCTTCCTTATAAAAAAAAAAGGAACTGTCTTAGAGTTTCAATTGCTGTGAAGAGGCACCATCACCACAGCAACCTTTACAAAGAAGATTTAATTAGGAGGGCAGCTTACAATTTCAGACATTTATTTAGTCCATTATCATCATGACAGGGCGCATGGCATCAGGCTGGCAGTCGTGGTACTGGCTACATCTTGATATACACACAACAGGAAGTGGACTGGGACACCTGGATGGTATCTTGAGCATATATGAGACCCCAAAGCCCACCTCCACAGTGACACTCTTCCTTTAACAAGATTACACCTCCTCCAACAAGGACACACCTCCTAATAATGCTACTCTTTTTCCGGGCCATTTTCTTTCAAACTACCACAGAAGCCACGTGACACTTAAAGACAGATAGTTTCTAAAAAAAAAAAAAAAAAAAAAATACGTGCTGGGTGGTGGGTTTGCTGTTTGGGAGACATCTGAAAAGCTCTTGCATAAATGCAGATTATTCCCTCTCTAATCTGGGTAGGACTAATGTGGCTCACAATTGACAGAAACATTGCACATAACTGGCCAAGCACTACTTTGAAATTTCTATGTAACACATTTTTCAGAAGTCTTTTTACAGTAGTATACAGATAACTTCTTTGGTCTCTTTTTGACTGCATGATACAAAAATACATGACTGTATTCTATGCATGATACAATATATATTGGTTTTTTCAAGACAGGGTTTCGCTGTGGCTTTCGAGCCTGTCCTGGAACTAGCTCTGTAGACCAGGCTGGTCTCCAACTCACAGAGATCCGCCTGTCTCTGCCTCCCGAGTGCTGGGATTAAAGGTGTGCACCACCATCACCTGGCTTGATACAAAATATATTATCACCCCTTGCCAATCAAGTAGGATATTTTCAATACATTCTTATTTTTAAAAGGATGTAATTAATCTGGCATATATACATACACACATAGCAGGATAACTACTGAAAAGTTTTGGCATCCCGATAAGCACCTCCACTGATGCAACAATCCAAATCAGACCAAATAAAACCAAATTAGAAAAAGCCCAGGTTTAATGTTTAAAATGATTTTGAATGTTTTTCTGTCCCCCCAGATCGGAGACAGGGAAGAGAGACAGAAAAACTATGTGTATGTTTTCTGGGAGGCAGTTTAAATAATCTGTAGGAATGGTCTTGAGCATCTCTGGAGGAGAAACCATGTTTGGCAGGTTTTCTGAAATGAGACAGGGCTTGGGGACAGAGAGATACGGGAGGGAAATTCAGGTGGAACTTCCACCAGATCACTCCAGCCTCTTTGGGAATATGGAACCCCAAGGTTGAGGTGGAACTTATACCAGAATAACTACCAAATAAATAGAAAATAAAAAGAATTAACAAGGTAAAAATTAGGACAGTATCTCAGACTACCTGCAGAGTAACCATCAACAATAGAGAAGAGAGAGAATTGCCTCATTAGGCAATGGTATTATCCTAGCTTCATTTCTGTTGCTGTGATAAAATATCCTTACAAAAAGCAAGTTTAATAGAGAAAGGGTTGATCTGCCTTACTACTACAGATTACAGTTTACCATGGAGAGGAAGTCAAGGCAGGAATTAAAGCAGCCAGTCATATACATAGTCAGGAGCAAAGAAAAAGAATGCATACATGCTTAGAGCTCTGTCCCACTTCATCGGGTGTTGCGGAAGGTCCTCCCACTCCTCCAGCCTATAGCTGCTGAGATACCAGCCCATTGGGGCCTGGTCTCTCTCCCTTTAAAACAGCAGCCACTTCCCTCTCCTCTCTCTCTTCACTTCCTGCTCGCCAGCAACTAGACTCCCTTCCTGGTTGTGTAGAGGGCTGTTGCCTGGGACAGTGATCTGTAAGTTTTTTCCCCTTTAAATAAATACCACCCTATTAATCATAATTCCAAACTGGTGTGGCATTGTTTGTGACTTACGCCTTCAATGGGGCTTCTCACATCAAGACAATCACCCATGAACATGCACATAGGCCAAACTGATCTAAATAACCCTTCATTGAGACTCTGTTCTCAGGTGTTTCTATTCGGTCAAATAGACAATTAAACTATCTATCACAGGTGTCATATCTAACTAACATTGTTCAGGAATTTCAGCAATAGTTAAAAACCCTCTGGAATGGAAACAATGGCTAAACAGTTAAGAAGACTCGTTACTCTTAAAGAAGACCCTCGGTTCAATTTCCAGCTGCCATATTGAGCTTCAAAATGGTCTGTCACTCCAGCTCCAAGTAATTGAATACCCTCTTCTGCCCCCTGTAGGCACCTGAACACACATGGAATATATAAACTCAGACAAACAGACAGACACACACACACACGCACATGCACACACACACACACACTAAATAAGTAAATATTATTTGAAAATCTCCTTAAGTACATAAAACTCAAAAATATACAACCTTGAACCCTCCCTAAAAAGACTAACAGGTAAACTCTATCAGTAATTTGGGGGGGAGGGGGAAGTAACATAAAAACAGCTACAGCAGCAAAATTTGATTATTTTTTAAACAGCAAACTACCAGAAATAAAAGTTATGTGAGTTATCTTTGATTCAACCAAATATAAATATTATGTAAAAACTATAATAAATCATATAATAAATGTGCATATGAAAGGAAGTAAGGACGTAGTTTGAGATACTGATGTTTACATTTGCATAGTAAATTAAGCCAGAATTCTCTAAAGATCCTGTTTAAAGCCAAAAAAAAACTAATAACAAAAACATTCTACTTTTAGTGTTCTTTCAAACTCTTTTTTTCTGAGCTAGCATTAATGTCTTATAAAGCTTTGCTAGGAACACTTGAAACTTAACAACTATTTTAGTTTCCTCTTTTGATTTTTCCCAATATTTAAAATAAGATAAAGTAATATTTTTATTAAAATGTAACAAAGATATTATAATGAATTATAATTGTATATCACAGACATCAAAATATTTCTTTCCACTTTTATTAGAATATTTTAAAAAGATCAAGTATATATTCAGGTCTCATAATAAATAATGCTAACTTACAGGTATGTAGCTATCTTAATGTTATTTTTTGACTTTTTATTTATTTTATATGCCCATACACACACACATATATACATATATGTATATATATACAATATGTATTCTTTCTCTATATATAGTATATATTATACCCACTATCTCTCTCTATATATAAATTCTATCTTTCTCTATATATGTGTGTCTAATATATATATATATATTACCCTCTCATACACATGTATGTATGTATGTATATGCATGTATGTATGTATGTATGTATATATAGAGAGAGAATCATTATGAATCCCCAGTCTGGCCCAAAATTCATGGCAGTCCTGCAGCAGACTGATAGATCATGGACACACTCTATGAAACTTGGTTATCCACATATTTTCCTGAACTGTTTAAATTATTTACAAAAGTTTTTAAAATGTGTGATTTTAAAGTTAAAAAAATTGAGATAAATGTTTTTAAATGATTAATTTATGGCTTCTGGAATAGGGAGATTCCATTTCTTAAGAGCATAACCCCTGGTATGTCTACAAAACTCCAGTAGACGGCTCCACACACATGTGTGCATAAGCAGCACCAACTGGACTCAGCGAACTGGTGTTAAAATAGAAAGAACATGAAGCTCAGGAGGCGAGGAGGTCAGGGTGGATCTGGGGAAAGTTAGTGGGAGGAGTAGAAGATGAATATGATCAAAATACTTGATGAAATTCTCAAATGATTAATAAATCAAAAATAATAGAAAGGAAATATGCATAGTGTGATCACCTCAATAATCATCACACTAGATGCAAATCAACAGCTGAATAATGAGGAGATGAGCAAGTAAAGAAAGAATATTGAGCATGCTCGCCAATAATATGCTAAGTTAAAACAGGAATTCTGTAGCTTGAGAAGCAGCAAGAAACGCATTAATGCCAAAATGCTAATTTTTTAAATGGTCAGGGAACTAAAATTCAGTGTGAATGCAAATATTTAAAATCAGCAGTCATTATAGGAATGGAAGAGCAATGGAGTGTAGTCAGTTGGAACTAGGGTGGAGGTGACTGCTGCCTCCTTCCCTGAGTTTTGGTACTGCTGCTGGTAAATTGGCTAGTGAATTGGCAATATTTAGCAACACAAATACAAAACTCACATTCGTTTTTAAATGCTTAAAAATGCCTTTCACAGACAATGTCAGAAGCTTGGGAGATAGGGTAAATGTATGCTTTTGAAGTGAAACAGTCTCTGATTTGGGGCTTTCACTTATACTGTACTGAGACTTAAGCATGTTTCAAATTAAAGTGATTATTCATCAAAATATTTTTTTTAAAAAAAGCATAACTGATTTCAAAAGATGCTATTTTCTTTATGACCATTAACAACAACAAGAAGAAACCGGAGTGTCTGCCCCCTGCAACAGTGCTTGCACCAATAACCCAGTAGCATTGGTAGGTCATTATCTGCTCAGTCTTGAATCATGAATTCTGTTTTGTTAAAGCCAAAAACAACCTATTATTTTCTACAAAATGGTGAAGCTGTTAGCTATATACTATACTTGATCTTTGTTGCTGTTGTTTAATTTTGTGAGTGGGTTCCCTTTTAGAAGTGAAAGCAATCCTTCCAGTGGTGCTACATGAACAATGGATGCTATTGACTTGGCTTCTTTAGAGCTGGCAACATAATACTAAAGTATTGCTGAGACATTTATCTTGTTTTCTGAGAACCCCATCCTGATATGTGTCAATAGCTGCTAATATGTTTCAGGCTTTCCAGGTGGGCAGCTCCATGCCCATGAGAAAATCAGCTTACAACTTGTGAGGAGTGAGAAGAATACCGGGACTGAACCTGACTGCTGGGCCCCTGTTGTCCTTACTAGGAGGGAGGGATCATAGAAAGGGAAGCTAATGGGTGAAGGGTTTAGCAACATGGGTACATTCATGCTGGTGGCCTTGTTACTGCATAGGGCAGTATCAGGTATTCTTCTGTGTATTGTCTCCATGGGACTATTCCTATAGAATTTAACAAACAAAAAAAATGGCACTTTTAACACGCTTCATCTGTATCACCTTCCTGCTTTGTCAAGATAGCCTTGATAAGTGACAGTGGCTCAGGAAAGGGGTGGGGCAGAGGTTCATAGTCAATGGAAAACTTATTAGTAACTCACTCAGCTCAAACTGTTGCTTTTTTTTTTCTGCTTGTTTCTAAATTACATGCTGGTAGATAGGAAGATTTCAATCACATCATCTTCCTGTCAATTCCACACCTCGAGAGAACAGAATTCCTGAAACCGAAGTGTTTGGAGTAAAACATAGCAATGGAGGGGCAAACTGAAAGCTGTTTCACAGAAGGGAAAGGTTGCTTGCAGTTGGGTTTTAATTTTATATTTTCTTCCTAGAACACTCATTAAAAGGAGAGCCTCGCATTCTGTCACCCCTCCCTACGCAGTTTTCTGAACAAATGAGAGCTTCTGCCAGACAGCACAGAGTAAAACTGCACAGAATTTGTTCACACAAAAGAACACTTACTGAACAGTTCTTGGCTCCAGTATCTAAATATGCCAATCAGTCTAAAAACGAACATTGGAGTTGCAATAAAGACCCTGTTAAGTGAGAAACAAAAGTTACAGGAAACTCATTTATTTGGAATCCCAAATATGTGTGTACCTGCATTTCACTTTTCGCAGAAAGAAACAAGAGCACATCTAGCTTAAATCTATACAGAATCCCCAAACAAAAACCAAACAGGCAAAAACAAAACTCACCAACCAACAAAACCTCCGCAGCCACATCAGCAAAGAACACAGTTAGTTATCCTGGAAGTTGGTTGTTGAAATCAGAGCTGTGATAACTTCTCATTCACGTTCAGTCACCTGGGAATTGAATGGATTTTTAGTCAGTCATCAGCATTGGAGGCATATGATTTGATCTTTAAAAAATACAGGCAACAAAATAATCTTGCCACTCAAACAATACATTTCTCTAGCCCGTATATATCCTACACTGAACATGAATCCTAAGCCAGGCTGTGTAGGCTATGTGACAATTCACTTTACAGCTCCCTACATTCAAACTCTGATCTTAAACCATCAGATTGGCTACACCTGAAAGCTTGTTGAAATTGCATAATACTAGTTCTTATTCTAGAGCTAATGAATTAAAATCTCTAGGACTCACAAGGTCTTTAGGTGACTTCTGCACATTATTACTTTAAAGGTAGAATTTCATTTGAGTAGGGACACAACCAGTCTCCACCGGACTATACCCATTGTCATTGTAAGGGGTGGCACTGTAGCCCAAGTACTCATTGTTTTGTCTTGGTACTTCAAGTACAGCAGTAAGATTGGTCTTGAAAGCAATCAGCTCTGGAGTAGAAACCAGCTCTGATACTACATTACTATGTCATTAACATCTCCTATAACCTCTTCAGACCTTCTCCCTAGAATATTGAGATTATATAAACAACCTTCCAGGGCCTTCATGGGGAATAAAGTAAATTATTCAATTAGAAAATGTAATCTATCATGTGGTATAGCATATACTCAATAACTATAGGTTATTCTTACCACCATTGCCATCACAACACCACAAAGTTCATTATATCATGGTTGTCATAAACTAATAGCTAAAATCAAGTATGTCATCTGTTCTTTGCTGTATCATAAATTATATCTATTCTAGGAACCCAGAATATTCCTAATACAGTTTAGTGAACTACAATAAAATACCATTTTTATTCACATAAGAAATTGTTTGGCTAATATCAGTCTTTTCCCATCGGTTTGGGGCACCATACAGATTTGAAAGTGCAGTGGAGGTTTGGGGCTGAACCTAGTGAGAGCGTTCTTGTTCATGGGCATGCAAAAGCCCCTATGTTCAGGCTCCAATATGGCTAGGAAATGAGATGGGTATTCAACAACATCTCCCAACAAATCTTTCTTGCTGGGAAATCTATTTAGGGACCCATCAAGTGGCTCTTCATCAAGAACAGAGCAGCAAGCTTGGAAAGAGTAGCATCTCAAGAGGATTCATATGGAAAATAGCTTTTGTTCAAGAAGGTGAAATTCCAAACTGAGAGAAAACTCAGTGAATCAGTTCCTGAGAAAAGACTCCCTTTTAAGGAGTAATTTTATTCTGAGAAGAAAAAAAAGCTAACAACAAGGTTCTTGAAATATAATGTGATGTTGTTCGCACCAGCTATCTGATATCGTGTATGACAAACTCTTCTCCTAAAGGAGAAAAGTGAAAAACAGACCTACACATGCAAATAATTCCCACAGCTGTCCATTCTCTCTAGGAATTAGGTGGCACTTGAGAATGCAATGGTGGCTGCTGTCTTTCTATCAGGTATCAGACCAAGAAAGAGATGGTGAGGGAGGTCACAAAATACAGTCCCAGACACTGAAGTCCGTCAATGTCCACACTCGTTACATGTCATTTTTAGACCAATCATAATGAGTCCTCCCGTCCATTCCTCTCACATGATGTGTCTCTTGCTTTAGGTGGCTTGGTGTTTCCTCTGCTGCTGCCATTTGAAACCTTAGCCAACTGCTAACTAACTATGAGATGCTCATAAACACTTCCCTATCAAGCTGACAAGTTCAGAAGCCTCCAGGTTGCATGTCTATAAGCTTTGAGGACCAACCATCATTTGACTGCTCCAAAGTTGAATAGCCATCCTTATCAAGCCTCAGAAGAGAATTCAGGTATGATGCTGGCCTTCCCCTTATTAGGAGTTCAAGGGTCCACAGTATTAACATTAGCCAATGAAATTGTGATAAGCTATTAATCAAGCTCTGCCAGAGCACTACCACTATCATAACTGCAAGATCAAGATTTTGAATTCTCTTGGATCGTTTCTAACTATGGACTTGAAAGGTCCTTTTCATTGCGCAAAAAAAAAACATTTGTCCCCATCATTTCTGACATGAGTATACTGCCGTTTCTGTGCAAAAAACATTTGTCCCCATCATTTCTGACATGAGTATACTGCCGTTTCTGCAAAACAAATTTCAGTACATACTATAAACAGTGGAAATGCTAATGTGCCTAAAACTTAGGTTTTCACAAACTCCAAGAATTCTTGCAAGTTCCAGGGAGCCGACTTTGAGGATTCACCTCAAACAGGTCAGATGCATCCCTCCCTCAATTGCAAGGCGCTAAGAACCCAAGCCTCCCCCAAATTTCTTTGGTCCTGACACCCTTCCTGTCAATCTCTAGGACCTAAAGAAAAAAAAATTCCCTTAAACTTAACCTTTTCATCTTCTCTGCCAGCACGTTGCCATGTCCAAGAGATGCCAGACAGCTTCACAGAGCCTGGACAGCAGGCTACCCAAAGATGTGGCCAGCATCTCAGTTTTCTCAGGTCCCCAAGATTTCAATGCCCACAAATCAGCAGGACGCAGTCATGAGAACCGGGTGCCCCAATCCTGGTTCCACATGCCAACCCTCTTAATTTCCTCACCTTTGTATAATAAGAAAAAGGTGGGAATGTTAGGATTCAGGCATTATACTGGCCCCTTTCACCTGGCAGGATAAACCCAGGCAGTGTCCTGGTCAGCCCTAGTTTGAATGCAGCTGCAAAATGTCTCTTTAAGAGACAAGCTCTGCCTACTTCTGATTCCCCTCCCCTTCTGAAGGAGCAGACAGGACTTTTTCTCTTTTCTCTCTCTTCCTCTTCTCTTCCCCTCTCTCCCTTCCTTTTTCTCACTCCCTTCCCTTCCCCAGTGAAATTCCTCACTTAAACTCCACTTGCATGGTGTGTCCCCGCCTCCCCCACCATGGGCTCTCACATGCGGCCCTCACCCACCAAGGTCCCAACACACGATGTATCATAACAAAGAGCAAGTTGGGAAAGAAATAAACTTGTGGGAGACATTCTAGAAATCATTCACAGCAGCTACAAGTTGAAAGGTTCTCATCAACAACACCACTTCTACCATCTCTACCCCCCACCACCCCTACCCACTGCCTACCACCCCTACCCACCACCGCTACACCACCCTATCATCCCACAAACACCAGCACCCCACCATTCCCTGCAACAGACACCATGGGTTTTGAAATCCCTGACCAACCCTGGAGCATCCCATCTCTTTGACAGAAAGTGTTCATCATTCTTACTAAAGTCTGCATCTTCTCAATGTGGACTCTCCAGGGCAAAGGCTCCTGACGGAATCTACAAATGTGTAATAGGCCCAGAAGTAGAAACGTTCCCTCACCTTTTAGTAACTTCTCAGAGTGAACATTTCCAAGGCCATTCTATCCACCTTAATTCTTGACATTGTTAGAATTCAAATTCAGAGAACATAAGACATTATTTTCCACATTCATCCCATTGTATGAAAACTAATTATTAATGAAAAAGTTATTATGCCAATCTCTCTGTAAGTAAGAGTCTCACACACCTGAACAATCATAATGGCCCTTTATTTCAGATGGTGCAGACACCACAAGTTCAACTTAATAGAAACCATTTAGGTTCAAGGGTACAGAGCTGCAGCTATGAAAGGAGACCACCCTTACACAGCCCCGTTTCACTCTCCAGTGCTTTCATTGTTAAAATCATATACTAGGGTAAAAGTTGGATTGAAAGACAGTGGGGGGGGGTCAGACAAGAGTAGAGCCAAGGCTCCTCTGTTCTCGCAAGCAAATAGGACCACATATAAAATTAACCCATTTTTCTCCAGCCCACACAAAGATCACATGGTCTAAAGCTCCTGATCCCATGCTGTTAGTGATGTTTAGGAAAGAAAGCACAAAAGAAAGGAATTCATACACCAAGCAGCTCTTGTTTCAGCAGGCTTTGATACTTGACTTCGCTCCTTCATTCTCTCTCAAATGTGCCTTCTCTGTTTTTATCCAATGGGTCTTTCTCTCCCTATGAAGTCCAGACATAATCCAGACACCCATGCTTCAGCCCCTATATACCCACATCAAGTTCCATCATTCCCTTTCCTGTGCTCCTTCTGTCCCAAGCTTCTGTTTCCCTGGTATATTGATGGAAATGTCAGTTTGTATTGGGGATGGAGAAGATTCTGAATTAAAAGACTATTTCTGGTAATTACAAAGGCAAGTATCTGGGAGAACAACTTCATAGGAGACATATCCATAACCCTAGCATGCCTTTACTGAGAAGAGAAGCAGAAATAAGAATTTCCAGAAAGTTCATGGGCAGGTTGGCCTGGAATACACAGCACACAGTGTATAAACAAGAGAGACTCTGCCTCAAAACAGGTGGAAGGTGAAAATGACATCCAGAAAGCTGTTGTCTGACCTCAATTTGCACACTGTGGCAAGAGCATGCTTTCTCTCACACCTATATCTTACTACACATGCACGCACGCATGCACGCGCGCGCACACACACACACACACACACACACACACACAGGTAAAAGGGGGTATGTCTACATTTTTCCACCCCCTTGCTTCAAATGATATCTTTTACTAATGGGAAAAAGTGCTTACTTCTTTCCTTATTCATGAAGCATTTGGCATTCACCCTTATTAGAGAATATAATTAATTCTTATTATCTATAGTAGTTACATTCTATAAAGTTACTTAAGTTGGTGAATCAGAAAATACTGAAACTTGTTCCTGTAAGAAACAAGCTTAGGTTCTTTCAAGTCATTGCTAACAACATCTCTGTCAACATATAACCAACTTAGGCTTTGTTTATTTGTATTTTATTAATATCTAGCATTTATTTATTACTTTATTTGTTTGGGGGAATTGAGATACAATGGGACACGTGTAGATGTCAAAGGACAACTTGTGGGAGTTGGTTCTCCACATCTATGGTTTGGATCTCAGGGATTGTACTCAGGTTTTTGAGAACGGAAGCAAACATGCTATTGATGGAACCATCTCTCTGGCTCCACCCTGCTTTCATTTGATTCCATTTATAGGCATTTATATGTCCTCATAGTCACCCGCCTATACTTCCTGCTGGGCTATTGGCCAATCAGTTTTTATTTAATCAATACAAGACTGGGCAGCTTTATTGGCTGAGACACTGGGGAAGACTTATGGCAGATGGATCATGTCAGAGGCAAGAACTCTCTTTATAAGAAAGAATGTTATGTATCCCCTGCAACCTCAGTGAACCTCTAAAACACAGCCTGATGATACACAGAGAGGACCAAGAGGCTAGTGAACACCCTCCTGGTGGTACACCCCACTCTCTAGGCCCTCCATACCAGGGTAAAGCCCCAGGCCTCTCCCTGACCTGCCTCAGATTCTCTAGATAGTCATTAGGCAACCTTCATACAGGTTGGCTGCTCCAAAACCCCCATCCCATTGAATAGACCCTATAAGCTACAAATGCCACTTTACCCCTAAGCCCTCTTATCTCCTGTGACCCAGAGAAACTCTGAAACACAGGTTGCAAATACATAGAAAGAACCAAAGGTAAGTGACCACGCACTCTCTTAAACCCTTCCACCGCCTGCCTCAGCTTCTCTAGCCAGTTAAAAGGCAAGCTTCCTGCAGATAGACTGCTCCAAAACCCCAAACCATCAATCAGACCCTGAAAGCTACAAGTCCTACCCTACTCTCAAATCCTCCTATCCCTCCCCGCAAGCTCAGAGGAACTCTGAAACACAAACTGCAACTACACAGAGAGAATCAAAAGAGAGGACCAAGAAAGGACCAAGAAAGGAACTCTGAAGCATGGACTGTGACGTCACAGAGTGGACCAAGATTGTGAACCAAGAGAATGGACCAAGAGAGCAGGCCAAGAATGACTTCAGTGTCTCCCTGAGACACAGATAGTGACATTGCAGAGCAGACCAAGAACAGTTCCCAAAGACACAGACAGCCACTGTAAAGATTGAACTAAGAGGCAAAGACACTGCCCGCACCAACTGGAGGAAGAGATGGGTAGGCACCAATGCAAGAATTCATTCAACACCCTAAAAAGCAACATGGTAACACCAGAACCCAGTGGTCATACATCAGAAAGACTTGATAATCCTAACCCAGAAGAAGCAAACGAAAATGATTTTAAATAGAACTTTATGAGGATGATGGAGACCTTTAAAGAGGAAATAAAAAAAAATTCTTTTAAAGAAATGGGGGAAAAGAAAATAAAAAATAAAAAAATCTCTCAAAGAAACCCAAGAAAAACAAACAGGCGATGCAAAAAGTTCAAACAGTTCAAGACTTGAAGACTGAAATAAAGGCAATAAAGAAAATACAAGCCAAGGAAATTGTGGATATGAAAATCTGGGTAAATGAACCGGAACTACAGAGGCAAACATAACCAACAGAATACAGGAGATGGAAAAGAGAATCTCAGGTGTTGAAGATACTACAGAGGAAATAGATTCATCAGTCAAAGAAAACATTAGTTCAACAAATTCTTAACACAAAACATACAGAAAATCTGGGATACCATGAAAAGACCGAACCTAAGAATATTAGGGATAGAAGAAGTCTATCCATCTCCAGCTCAAAGTCACAGAAACTATATTCAACAAAATCAAGGAAAGAAAGTTACTTGTAGAACAATGGCCATAAATCATTTAAAGGATGTATTCTAATTGACCTAGTGACTTCTCACTAGACTAATCTCACAAAGGTTCCACACTACTTCCAACACATTACCACAGAATAAGTTGCCTGACATGAACTTGTATAGACAAAGTCAAAACCACTTCCCAATCCCAACACTTCAAAGCGTGTTGGGTCCAGTGGCCCTTAAGCCTATGGTCATTATAAAGATGATGACCAAAATGTTTGCTCTGAATACTTTAATTGATGGACAATAAAAGAAATGCAACATTGCAGAAATACTGAAGGGGGACAAGCTAAATAAATGGACAGGTGACATAGGGAAAGGAAATACTGAAGGGGGACAAGCAAAATCAATGGACAGGTGACATAGGGAAAGGAGAGCGAGAATGTTAAAGGACCAAAAACTTAAGTGGGAAAGATTTTAAAATAGAAGACACTATTAATCATCTTAAAAAATAAAAATTTTAAAGACAAAGAAAGTCTTATAAATAGTTTTTATGCTTAAAAATGACCTAGATTGAAGAAAGCAGTTTTAGACCCTTGGTGTGGAGGGAGCCTGATCCTACATGTTAGGAAGAAGCTGGCAAGAACACAGAACAAAAGCCTGCTATCTGCAAAGCAACATGGAGAAGAAAGGACATTGCAAATGCAACAGGAGCTGTCCATGCCTGTGTTTCTACTTGAGCCACTTTCTCTACTTTGAAGTCATTTGTAATTCCCTCCAGAAGTCTCAGACTCCAAATCTCCAATGCAAATTACTACAACCTAAAATTTTACTCAGGTAACAGTGCAATTATAGCCACATACAAAAGCAAAACAGCATTAATTATGTTGGCAATAATTGAGTGGAAGGACATGCGTTTCCCCCTCAAAGTACTTGGTGAATTCACAAAAAGGTTTGGTTTCACTTAAAACAACACCATTTCTGGAACTGCTTATGAAGTTGCAGGGACATAATCCTTCATTCGGTTAAATTGTCTTAAAAATTCTCTTTCAAATATACTGGTATTACATAATGATAAATATAAAGGTTTGTAATTTACAATGATATTTTTTTAAAAAGTGCCTTTTTGTATGTTTTATCTCAGATTCAATGTCAATTGTTTTATATTCTGAGGACATTTTAATACCATGTGTACAAGTTGCCAGAAACCACAAAAGCTTGCAGTAATACAGTCAGGGCTATGTCTGATTTTTTTTTTTTAACAGAATTGTAAAATAAACCAGCCAGACCTTCCTTTGTCCCATCAGTTACTCAAAATGCAAAGCAAAGGAGGTTTTTGTAAAGGGGATTTTAATGGGAACTTCTGTGTTCTGTTGAAGATCACACTGGTAAAACTGCAGTGGGACTGGGTTTGGTGAAACACAGTGTAATTGCGTTTCTAATCTAGTCCCTAGCCTCCAATCCTCCTCCCAAGTGTATACCTGGGAGAATGCTCTCACCTCTAAAAGGACAAAAGCATCAGTGCTTTTGCTTCTGGGTTATGGCAAATGTAGGTTGCTACGATTCACAAATTAAACACCCTAACAGGCCAGGTATCAAAGACTGAATCCTTTGCTCATCCCAATTGGAACGTGGCAGGACTAGTGGGAAGTGTTCAGTTCATTGGGAGTATGCCTTTGAGAGAGAGACTGAGGCCTTATTATCTTCCTTCCTCTCTTTCTGGCTCCCATATCAAGGGGAACAAACTTTCCCCATCAAGCCTTCCTGCCACAGAATGCATTACGTTGCCACAGGACCTAAAGTGATGATACCAACTATGGACTGAACTCTCCCAAATTGTGAAGCAAATAATGCTTTTCATTAATTAGGAGCCCGTTTTCTCAGGTATTTGCTGCAGTAACTGAGAAACTAAGGGAAAGGCTGTGGATGTATGCAATATGGTATTTTATAAATCAGTAAAAATAGCGAAGTAACTTTATTTATTAAGGGGAATATACGCCCAAAACATTATGTTAATTCAAAGAGAAACTTGGTAATAGAATAAGAATAAGATTTGTAATGCAATATCATTGATGAAAATGAGACATATATCAATCATATGATATCTTTCTCAAGGCTACATAGATGGGATGAAAAAAATAGGTACCAAACAACAAAAGTAATGAAATATAGAGAAACAAAACGAACATGTGAACAGGGAATGATGATGGAGCCAACTGTCTACTTGGTTAAAATTCTGGAAATTTAGAAGCCACTGGAAGGAACAGTGTTTATTTACTAACATGTTTAAATAGAATGAGAAGTAAATGGAGTTGACTGTATCGGTTTAGGTAATCCTTAAAGTCATTCTTAGAAATACAGAGTCATCATTATTTACATTATTGGTTGTAAATAAAAAGATGTATATACATTCATTTATGATATTTCAGAACAAAGTTAAAAATACTGCTTTTAATGTATGGATTATATAATGCTACAGTCTATCTAAGAAGGTAAAGTGGTCTTTCAGAATCCCAATCCTCGACCATGTAAAGATGCTTTGACACCGGACATGTTTCGTGTGCAGCAGTGACATTCCCATGACTTCTTAGAAAAAAAAAAGATATAATAATAACATCAGATCAGGTTTGGCAATCACTTTCCCTTAATTTTTTCCAAATAAAAACCTCCACATTCTCTCTAGACGTAAGCAGCTTTGCATTTCAAATTGCCAATTATGTTTGTTTTATAACTGATTATGCCAGTTATAAAAATTCAACTGCCGCAGCCACACACATGCCACGATGAGAGATGTGTGTTTGGTAACAAAGCGGCATTTTCGCAGGTCTTACCATGAGGGATCTCATTGTGACTGTCCCATTTCATCTTCACCACACACTTCAGAGACTGGTAGAGACCATTTAAACAAACAGCAAATGAGATCTAGAGAGGTGAACTCACAGCTGTAACACAGCTGGGGAAACAAACAGCAAACGAGGCCAGCAGCCATGATAGCTGGGAGCCTCCACCACACCCTACAATGCCATACTACCCTCTACTAGGAAGGCACTCATAGAACAGCTACTATCTCAAGTACTTTCAATAAGAGCACAACTAGTAATAGCAAGTTTAACTTTCTGAAAGCTCATTGACTTCCCCAACAAGCAGAGCCTTCTAAGGCAGTGACACTGTATTGAGACCATGATCAGGCTATCAGCAGTTAGATTGCTAAAACACATTTCCTTGGCAGGGATATATAATACACCACCTAGATTTACACAGGCTATTTCTCGTCAATCAGGAAATTGCATTTCCTGACTTAGAACGGTTACAACTGATAAGATTTTTTTCCCCACCACTGCCTTGCTTGTTCTTTGTTCCCATGCAATTAGCTGGAAACAGGTAAATCCATCTGAAACCAGATTCAGAGAGAATATAGCGAAGATTGCTATCACTCTTTTTTATCAATGTTTTAGGAGTGCTGTGAATTACCTCTGCATGTATCTTTCAATAGCTTAGGGAACGAATGCATTTTTCTTATGCTACACATTCTATCTTTCTGACACTGGTTTGGACCTTTTATGGGGTAAAGAAGATTGTGCCATTACAATAGCTATAATACAAGCTGATGGTGAGAGGGGCAGCACACTGATTTAGGATTAGAGCCACTAGCATGCTGGGAAAATCCTGGGTAGAGGATGGCAATCAAAAAGAGATCATCTTCCAGAATGAGGTCTCTGTTCTACTTCAAGGAAACGAGAATTTGGTCATCTTGGGGTGTCATCAAGTTTCCCAATAAAAAAGCAGGACAAAAAAAAAAGCTAATAACAAGACAATTACCAGAATATGATCCTCTCGATGCCTGAGATCTAGAGACTATTCTGGGACTTTGTCACACATATCTTATTTATTTCATTAGCTCCCTCTTTAACTTCCTTGACTTCTTGCAACTTAAAGTTATTCCAGTACCTAGGCAGCGCCACCAAAAATCAAGATAAATCTCCTCTAAACAGCTTTATGGCCAGCACTGCATCACAGGCCATAAAAATGCAAGGGACAAGTAAAACGCTGTGTCGCAGAAACTTCTCACCAAAGAAGAAATTAGACACAAAATAATCCATGTCAAGACCTTCCAAGCAAAGCCCCTTAAAGAAAGATAATCTTTTTGGAAATGAATTTTAATATCAAAAATGTATATTGGAGGCAAATCAGCAATATGGGCAGAGAAAGCATGTTTGGTGTTACGGTTAAGGCATTTTGGTGTTACATTCACAACTGTAGGTCACCACCACAGAGAGTCATATCTTATTCATTTTCCATAACACTTTTACATGTATTAATAGGCATGAGTCACAGGACAATGAAGCAATAGCCACAGCTAGTATCTGGGGGAGCCATTTTCTCTTGCTGTTACTGTAGGAAGTCTGGTTAGTATCTAGGAAATTAATAAACATCTTAACGTAGAAGCCATTAGTATTTTGTTCATAAAATCTTGCTTGGGAGAGGAGAGCTTGATGATCAGAACTTGTAAGTCAACTCCTTTGGTTAGGAAGAATTAGGATTCACAAAACCTGGAAGTCCAACAGCACAGAATTAGCTGTTCTAAACTCTACGGTCTGCAGCAATGTTGTAAAACATTTTGTGAGTATCTTCGGTTTATAATCCATTGACTTTTCCTTTGGTTGTTTTCTTTTCATGTAACTACTTATTTTGACTTAAAAATATCCTTACAAAAATAATCCTTAAAGAAAATTAAACTAAGAATTATATTTAATTTGTAAGATGTAGGTTATTAAGTGGTTCCGGTAAATTTTAAAGCTCCCAGCCCTCCCTGAATGTTTTGGGGGACTGGGACTTGACTCATGACAGAGACTGCCAGTTGTCCCTACTATCTTTAACTTCTTTTAACTTTTATTAATAGAATCCAGACATTTTAGTAAGCATACAATGACTACAGTAAACACCACATCGTTCAAATTCTGTTAAAGCTAGCTGTCTCTGCAACTAAATTCCGCTGGGGGTGAGGGTGGGAGTATTAGTGGGAGTGCCCAGAAGTGTCATGTACAATGGGAGAAGGGAGAGGGATACACAGCTGGTGTGCCAGCCGCGTTCCATAACCGACTCAAAATCTCAGCGCCCTTCCAGGTCACTTTAGCTACTATTGATTTATAGCAAAACCAAAAACCGAAACAAAACAAGAAACAAGCAAACCCTTTACTCAAACAGAATTATGCTCTTGCAAATTACTTGATAAAAAATGTGACTTGGGACAGGGTGGCAGTATAAAGAATAGCAAGTAGATAAAGGGTGAATATTATAAGCCATTTCTTTTCATCTACAAGGTTGACTCTGCCACATCAAGGGACTGAATCATGCCGGGACTCTTGAGTTTCTTTGTGTAAGCAAAATAACACATCAAGCAATTACTGCCTGCCTCGCTCTCAACTTCCGTCTCCAGTCTCATCATTCCAATCAATCACGCCAGACTCCAGACTCCTTTCACCCTTAACCCAGTTGTGGTTCAAAGTTATGATTTCACAGCTGTATTTTGACTTTTCTCCTTAGGTTGGGAGGAACACAGGCAGGAGCTTGAGTGCAGGGGTCCTTGGCTGCTCTCCTATTTCATTAGCCTTTCCCACTTAGCCTGCACTTTCCTCCCTCCTGTAATCAGAAAATAGAGCTAGAATTTGGAGAGCAACAGCACAACATGAATTTGCAGATAAAATGGACCTAGAAATGTCAAATTATCCAAAGCAAATATTTGGCAATACAGAGATTAGAAAGTTGTTGACAACAGTTCTATGGCTCCCCTGCACCACCTAGGAGTGGCCTATTTTTCATACACAGTGCATCCTCCCTATTTTTTACTGTCCATATCTTTCAGTATATATGTATATCTTGATAACAGCAGTGATTACCCAAGTAGATGTGTACCACAAACAGTAGTGATATTGTCTCCATTTCATTCCATGTCAAATTTAGTAGGTTGAAAATAAATGGGAATGGAGGGGAAGGACACAGTCAACTTTTTTTTATCCTAGATGGGATCTACGTAGTATTTCTCTATAGCTAGGATAGACATAAAAGCCAATTACATTATAATATCTCCAGTTAGATGGGTTAGAGAAAACAGTCAACAATGGTGAGAAATTTCGGACTGATAATTGGATTATAGAAGAATTGTAAATCTCATTTACAGCAGTAGGCTGTGATCAAGCAATGTTCATTGTCTTCATACCTCAGCTGTCAAATGCATACATACCAGAGATCCCTTGGATGGGCCCTGTATAGATGCTAGAACTGCCCATTTATCTAAAACAAAAAGAGAAATTTTAAAATGGCACAAATTTCCTAAGAATCTCAGCTGTCTTCTTAGAGAACTTTGAAACTATACCGTGACCCTACTAAAAATACAGAATAAACAACTGAAGTTGGAAATAAACCAGCTCCATCTGATGACTCTTTATTTCTGAGAACGTCCTGTGGCCAGCCCAAGCTGTTGCTGTGACATTCTCATACATCTTTACGAAACAAACAGTGCAGTTTTCCCGGGGTGAGTGATGCTGAGCAATTTCACAGCACCCCTCCAGCCTATGTGCACCTAGGTGGAGTCAGAACTGCCATTGCCATCAGAATCAGTGGTGGAATCTGCCAGCTGGTCCCCTTCACCTCTGTGTGAGCTATGTACAAGTGGCTTCCTTTGTCTAGTTAGGACACATTTTCCACACTATTTTTAACACATTTCTGGGCGTTGAAACTATGACAATGGTCATAGATGTCCTCCAATTCTGAGAAAGGCAGCTATAAGTCATAAAGGAATAAGTCATGTGACCTCACATGGGAGGCTAGAAAAGATAATTGAAATATTTGCTATTACAATCAAACAGTTTTAATGTAATATTCTGATTTTTTAAAAAGTACTTTGGAAGACAAGGCACCAGGAATGTTGTCCCATTTTTCTTCTTGGTTTTGGTTTTGATTTTTCAACACAGGGTCTGTCTGTGAAACAGTACTGGCTGTCCTGGAACTCACTCTATAGACCAGGCTAGCCTGGTCCTAAGTGTTGGGATAAAGACATGGGCCACCAGCACCCAGATGAGTGTTATAACTTTTGAAAACTCAGGGCCCACTGTGTATACTCACTTCCTGAGGACTTGTCCTTCCCTATCTGTAGAACTCGGTGCCTGAATTGTGCTTAACTATTCCACTGCTAGTAACAATGAGCTAAGACTCAACAATGTCCTACACATCTTATCAATTCCACAAGGGCAAGTGGCATTTCAGAAGAACTCAACTATTTGAAATAAAAAAAAAAGAGAGAATAGCAAATGATGTGTTTTGGTGTGATTAAAAAAGGATTACTTTTTAAAAATCAAATGAGAATCAAACTCAATCAAGCCCTGTTTTTTTTATATAATATTTTATGGTGACAGTTAAAGCTGACCTTCAAAGTCATGCTATTATTAAGATCAAATATGGTACTCCATTGAAATTCATGGCCATAGTTTTAACACAATATGAAATGGAATATGAAATCTTCCCAGTTTAACCCTTTATCAAAGGGAATATAGAGCTGGTCATGTATTGCCATTGTAGAACCTTTAGTCTGCACCAGTAAAGATCTAGTCTGAAGTGGGCACCCAAAGCCAAACAGACAAAAAGGCAATGCATATTTAGACATTGACCAGATCTAATTGAACATAATTTTCTAGAATAAAATATTTCAAACATGTAACTATTTTAAGTAATGGACACAGACACATTATTTTTTCTTGCCTACTTCAGATCTAGTTTCATTTCTTTGAAATACAAAGAGTACCTGTTCCATAAAATGCAGGAAGTATAACTAATTAGTTTTCCCATTTCTAATTGTGTGTTATGTTTTAACCGAGACATGCTACCTGCATTTTAAAAAGAAAACATCTTATCTTTGGATTCTTAAGTGTTGCTATTCCTTAGTGAGTCAGCAGGCACCAAACTATCACTAAGAGATACACACTGGCATGTGAACTTAATAAAGAGCTGTCAGGAAGCTAATACTCTTCAATCAAAAATATCACATTGTTCCACAATTGTTAGTACTAGGAATTCCGTCTTGTTAATCATTACAAAATACTAATTGGAACTTTAATGATTCTGCAAAGCACGAGGCACATGCACAAGTATATTTATACCACTGCCTTTATATTTTATAAGAGGGATTCTATTATAATGGGTACTCTTCAATTATCGGTTCATTATCATTACAGTTGTACTTTTTAAAAACCTTGAACTATGTACAGAAAATCATCTTATTTAACTTCAATGTAAAAATATGTTTCATGGTTAATAAATTCACGAAGCATTTTATTTACCTAAAGGAATCCTAAGCTTGGGTTTCTCAACATTTGTTTAAGAGGTCCCAGAGATCAGCATTCCCCTGGATAACTAAATGTTCGGCATTCTCTTGCATGAAATGGGACAGAATCCAAGAACAAGGACACACAGAGGCACCAAAGCTCACCAACAGCTCCATGGAGCCCAGACAGAAGCACACAGTGCTATAGAAAGCTTTTATCTCATAAGGTTCTCCTATGCATGCTGATAATGATAAGCGGAGCATTTCCTTAGCCTTGATGATGGCATACATGGAAGTAACACACTTTCTTTCACAGCAGAACATTACTGTCACCACAAAAAATTCCCTCACACTTCCTCCTAGAGTCTAGGACCGGCACCGTGTCTCTCTTCCTCTCGACACTCCCAACCATAGCTCTGATTCTTTTCTCACCAGAGACTGCCATGGCTTCTCACAGGACTCCACATAAATGGAACCATGTAACACGCCCATTTTATGTTGAGCTTTCTCTCAGCACAATAAATTTGAGATTCAGTCATTTTCCCCTCCATATCAATACTATGTTCTCAGGATTGCTGATCCATGGCTTCTTCTCTGCATAAGCCTGCCTTGCCTATTCAGCCCCCTGTGGTGAGGCACTGAGCTGTTACCAATTTCATGTTGTTTTGAATAAAGCTGTTCAAATATCCTAAGAGCGATTGTTTTGTGGAGATGTACTTTCATTACTCTGGAAAAATTACTGAAGAATGGATGTTTTAGGTAACAAAATGCTGCCGGGCCATTTTACAAAGCCTTGATGTCATTTTATACTCAACAATAACACATAAGATTTCACTTTCTTCAGACTTTGTCCGATATTGGACAAGGTCAGCCTTTTTCATTTTAATCATGGTTCATTTAAGTTTGCAAATTTCTCTGAAAATTAACAAAGATTGATCTTTTTATATAATTTTAGCTATATGTATATATTTGTTGGCAAAGTACATATTCAAATATTTTGATAATTTTTAATGAGTTGGCTTTTCTTTTGTTGTGAACTTTAGGCATTTTAATCCCCAGAACTCTAATCATTTTCATACCAATATGTTCTCTAAATGCCATCTTTTAAGGTATAAGTTGCCAACTAATCTTCTAAATTATTTATTTTGATGGGTAAAATATTTTGTTTTAATGGATTTCAACACATTATTTTTTTTTAGGTTTGTCATTATTTGTTTTAAGAAACACTTATCACACAAAATTTATAAAGATATTTTCTATATTGTCCGATAATTTCACCTTTTGTTTTAGGCCCATGATTCATCTGTACTTTTTTTGGTAGTGACTGAAAAAAGCTGAGACTCCCTTCATCTTGGGCAAGTTGAACTAGCACCCTTTGTGAGGAAGACTTTTCTTTGCATTAGATTTCTCTGCTTTAGTCATTAAAACTGGACTGGCTTAATGTGGTCAATTTCTGAGTTCTATATTCTATTCCATTTATCTGGTCATAATAGAAATAAATAATATCTTTATTATAATATTGGCACAACCCTTAGATAACCATGACTTTATGATCCTGAATTAAAGAAACATTAGTTTTCAACTTTCATTCTTCATTATTCCTTCTCTAAACTGCTTTACAACTTTCTTCTCAGTCCCTAGAGTTATGCAAATATTCTCGAGTCAATTTCTCAGTTACACACACACACACATACACACACAGAGAGACACACATGCAGACACACACACACACACAGCATCTTGCAACTGTTATTAAATATTTAGTTCAATGTGGAAAACATCATAAACATTTAACCAGTGTGTCTACTTACCTTTTAATAGGTTAGTCATTTGGATGCTAGTACCTCAGTGTTTGTAGCTTATGTTACCATGAATGGCTACTTTGATGCAACCTGTATTCCATCTTGAACCACTTTGCAGTTTTCAAAGTTTCTCTTACTACCTTTTACACGGTAGACCTGGGAAGTAGGTCAAGCATGACAGAATCAAACATTCATTGGAGAAAGCTTCTTAATGAGGGTTCTAAATAATCTTTAGACATAACTAATGACATAAAGTAATTTTCTTCCCCCCAAGTATCTGGTGCTTCTTGATGCTGTTTCCCGGGGGTGGGGAGGAGTGACAAGATCAGTTAAAAAGTTTTTTTATTGGAAGCCACAAAATTACAGTGTTTACATTCATGATTGTCACTGTCCCTTCCTGTATGATCTTTCAAGACTGACAGCCACTAAGACTAAGACTGTGATCAACAATCATTTCACCTCACTTAAAGAAAGTTCTTTCTCACCTAATGCAAATAAAGCCCTGCCTTATGATTTGCCCCAAACTTTGAAACAATCTTATATCCAAGAATTTTTTTTTTTGTAAATTGTGAATGCTACAAGCTGAAAAGAAAGGACAGCTTTATCTCCGTCATATTTTAAAGGTGAAAAGAGTGTTTCTTGGAAAGAGACCACATTACAGATACCAAAAGAAAGGAAGGAAGGAAGGAAGGAAGGAAGGAAGGAAAAGAAAATGAATCATGTGGCTTTGAAGAGTCAGAAACCCATCCAAAGCTAATTTCAAGGTCAGTATTACCTCTTTTTTTTTTTTTTTTTTTTTCCGAGACAGGGTTTCTCTGTAGCTTTAGTGCCTGTCCCGGAACTAGCTCTTGTAGACCAGGCTGGCCTCGAACTCCCAGAGATCCTCCTGCCTCTGCCTCCTGAGTACTGGGATTAAAGGTGTGCGCCACCACCGCCCGGCTCAGTATTACCTCTTGGGAGCAAAAGAAAAGTGGCTATTAGTATTGTGTAATATGATATGGGTGATAAAAAGGACTTTCAAAGGATTTTCTAGTCCTCTTCAGCCAATTTAAGTCATTTGAAACTCTGCCTAAGAACACCAAACTGCCAAAAGAACAATCTCACATTTGTAGAATATGCTCACTGATTCTTCAGTTTCTCAACGTATTAGCTATCATTTGATGCATGGCAGATGGTACGATAGGCTCTGAGCTTTAACACAAAGGTGTATAACTTCACTGTTCTTATGAAGTGACAGTATCCAGAAAGGGACACATAATAAGCAAGTAAAATGAGACGTTCTAGTACTGGTTTGAAGGAAATAATCTTCTACAATAGCTTAGTGAAAGAAGACAAGTGACAGGGGCTTTAGGTTGACTGAGAAGGCAAGTGATATCTGCAGACAAGAGCATGCAGATGAAGACCTGGGCTCAAGGATAAGAGTGAGTTTACATCCAAGTACCAGCCAGGCCCAAGGTGGCTTGACTTATGCTCTCAGGTACATTCAGGGTGGTGAGTGACATGAGTGTACTGTAAAAAAAGAGTCAGCTTCTTTTTCTCTCATAACCTGGCACAAAGGTTTTCAGGACGCGGTGTCGGGCATCCTCAAGCTGACAGGTGTCTAAGCTAAGAAAATAAGAACGAGGGTAAGGAGAGGAGCATTCTTCCCTCACATCTCACTGTGACGCTCTGTGGCTGTTCCTTTTGAGCCACCCATCAATGTCACCTGTGTGAGATACACTGCACAAAGGCAACGGGAGAGAAAGTAGGTCATCTGTATCCAGAGACTTGACATGAGGTTTCCAGTTAAAGTATTAGATAATTTGAGAATTATACAAAATGACTTCTGCTAGCAATGCAAATTAGTCTCAAGGATCATGTTCTGATAGGTGCTCTTAACATGGCTTACACCATGCTAAAACCGGAAGAAAGAAAATAAGCAAGCAGCGAAAAAAAAATCAGCTGAAAAAAAATCCACCTCATCTCCTTCAAACAGCAATGCACAACCAAATGTGAAATTGCTGGTCTCACTCACCACCGCAAAGAGCTGGGCTCACTTAAGTGGTAAATTTAATAACAGCCTATAATAGTGCATTTTTTATGCTTACTGCATTACTAGGTTTTCATAGTTTATAATAAAGTAAACTGGAGAATAATCCTCCCATCATTTTTATTTATTTAGCACAGAATAATGAATTTTATATGTCTGAATGCATGCCCAGACATATATAAATTTCTGTCATATTATTATCTTGTTACAAAACTTAGGATGGCAAGATATTGAGAATAAGGAACAGACAGTTCTCAAACTACTATCAATTAATCCACATATTCTAGTTTACATTAATGTAGCCACAAAATAGAAAGCCTAGCTTTTTCCTTAGTAGCTTCAGATGGTCAATAGATTTACCTTAATATTGAATTAATTCTAACTGGGTTTTTTTTTGTTGCTTTTGTTTTTATTGTGACACATTTGAAATAATGATAAACTCCACGTGCTTCTCTAGTTTGCTAATTGAAACTAAGGTCACAAATTCATGTTGAGTTTTTTAAGATACTCATAACTATGTACATGACAATATATCTGAAAGAGAAGAAAGGGAGCATATGACTTTATTAATATAAACAGTTGTTCCGACAGTTGTCCCTTGCATCTGAAGGTGGCTGATTCCAGGAACTCCATAGATTCCAAAATACCAGCATTAAAGCTACTCCATCAATTGATTTAGAATGTGCCTATAGCCAATGTACATCCGCCCATGTGCATATTTTGTCATTTTTATGTGTGTACATGTGTCTGGCGGGTGTCTACCAAAGGGCACATGGGAGAGGTCAAAGGACAACTATGAAATCCACTCTCCTACATGTAGTGTGTGAGTTCTGGGGCCCAAACTCAGGGCGTCAGACTTATGCTTAAGCACTGTTGGTGGCTAAGCCACCTCACCAGATCTATTTCAAATCATTCCTTGATTAGTCATAATACCTAATGGAAATGCTGTGTTGATCGTTGTTATATTGTATTGTTTAGATAATGAGAAAAAATAGCCTGCACATGTTCAGTGCAGTTGCAATATTTAATGCTTCCATTTACAGATGACTGAATTTAGTAGATAGAAAACTCACACATACAATGCAAGAAAATCAGCTTTGATGTTCATATTTTCACTCTTTCCCGGGATTTGATGCTGCTAATAACATTTATGTTTTTGGCACTTAATTCACATATCAGAAGCTTCTTATCTGGAGAGCACATAAGCAATTTCTGAGGCCTTTCCAGTGTCACAAATGTCATAGATGACACCTTTGACCCAGAAGTCATTCCTACAGAGCTGTAGCCCTGAGAAAGAATGTGGTGTTGCTGAGAAAAGTGAAGAAGGGAGCTGAAAACCTGCCCTTGATGCCCTTCAAATTCAAATCTTGAGGCACAAAAAAAAAGCTTCTCCCATAACAATAACATAGCAAAGTATACATAGCATGGCTATATAAACTTCAGGCCCTGAAAGGGGTGTCACTGCTCTCTGAGATTGAAAGACCCTCAACAAGGACCTTTTTCGGGAGGAGACCTCCCGAACGCCAAGGAACAGGCCGAGACCGCACAGACAAATCGCAAGAGGTTTATTGAGTAGACACAGGTACCTGCAGGCGGCAAGATCTCTCGGAAGACTTGCGCACCTGCCAACTGGAGGGCGGGCTTCTTATAGGGGAGAGCAAAAGCAAGTTTACAGAAGCAAAAGCGTGGTTATGGGAATGAGGCAGGGGCATGAATGGTTTCCTCTCTCAGCATGGGTGTCAGCAAAAAGCAAGTTTACAGAAGCAAAAGCGTGGTTATGGGAATGAGGCAGGGGCATGAATGATTTCCTCTCTCAGCATGGATGCCTGGCAACAGTCATCCTGTTCCTATCTTATAGCTAACCTGCTTTGTTGATGTCCTATCTTATTGACATCTTGCCTTGCAGTCTTCCTATCTCTATCTCATAGATATCCTGCTCTCTCAAGCACATGGGATGTTCTTACGGGAGCAGGCTGGCTGCAGATCCGGAGAATTTTTTTTAAAAGCAAACAGGACGTTCCCCCGGGAGCATACTAGCTGCGGGTTTTGAGGAGGGGGCCTGTAGGGTCTTTCAATATGAAGTCAGAATGTGCAAACTGTGTCTCGTTTTCAGTCAGTTCAACTGGCTTTTTTTTTTTCATAGCGTTTTTTAAATGAAAGAAACAGTATGCCAGCATACATTTTGGCCTAATTTCCTCTTCTCATTATAAAAAGAAAAAGCCATGTTTGCGGTCCAGGAACAGAAGATCACATTTGTAGATACATTGGTCCAGAAGGCATGTAAAATGCATGTGGCTACAATTCTTCAAGCCTGTGAAGGAAGAATCCCATATGAGCTACACTTGTATGCAGAAGTTAATAAGCAAAGGGCTGTACTGGGGGTCCTGAAGAACCAAAGGTATATCGCAGGTAAAGAGAAATAAAAATAACTCTGAGGCTATATTCTACCACAGACAAACACAGCTACATATATACACAGGCATCAAGAAATGGGGACTGCAAACTCTATGATATTGGCAACGGTATCTCAAATCCACAAAGGGTAAGACATCAGGAGTGTGCTTTCCAGGGGATGTCTGGGGCTACATCTTTCACCGGATGATGGAGGCAGCAACATTCTCAGGTACACATTTACACGAGCCACGACACGAGATTAGAAACTAAAAATTTGGCGAAATGTGTGAGACAGTTCCTCAGAGCCGATGGACAGCCCTATGCCGTGAGTACTCTTGAGGAAAGTACACACTGTCTGAGAAGAAAGGCGGAGTTTTTCTCACCAGTAGAAGACGAATCCATGTAGAGTTCTAAGGAGTACTGGCATGAGGCACCTAGCGGCATCAAAGTTAAGGGAAAGATGCCGCTGTAAAGATCGCAGTACCAACGCAGAAGGAAGGCGGGCTGCGCATGCGCGGTGAAAGCCTCAGTTCGCTGCTTGGACGTTTGGAACAGTTCAAACTTGTTAGGGGGAGATGTGTGTTTATTTTAAAATCAGAACAGGAGGAAGAGATTTTGATTCCTTTGTTTTGCATCTCAAACTTAATTGACTGATATCTGACGGCTTCCCTAGTTTACACTGTACACATTCCCAGATAATTTTCTCCCTTCCCTAAGCTCCCCTTTGAAGTTCTGATTATATTTACTATCAAAGGGGAATCACGGAAGAGACCAAAGGAACTTGAGCTTGATTTAAGTAATCAGCTTCAGAAGGTTGTTTCCACTTCATTATAAACAGCGGCCGCTAGGAATGAGATGAAGCTGATTTGAAAGCAAGCAAGCAAAAGGGCTCATGAGAAATAGCGGCTGCCTTGTTCCCTGGGACTAGCAAAGATATCACTCAGCTCAGTTCTGCAAAATTTCCAATCACCCTTCTACTATAAGTTGCTGTGCATATTTGAAAGAATCAGGAGAACAGTTTCATTTACAGTCAATCGGTCCTCGCCTTCCTCTGTCTCCTTCCCAACAATATGAAGGATGTTTTCAAAGCAACTAACATGGACTAAGCTCTCGGGGGTTCTCCCACATTGCACTTACTATTTCCTTTTCGATGAAAGACTTGACAAGAAATTACCCTGACAATTACCTGGACAAGAAAGATAGCTTTTGATAAAGAGAGCTAGGAAGGAAATATTTATATTTTTTTAATTTATTAGATTTTTAAAAAATACCAATCCAAGTTCCCACTCACTCCCTCCCCTCCTCCCATTCCCTCCACACACCCTCCCATCCCACTCCCATTCAATTCTCAAAGAGGGTAAGGCACATTACTTTGGGGAAGGTCCAAGGCCCTCCCTACTACATCTAGGCTGAGCAAGGTATACATCCAAAGAGAATGGGATTCCAAAAAGCCAGTACATGCAGTAGGAATAAATCCTGGTGCCACTTCCAGTTGTTCTATAGTCTGCCCCAGTAATTCAACTGTCAACCACATTCAGAGGGACTAATTTGGTCCTATGCTTGTTGAAGGAAATATTTCTTACAAACAACCTCCCCATGGCTTCAAATCCGTCTCATTAGAGCTGAGGGATGGGGCAACTAATTATATAAGAAGCCGTTGCCAGAATTTCTGACATACCATAAACCCTTTCAATATAGGGACTGACCAGCTGAGTAATAAATTTTCCCTTTGAGTCACATAGAGCCTGTGATCATGTTGCTGAATGTCAGTGTGGCAACAACTGCAGCAGTGGAATTGGGGATGTGCCGGGTAAAGGATGCAGAGAAGTCCACACATAGTGAATGAATTGTTCATGTGGGTGGTACCTCATTTCTAGAGTGCCTGGGATCCACGACAGAAGTTGTGCTAAGTCGGATATGATTGGAAGAATGCTCAGAATGACATCTTGTCTTTAGGAACATAAACAGAGTATTGCTCATAACCCTTACCATGCTGGCTTGCATTTTGAACAATCTGAAAGGCTGGAGTTAACTAGGGAGGATTGGTATGTTTATTTCCTGTAGGTCAACTGATTTTTACATATTTACTCATTTAACTTTTTGTGTTGTACATGTGTATGGAAGTCAACATCATGCCTATCTTTAATGTGGGTGCTAAGAATCAAATTCAGGTCTTCATGTTTGAATAGCAAGCATTGTATTGACTGAGCTATATCCCTAATATATCTCTAATTTTTACAGATTTATTTTTTGCTATATTTTTTTCATTGGGATAAAATGTCTCATTATTGGCTCTAAAAAGCGTTGTTGAATCTCTGGTATTTCTAAACCAAAAAAAAAAGCCTAATTAAAATAATACTAAGTCAACGAAAGGTAAATAAAAGATTTTATTAAAAGCAAATGCGCAAACAAAAAAAGTGTTGTACTTGGGATGATACTCTTTAAAAAGAGCACTTTCTATTATCTTGTGGAACAATTATTACTACAGATCATAATTAGGAATTAGAAACTTAATAATAAAATATTGGCTGTTTATTCATTAAGTACTAAATGTCTTAACAGAGAACTAGATTATTACATACATTCTAGAATATTGAAATAAATAAACATAATTAACAGTGCAAGTCATAAAATTAGATCACTTTTTTGTCAGGTTGCTGATAATATTAGTGAACAAGGGCTGTGTTACTATTAAGCAAATAGAGTATGGCATAGAGGAAATTAGAATGGTATTTGTACACTCGTGCCTGCTTTAGCTGGGGCTGAAAGACTTGTGCCTAGGAGCTGGGACTTTCCAAAGCCTATAGCTAAATGGAGGCTACGCATCATTTAGTTTAACTCTGAGTCCTTTATAAAATACCACATTCTCCTATGCTGGAGCACGCTATGAACATTCAATAACCAAGGACTTAGCGGCTTGCAAAGCCACATCACCTCAGCTGGTCATCACGAAAGTCATTTCTACACCAAACAGACACAGGAAGTAGCGGCAAGCTCTCAGTACTTTACTTTTTCAGAGAAAAGTGCTGTTTTGGACTGTCTGGGAGTGTGGCTGTCTACACAGATGTGAGGGAGGAAGTGATGGTGTTCTTTACCAGCGCATTCTACCGTGGGGAAGCAAGAGTTTTCATTCAGGGATTAAAATTTAAGGTGAAAATAAACAACCACAAAAAAAGTTCTAAGAGGTAAGGCTTCTGGTTAAAGGTTGAGCGTTTGTTCACAGATGTAATTAACTTCTTCATAACATACCTAAAAAGGCTGAAAAAGACTTCTCAGCAGGCAATAATCCTACAAATAAAGCCCCTTTTCATGACTGCACTCTAGATACCCTGAGGCTTATTTTCTTCTAATTATCAAAATCTATCAGTATTTTTTTGTTCAGTGACTGCTACTTAAAATACCATGTAGAAAAGTAATCCACAGGATGGTGTTTTTATTGTACAGAAGTCAGCAGAATAGCAATGTGAGCTCCCAGCTCACGTGTGCAGCCAGAGCTAGGTCATCTTATCGGGCTTGAAGGCCAGTCTCTCCTTCTGTGAAGCTTCTGTCTTTAAGTTGAGAAAAAACGACACAGAAATGTAGCTGAAGCTCTGACCCACAGAGACAACCTCTACAGTTACCTAATGGACCACCCTGTTCCAACTTATGTCAAGGAGACAGATATCACAGTTTGCTGCTTTTCCATAAGAAAAGCACAAGAAGCAAACCAGCAAGGGGATGTAACAGATGCAGTCATGTTGGCTACTTGTGTGGGGATGAAATACATTGACAAGGGTAACGTAAGAGAAAAGCGGCTGATGGTTTGTTTGATGGTTCATGAGACATCTTCGTGGAGAAGTCAAAGCAGCAAGCGCTAGATGCACCTGGTCACGCTAATCAAGTGTTGTAGAGGAGCCGTGGATGCAGAAATGTCAGCGCTCAGCTTGCTTTCCTCACTTTATACAGCCCAGGCTCCTCTGACCAGGGAATGTGCCCAGCCACAATTAAGATGAGTGAGTGCCCCCACATCAGTTATTGCAATCAAGAGAATTCCTGTTCCCACCTACAATTAAGATGAGTCCCCCCACATCAATTAATGCAATCAACGCAATCAAGACAATTCCCCCACGCAGGCCCGGAGGCCCATTTCCTCAGTGAACAATTTACACTTACACCATTGCTATCATGTGAGGATAGCCACAAGCATGAGAGATGCTTATTGGGCCAGGGGTTCCTGGGAGCCAAATTTGTGCTCTTACCCAGAGAGAGCAAGATTACTTCTCTATTAAAATGTCTTACTATAATAGTCAAGTCCTCTGAAACGTGTTAAGAACTACGTGGAGAAAATGAGAGGCATTAGCCAACACAGTGAAGGAGACAATATAAAAGGACCCAGCAAAGACGTTCTCTTCTCATGAGGAAAGGCAATCAACTGTGCATCGTGTATTTCCCTAAAGATTCACATGGAAGTAGGAGATGGTGAGGTACTGGATTGATGGAATTGCTGGGGCCTAAGGAAGCAGAATATTCATTTCATATAGCATTAATATGGAGAAGAATATGATGAACCTAGTTCAAGTTAAAAAGTTTAGTATGCCTCCCATGAACCAGTCACTATTTTTGATGTAAATATGAGGTAGAATAATGCATGGCCATTATCCAAGAGGAAATCGTATTCTTAGGAAAAACTCTCCGACTGTATATGGTTAACTTCAATGTAATGAACTAAATGCTATTACAGCATTGGGGTGGGAATTCAGGCCAGACTGAAAGATCAAGCAAGGTTTTCTAGAAAGCGTAATGCTCCCACTGCCTTTTATTTAGATCAAAGCCCAGTACTATTTGGTTCAGTGCTATAGGGCAGCCAGCATAATCCCTTTGAGCGTGCGTACTCATTAATTAAAAATGGGTGCAACAATACCAACCCCACAGGTTTGTTATACGGATTAAAAGATTAAACATGTGAAGTGCCTGTACCCACTTTGGAAGTTGAAAATGCTCACTAAATGTTTTCATTCCTGCAGCCTATAAAATGTTAGTGCTCAAAGGTGCTGAAATATGAATGACTGATGTTGCTTCTTTATAAATGAGGGGACTGTGGGCGTGAGGCCTGGTAATATTGTCAAGGGCATGTGAGTCGGCCTTAGAGCCGGTTTGTCCCACCCTTAGCCTAGTGTCATCTGGACTGTAAGCACCGTTTCATATCTACATGGGCTAGATAGCAGATGACCACAGTATAGACAGGGAAATACATGCGCTGTTAGTACGTAGGCGTTAGAAGAACAGATGAGATGGATTGTTGAGGGGAAAAAGTCTGTAAAACAGCTGAACAATCATTCTTGAAATTAACCAGAAATGGGACTTTAGTTACTTTTTAAGGAAGAATTTGAGGATGGAGAGAGGGTACAGTGGTTAAGCAGAACACCTGTGTTTGCAGAGGACCCTGCGTTTGATTCCTAGCACCAAGGTGTCAACATACAACCATCTGTAACTCCAGCTCTAGGGGATGACACCCTCTTTCAGTCTCTGCATGCACCAGGCATGCATGTAGTATACATACATATACACAGGCAAAACATCTATACACATAAAAAAAATTAAAAAATAGAGTAGACCTAAAATCGTACTTTAAAATAACCAAACACACATAAATGCTGAGTAAAGTTTAGTCAAGGGCTGTCGTCATCTCCAACAGTGTCATAAATATAGATAGAATGAGTATCCGTTGACAAAAGACACCTTAAAATTAAACTCCTGGTCCACAGAGCAAGTTCAGGACAGTCAGGGCTATACAGAGAAACCCTGTCTTGTTGAGGGGGAACGATTCTTTAACTGTAGATATGCAAATGTTGTTACTACTTTCTACTTTCATCTCTGAGAACTGGTAGAAGCTGGGGCACTGCTGAGTTCAGTGTTTAGGAGTGACTTATAGTCACTCTAGAGATGTTCTTACTCCATTGTACATGGAAACTTACTCTCAAGCAGGCCTCGAACAAGGTTCGCTGGAGGATCAGAGCTGGCCCTCCGATCAAGCATAGGTTGATCTGATGTCTCAGAAATGACTCCAAGACCAAGGTGAAAATGGCAGATCAGGGGGAGCATGTGCCCAACCCCTGATCCCTAGCTTCCCCACCTCTATATCAAATACTATTTTGATACCCACCTCTTAGTGTGAAGGTGAAAAGTGTGCTGACCAATGAATAACAAATGCTGTTGCTACCTGTTGATCTCAGACGTAAACATTTTCTTTCACTCCTTTATTCTCAGTCACTGGGCTGTGCCCTGGCACAAGTTGATGAGCTGAACAAAAGAAAAAAAAAAAGACAAAGATGCCAATACTGAATAGGAAAGCATAGACAGAGAAGTCCAATCTGAAGAAATGCCAGGTTCCCTAGAGAGCCCATGCTGGGTGTGACCAGAAACGTCAGCAGCAGTCAAACAGAAAGAGTAAATAAACTCGGGGAAAATTCAAGTGCCCTGTGGTTCAGGTGTCAGAAAACATCCACTTGTATTGCTATGTTCATAAAATCAAGTGGCGTTCGTGGCTTATTGGAAGGTATGGTTTTAAGTTTTATTAGACATGAGAGATTGCATAAGAAAATAAGAACAACCTCTGCTCTGAACCTGTTTTCTATATCTCAACTGGAAAACCTGTTTATTGAAGTCTTTGTAAACTGTTCATGCCTTAGGTCCTCTGATTAGATAGCTTCACCTCCTCTGCTTTGCTTCACATTCTCAGACGCAGGCGTGGGAAGATCTAGATGCGGAGACTTTTGTATATTCTAGTGTAGGGAAATCTTTTTGTTCTTCAGGTCTTTTGGGATAATCTGGACCCTAGAACTTTGCCTGATGCCTTCTCTGTGCTTGTACAATAGCTTACCTTAAAGGCCCATTGTTTCATGAAGGTAGCTCTTGATTAGAAGGCTTAGTAAGATATTTCCTTGCTGCAACCTTCCATAAGGGTGGTCATCATGAAGACAGCCAGACCTGTAATGTCGTTATTCTCCAAATGCCCATGCTGTTGAGGTGCAGATGCTTGTTTCTTAGCTGTGAATTGGCTCGCCCAAGTCTGTCATCCTGGAGGTCCTTGAAGTTACCAACAGCTTGAAGAGCAACACAAGGGAGACATGGCTTGTTTGGCACACAAGGCAACCGCGTGTTGGCACCACAAGCTCCAATATGTCTGTACATATTGGCAATGTCACAAGGCAGAGGCACACCAAATTCAACCTCCTCTTCAATCTGGTGTGATCTTCCACTTTAGAATCTTGGCAAGAGGAAGAAGGATCCTGACTCATCCTACCCATCCCTGGCATCTGGGCATAGGCATGTGACCTGGAGCCGAGCAGTGAGGTGATCCTTTTCAGGGCTCAGGAGATGGAAAGGATGCTACAAGCACAGCAGTTGTTTACCATCAAAGTCGAAGAGAGCAGAAGCCAGCTAGAGAGACAGGCAAGTGCCAGATTTGTCACTGAAACAATCGTCTTGTGGCCTGAACTTGGCTGTCATCTTTCTACTGCCTACTGTGTCTCAGCTATGTCCCCCAGTTTTCTTTTCTAGCCTTCTATTGTCTGTGCATGTCCAATATCTTGCCAACAAATATCCAATATAGCCCCGTCTGACTGACTGTGTGACCTTGGACAGATTGCTGATACACTGAACAGAAAGATTGTCCTGCTGCTGTGGTGAGGAAATTGTTTGAGTTGTACCCCCAAAGTTTCATGTGCTGGATACTTACTCATCGGTGTGATGAGGTAAAGGTGTCAGGTTTGAGAGACAGGGCCTAGTTACAAGGGCAGGTCAGATGGGAAAGTACCACTAGAAGGGATTAATGTATTTCAAGACTCCAGTTAGTCCATGAGAGTGCCTAAGCAACCCCAGCTCCCGAGTTCCTTTTGTTTCCTGACTTTCCAAGTGACTGCCCCCTCTTCTAAACATTCCTACTAGGATGCTACTCATCATACTGTGATACAGGCAGAAGGTTCTCATGAGGCTAAACCAGCAGAGATGCTCGGTCTTTGCATTCCAACTTCCAAAACTGTAAATTAAATAAAACTCTTTTATTTATGAAACGTATCTTCCAATATTTTGTTATAGCCACAGAAAATACACCAAGATACTATTCTATGACAAGCTTGTTACATGATAGTATCTATGTCCAAGATTATAAGAATGAAATAAGATAGGTCTGAAGGGCTTGCTTAGCACAACGACACAAACACAGTAAATAGAAAAGAAATGAGGTCTGAGCATTTATGTAAACATTATTTTTCTTTGTTAATATACCAAAGACTGTTTAAAAAGAATATCATGTATCCATTACATTTATTTATGCATTCGGTTAGCCAAGAAACATTTACTCAAGAAGTTAGTCACCTTGTAAAGAAATGCAAAGGTAAGCAAAAGGCACCAACTAGACGCCAGTTCCGAAGAAATGTAGAGCTGTAAAGCAAAGAGAGTGAAAAGTCAAGATGCCACTTTGCCACTTTACAAAGGAGTTCTGAGGTTAGCGGGGAACTCTGAAGTGGGGCTGCAAGATGGAAGAGTTAACCAACAAAGGGGGTAAGAAGAACTTTCCAGACAGACGAGCACACAGCCACAGGATTAGGATGGCAAAGGTACATTTTCAATGATGAGGGATAAGAGACTGTCAAGAGCCTAAATGAGAGTAGGGATTCGTGGGCAGGGAAGATGCCCTGTAGAGCGCACAGGTGATGTGTTCTTCAAACATCACGAGTGATGATCTAAGAAGGGTTGTCTAAACATTTTGCTCTGGAAAAGCTGACTCTAGCTACAGTATGAAGTCTGCATAATGAGAAACAAGTGATGAGAGGTTTGCCTCAGAATCTCGTGTAGAAGACGTGAGGAGGTGGAAACAGGCACTAATAGTACCTATGACAAGGATGAGTGAAATGAGAGCTTTGGGGTTTAAAATCAGTGGGACTTTGGGTGAGCTGCTTACCACAGGGAAAGGGAAGGAGATGCTAAAGATACCCCTTGTTTCCACCCCAGCTTTCCAGGTTTTAGAGTGGAGGTTTCGTGTGCTTGCAGAGAACCTTGTTGGATACATTCAAATTACCTGCCATAAAACAGTTCCCCCAGGTCTTAGGATAAATAGGGCTTTAACGTATAAAGTATGTTCACATGCATTTAATTGCATTCTTGCTGAGGCCCACAAAGGAAATAATTCACTTTTAGGTAACAAAGCAAGTAAGGAGGGTACTGGGACTGAAGACCCATACCCTAACACCCTGGTTCTATGTATGTTCTGTTCCATACAGCTAATGTTTACCCTACATGGGTACTTTTTTAAAAAATGCTGACAGCCTTCTAGGGTAAATTCATTTTCACAAATACATGCTCCCTTTCATTCTGTACATCTTTGTATATATCCCTTGAATATTTGGTAGAAAGAAGAGACTAACTAGTCTACAGTTCTTACAATTTCTTCTGCAAAATAAAGAGACAGAAAGACTGGCAGGCTAAATTTCTATACCAACAATTTCTTGAATGAAGCTTAACCCATTGTATTCCTTAAACAACAACAACAAAACTTAAATGCCAGTTGTGTCATTTAAGAGTATCTGGGAATGTGTAGCCATTTTTGAGCTTTTTAAATATGCAAAAGAGGAACTTATATAGCAACACTTTAAAGATATTTTAAGGATGAAAATTATATAGGTAAGGATTACTTCCGTGACATTGGTAAATAGCAGCTACAGTAAGGATTCATACTTCTGGTGGGAACCAATGTTTATTCAATAACTGAATGCCATATTGGTAGAGGATAAGAAAAGGCAGGCTTGATAAGTTAATTATACGGTCATTTTTCTAGGAAGTTTTGTTGTTTGGGATCATTTTAGGAATCAAAGAAAGTGGCTTAGATTTTCCACAGGGAAATGGAGTTGTTGGACTTTCCTTTTTTCTTGATTGCTTCTTTATTTTTTGTATATTAAGAGACAAAATGGAAAGTCCATACGAGAAACTATTATCAGGCTGGATTAATCTTATATTGAGAGCAATCCCAAGTGCATCTGTACAGAAAAGAAATGGTCTTCAGAGCTTCAAGGAACTGAGCACCAACTTGGATGTGCAGCTGGATAAGACAATCTTTGTTCTCAAATCTGTAACCTGGTAGATGAAATAAAGACAAAAAAAAAGGTTTAAATGACAATATAATGTGTCAAGAGTTTTAATAGAAGTACTTTCTACTCTAAAAACCATGAGAGTAAAAAAAGTCTCTTGATTGACTTTCCTGGGTTTCTTAACATTGAACCCATACTTTAGACTCCTAGTAAAAGTACGCAGCATGCACATATGGAAGAAGTTTGGAGCACTGGGCACCATATGCAAGTGAAAGGCAGCTCCCTCTCTGAGGACCACACAGTGTGGGCAGGGCCTCAGAAATTCAGATCTGAGCTAAGTGACTTGGTTTGATAATTCTTTAGTGTTGGAGAAAACATTCTTATTTTTGTGCCCCTAAAGATAGTGGAAGATTTCAGCAGTTGAGAATTATAAAGTGTATCAAAGCCTTGTGGGTAAATTTTGTCTCTATCTCATCTCAGGAAGCTGAGAGAGAAATACTCAGGCGAACAGGACAAAATCTTCAATACATAAAAATTTCACTTTAATGTATGCTAATCTCTCTATTATTAAAAAAATATATGCATAGTATGCCATAATTTGTGGTGTGTATTTTTCACCTTTACCAGAAAAAAATTGGCCATATTTTCTTCTTGAATATGAAAGACAGAAGAGTAAAGAACTTACTGTAGACAATGAATCAGGTCTTTCTTGCCAGACATGCTAATGATGTCAGATGTTCATGCATTGGATGAAATGTTAAATTAATGAATGAAGAATAAACGAATGGACTCAAATGGCATATGTTGAAAGTCATGACCTATGATGACATAGATCAGTTACACTTTATAAAGAAACCTTTCATTACGGACACTGTAAGGTTAACTAAATTCCTTATATGAGTGTCATAGGCTTTTATGGTTTTAAAAAATTGGCATAAAACCATATCTTATAAATGCCTGTTCACAGGAGTTGTGCCTATTAGTTACTCAACTTTCCTAATACATAGTTTCCACATGGTTCGACCCACTCTTAAAGAGAAAAAAATTATTCTTACTCTGATTACAACAGAAGGAGATGTAAATTATTCTTAACCTTATATGTACAAAATGGTCACCAAGTGAGGTTTTTAAGGGTGGCGTTATTGCCTGAGTACCATGCCAAATTCATTAAAGTAGATTTTGATGAGGCAAAGCATAGCATTGTTTATTTCTGAAGTGTTTCTTAATCTGTGATCTAAACTAAAACTTCTACTGAAACTACTATCTATCCCTTGGCCAGCCAGACTGTAGGTGCTATTCAGCCTTTTTAAGGTTCGGTTACACAGATATCTGCAACATGACTTCTAATTGGTATTAATAATAAAACCTCAGAGTCAGCTATCAGGAGGTAAAAGCTGAGGGATCAGAGGGGCAGAGCAGCCAGTCACTAGAGAGTTCTTATCTCTACCAAAGAGCAGAACATAGAGGCAATCCAGTCCTCAGCCTGCTTCCTCAGACTGACTGCCTCCTCCGATGGTTTCAGAATGACTACTGCAGACTGCTCTGCTCCACAGACTGCACTGAGCTCCTGTCTCCTCCTGCCTTATCCTCTCTGTGCCCAGCCATATCACTCCATCTCCACCTCCGCAGTGCTGGGCTTAAAGGCATGTGATCCCAAGTGCTGAGATCACCTTTGTGTGAGCTCTGTTTCTTTTTTAGACTCAATCAATTTCCTGTATGCCAGAGATCCATAACATTAACATTAACAGAGATCCTTCTACCTCTGTCCCCAAATCCTGAAATTAAAGGTGTGTGCCACCACTCCGCAGCCTCTAGTGGCTTAGCTCTGTACTCTGATCCTCAGGAAAGCTTTATTTGTTAAAACACAAAGAAAATATCACTACAGGTATCACCCCAGATATGCTGTTTAAATGCAGATTTGCATTTTGTGGGTCTTGGGCAGGGCCCAGATTATGTCAAAGAAGTTCCAAATGGTACTATGATGCTATTGCGCCAAAAATCACACTTGGAAAGCAGGTGCCAAATTGCTCATGAACTGTGGCCCTCTACAAGAGGAAAGAATAGATCTCTTAAGAGATGACATACAACTGACACATACTCCGACCCTATAAAGTCATTTCAATTTTGAAATAATGCAAGACTAGAGATTGAGAGGCTTGCATACCACAGCCATTGCAGCAACTCATGGGTTAATGCCTGCTGCCTCAGGGACCCAACAGCTTCAGCACTAGTGAATGTTTTTCAGTTCTGATTGGCTGGACCTTTTGCCGAATTGGCTATTAAATCTCTTAAATATCACTCTTGAGCACCACACAGTCTGTGACCCTTGGAAGGGTCAACCTAGAAAATGGTCCGATTGTCATCTTGAGGTTGTGTTATGTTGAAAGATGATCCTATTTCCTCACTAATATAGGTGATTTTGATGAAAGAAGACATGAAATTAGTAGGGTTTATTACAACAGAAAAATTAATTGTTTTTAAAGCTTAAGTTTGAAACCATTGGGTCTGAACACCCACCCCACACAGAAAAGGAAAAAGAACAGCAATTCATTATGAAAGTTTACCATGAACATGGAGATTGGGAGAAAAAAAAATCTTCATTTAATTAAAGGCTAAAAATCCTATAGAACTGAAAACAATAGGAAAGATTTGCTACCGTCATCAGCAAAAGCCTGGGCCTAGCTCTAGGAAAGTTATCCATAGCGTATTATTATAAGGCATTCACTGCTTGCTTTGACAAATGAGTAATTGCAATGCGCCACGTGTATTCTAATAACCACTTCTTATAAATTTCAGCGAGATACTGGTGTTTAGAAAAATGTTGACATTTATTCGTGTGCAATTACTTTTTTTTTGAGAAATGGCTTTCTGGATGCATCATTTTACCTCATTGTCTCTAGATGCGTTAAGAATTTTAAGAAAAACTTGCGTGTGTGGAGGGGGTGAATCTTAAACCTTTACTTTCTGTGTATTTCTTCCAAAAGAGTGTAATCAAGAAACCAAGCTGCAACAAAAAAAAAAAAAAAAAAAAGGAGGGGGAGGGTTCAACTCAGTAACAACTGTGAAATTGCTTCACAGTTGTGGAGGCACACTCAATACAATGAGCCAGCACAGACCCTGTCCTAGTGTGGCCATACTGGGATTAGCCGGCACTCTCTTTGTGCCCAACTGAAGCGGCAGAGTCACATGTTATCATGTGAACACTGTGTGCTTTAAGCATCTTAAGAGGCACGCATCAGGCCTGCTAATGTACACGCAGGCTGTCTCCTCCCATTCGCAAGCGCACAGCGGCAGCCCTAGTCATCCATGGTGCATGCTTTTCCAGCTGATCAGCTTGGCTACCCTTTCCTCACTTTTCACTTTATCTCTAAGTTTTAAAACGTACAGCAACATCGCTATCATAACTTCTGCCATTATTTTTTCCCTAGCCCCATGGATCTAAGTCAAACACAATATTATTTTTATTGCATTCATAAAAGAAATGTTGAAGTCCAGAAACACGCATGGCAAATTATCTGTAAGCAATGCTTCCCCGAATTCTTCTCCTCTTTCCTTCCAGGACCACCCCCTCTTCCCTTACTAACACTTCTAATATCAGGACCAGAAAATCCTCCCACCATATGTCAAAGATATTTGATTTCGTTCTGTCTGAGCCTGTGGTGGGGCTTACAGGTCACACTGTCTGCTGTGTCTGATCCCTCCTCAGGGGAGTCTGATTTCACATTCTAACAGTCCCAAATAGACAGAAGAAATAGTTTCTTCTTGCCAAACTGAGTAAAGAACAGCCATGAACGGTGAGAAGAGATAAATAAATAAATAGTGACTTACGACTAAAAGGGTTGGACCTCTGTGTGGTCAGCTCCTAAGCTGCTTGTCTGCAGCTCGCCAGCCGCCCCCTCCTGTAGAGTCATAACACAGAACTATGGTTTCAGACCTGCCAAGCTGGGACAGATGGGGCCATTCAGGATACAGAGCAGGTGTTTCCAACCCTCTGCCTACTGTGGACAGATATTAACATGAAGCCTCAAGCATGGAGCTTCTCAACCAAACAAATAGAAATATATTTTAGAATGCAAAATAGTATTAAAGAGCAGACTCTGTGAATCATGGGCAAAGCAAATCTAAGTCCAGACTGAAGGGCGATGTCCTTATAATGTCTTCTTAAATGCGACCGTGTTTCTATTTTTCTGTTTGTTTCCGATTGCCATATTCTCATGCAGGACCTGGCATGTGGTGACCCTCCTGCTGCTGCCTGCAATGAGGGACCCTGTGATGGCATAGGAAGTCTTTGTGATTCCTGGGGTGAAGTTTTCTCATTCTGTTTTTAACCAAAGCGAAAGCCAATTTAACCACACACTGCCATCTTGAAATTATAGGCCACTGGGGCTTCTGGAGAGTCAACTTCCTTTTATACCTATTGGGAAGTCCAACTACCTCCCATGCAGATCTGAAGGTTACGTTTTCACCTCTGGGTGAAACAAGCTGGCCATGTAATAGCACAGGGATGAATGAAGAAAAAACTAAAGGCCTGAGTTCAGGGCAAGATTGCTCTCTGATCTGATGCTGATGGTGATGCTAGTACATGGGGGACAGTGAAGAAAAGTGATGGAATTTAGTGGAGCAGAATTATCTTGGTGGGAGGATGGGAGAAGGTATCCATATCTGCCATCCATGATGCTTTTGGAGAATGAGGTTTCTCTCGACTCTACTTTGACTTCTTCCTCACAGATTAACCAAACCCTCTTTTGTGTTGCACCACATCCATCATCCTCCAGTCTGTTTGCAGACAGCAGACTTCTGTTGTTATATCAGAAAAGAATAAAGTCAATCAAGACCAAAGCACACAATTTATTTTTGCTTAAAGAATATTTGCAGTACTTATGTTGGCTGGTGTCTTAGGGTTTATACTCATGGTAATAAAACAATTTTAACCATAAGGAAAAACATAAATTAACTGTGCACGTGCTACAGAGCTTCCCTGTCCCTCTGCACCCAAAACACAGACTCAGGAAGAACCCAGAAAGAAGGCAGCTCTACCACCAAGCATTTTCCACTCCGATGGGGGTTTTGCCTCAAGTATTTATCCAAGCTACTCCTTTTAGAGAAAAATGGATGTCAGAGGATAGCTGTACAATTGCTTTACAAATTGGGAGCACATTTCACTTTTAAAAATGTTTCTGAAGAAAGAAAGAATGAAAGAAAGAAAGAAAGAAAGAAAGAGGAAGGGAAAGAAAGAAAGAAAGAAAGAAAGAAAGAGAGAGAGAAGAAAGAGGTCAGAGAATTACAAACAAAAAAGAACAGAAATTTGATAGACTATGTCACACCTATAGGTAGAAGGAACCAACTCCCTCTGGACTTTAACCTAAAGAACAGATACCTTAAAATGACAATTTACTAGTACTACAGCAAAACCTTGTTTTGCTTAATTGCTTTCTTTTTTTAATTTCTCAGTTGAGAAAGGGAGGAGTACTAGTAGCAGGGAACATTGGCATGGGCACTATCCCTTTCTCATAAAGTCTTCAGGTGCCATCTGATATGTCACTTACTGCATAGAATGTGATAAAGTTGTATTTGGATTGTGTATCACTTCTGGAAGGATGCTATTGAGGGGCTGTGCCATCGTGGAGCTGGAGACTCCTGATTCCTTCGGTAGTTTTTGCTCTCATATACAATCTGTTCAATCAAGTATACTCCACATAGCTAAACTTCAAACAGTGTCATGAAAACACTGAATGACTAGCCTGCTGTTCTTGGTGTGCTAGGCAACAAAGCTGAACTCTGGGAAGGCGAAGGCATCCCTTGACAAACTCTCCTGGAAAACTTGGCTCTGGCCTTTCCCTCTACTCCGCCATGGACCAAGACACCACAGAGATGTTCATGTCATCGTCACTTTTGTCCTTTATTTTATATTGTAGGTTTTTCTTTTCTTTGTTCTTGTGTTTTTAGAAACTGAACATGCCAGAACATACCCTGGAACATGCCTGGCTAGGCCTATGCCACTGAACTATGACCTCCTTCTTACTTTTTAGAATGAGACAAGACCTCAGTAGGTCAGAGTGGCTTTAAAGTTGCGATCCCTCTGACTCATTCTCTCAAGTACATGGGCTTACAGATTTGCACTACATAGGTTTTCTTAATTGTATTCTTAATGTGAAAAATCCAAATAGTTTACATATATAAAATATGTATATATAATGTATGTTTATCAATATATCAACAACTAATTTAAAAGGCCATGAATTTGAAAGCAAGCAAGAAGGAGGGAGATATAGGACAACTGGAAGAAGGATATCAAAGAAGAAATGATATGATTATACTATAATCTCAAAAGAAACAAAAACCCATGAAAGAAAGAAAGAAAGCATTTGGAAGTCATTCCAGCCATACAAATTCATGAAGCAAGACAAACAGTAGGGCCCATAATGACCCTTCTTCCTCTTAAAGAACTAGAGAAAGCATGCCCAGACGTGATGCTTGGCAGAAGATAAACTGCCAAGCAACAACACTTCTGGACAAATATGGTTAATAACCTAGAAGCTTTCATTCACAGCTGGGAAATGAAAGGTACCTCACAACCCTGTGAATTTTAAATAATGTTTAAAAACATTACTCATTTTCCTGCATATAGTCAGTTGTTCTGTTGATGTGTTCTTATGTCTGTGCTTATTTATACAGTATCCGTATTTAAAAGGTATCAGGGGCTATAGGTGGAGCTCAATTAGTACTATGCTTGCCTAGGGTGCACGAAGTCCTGGGATCAATCCCCAGTATTCTATAAACTGGCCATAGGGGCATATCCTATAACCCTAGCTCCAGAGAAGTGGAGATAAAGAAATGAAAAGTCCAAGGTCACCTGGATGTAGGGAACTCTTCTGAGACAGTCAGACAGACAGAATGTTTATCAGGCAATAAACAATACACACGAATAGAAGACTATACCAAAAAGTATTCCAATGTGGTTAACGCATGTTGCCTCGAGTACTCTGACAAAGACAGTCTACACTAAATGAATGAGCATAATACTACAAGAAACTACAGCAGCTCACTTCATTTGAAATGGATGTAGAAACTAGAGCCTAAAGCAGGGGGGAAGTTAAATATGTGCCCCAAAGGACATCTATACCCTGTTGGAGAAGACAGCTCATATTCTGACATCTGTACCAACAGAAGAAAGAAATTCAAGTAGAGTTAGGTGACTAAGAAGGAATTGGATTCATTTTTGAAGAACAGAAAATCATGATGGTACAGAGGTCTGTGAGATGAGAGAACACTATCCATTGCTGTTCTTTCAGGATCATACATCAAAGCAAAGAGAAGAGAGCAAAGTAACCCCTGATGTTAAATGGAGAATACAGAATGCATGTATAAGCACAAAGAAAAAATAATGCAAGCTTAAGCAGCAGCAACATTCAAAAATCAAGAAGTGCTAAGGAATTATCAACTGTTCTACAGTTGAAGAGCCTATGAGGTTAGATACACTTGAATGCCCTGGCACAGAAGACCACTTCATAGATATAACCCCTGTAGCACAGACATTGAGAGCAACAATAATACATGGATATAATAATATAATAAATAAATAATAAATAAATGGGCCCTCCTAAAACTGAGAAGCTTCTGTAAAGCAAAAGACATGGTCAACAAGACAAAAATCACAGCCTACAGAATGGGAAAAGATCTTCACCAATGTCACATCCGACAGAGGACTGATCTCCATTATCAAAGAATTCAAGAAACTTGACATCAAAAGAACAAATAATTCAATTTAAAAAATGGAGTACAGACCTAAACAGAGGACTCTCAACTGAAAAATCTCAAAGGGCTGAAAGGCACTTAAGGAAATGCTCAACATCCTTAGTCATCAAAGAAATGCAAATCAAAACAACTCTGAGAGTTCATATTGTATTTATCAGAATGGCCAAAATCAAAAACAGTGATGACAACATATGCTGGAGAGGATGTTGGGTAAGGAGAATTCTCCTCCATTGCTGGTGGAAGTACAAAGTATGACGATTGCTCAGAAAATTAGGAAACAATCTACGTCAAGACCCAGCAATACTGCTTTTGGGTATATTCCCAAAAGATGCTCAATCATGCCACAAGGACATGTGTCCAACTATGTTCAGAGCAGCATTATTTGTAATAGCTAAAACCTGGAAATGACCTAGATTCCCCTCAACCGAAGAAAGGATAAAGAAAATTTGGTACATTTACACAATGGAGTATTACACAGCGGTTAAAAATATTGACATCTTGAAGTTTGCAGGCAAATGGATAGAACTAGGAAATAACCATATTGAGTGAGGTAATCCAGATACAGAAAGATGAATAAAATATGTATTGACTCATAAGTGACCTTTAGACATAAAGAAAAACCAGCATACACTACAGGCCACAACCCCAGAGAAACTAGACAATACTAGAAGACCCTAAGAGAGACAAACGTGGATTTTCATAGGAAGGTGAAAAAGACAAATCTCCTGAGTAAACTTGGAGCATGGGGGTCAAAAGAAAGGGTAAAAGGTGAGAGGGGAGGGAACAAGGGGAATGGAGAAAAATGTATAGCTCAATAAAAATCACAGGAATCATCAATTATGGATGTACTCTCACCCAACTATTTTCATGGATAATTTATTTATGCTAGTTTTAACTAGCATAGACAGCAAACTGGCCCTCAGTCTGTCAGCTACACAGTAAAACCAAACAAACAAAAATCCTGAAGAGAGCTCCCTTTATCAAAGAGAAACAAAATAGACTGATGTAAACCTGTTTCTCTCACTGAGAAAATCTGCTTAAGACTCTCAAATAGTGTGTTCATGATGGCCATCACAACCCTCAACCCACAGTCTTCTTTTTTTTAGAGGGATAAGACTTTTTTTTTAAAGTATGCCTTTTTCTTTCATGTTAACTTAGACATTCATGGGTTCAACCATCATGAGTTTTCTAGAAAGAAGCACAGTGGTTGGCTAGACTTTGTCTTACCTTCAGTCCCTACTGAACAAGGCTGACTCTAACACACTGTATACCCTAAGTTGACCTGCAATTTAGTTGAAAGCCAGCCTATGACTATACAGGTTGGTTTGCTATTGAAACATTCCCCGAATCAATGTTTAAACTATAATACTTAAATATTGCAATCCACATTCAAATATAAAGCAGCTTTAAATGCAGCTGCTGGCAGCAGGCTATAGCTCAACTGTCTGCTAGTGAAGCCAGCCATCATTATGTTCACAGCCTTGGAGCAATCACTGTTGTAGTGATGGAATTCATATTGGTTCTGGGCTTCGATGGTTACAATAGTTTTTATTTCTTCCATAGATTTTTATTTTTAATTAATTAATTTATTTTTATCTTATGCTCATTGATGTTTTACCTACATGTAGATCTGTATGTGGGTGTCAAATCTTAGAGTTACAGGCAGTCGTGAGCTGCCATGTGGGTGCTGGGAACTGAACTTGACTACTTTGGAAGAGCAGTCAGTGTTCTTAACCAATAAGCCATCTCTCCAGCAACCCCATAGCTTTTCTTATATTTATTGGATGGATTCTTATTTGGCAATTTTTGCAGGAAATAGACAAGTCAATGTACTTAATTTAATGAGTTTCTTTATATTTTCTTGATAGCATCAATGTACAAGGAAAATTGCATAAAGATACTATTTGGAGCTATGATATGATATCTAAGGGTTTTGTTTTTGTTTTTTCGAGACAGAGTTTCTCTGTAGCTTTGGAGCTTGTCCTGATACTAGCTCTTGTAGACCAGGCTGGCCTCAAACTCACAGAGATCCGCCTGCCTCTGCCTCCTGAGTGCTGGGATTAAAGGAGTGCACCACCAACGCCTGGCTCCATTTCATTTCCTCTTGTTACACAGATATCTCCCACTCTGCACTGTGCTTTCTCCAATGTTTCACACACACTTCTATCAAATTGACTTTTCTATACTCTACTCTGAAATCTCATGCATAAAATCTTTCGTAGCGTCCTAGCTTGCCATGAGAGATGTGTTTTCCATAATCACCCTGACACTATATCATCAGGTCTCCTCCTTCCTCACCAACTCTTTATAGTGACAGTCTGCCTCTTAGATTGTATTCACTTTCTTCTCAGTTCATATTCACAAGATACATTCAGCAAAGCCAACTCACCTTATTCTGAAAATCACAGTCACCAAAGATCCTCAGTGATAGGTCTACAAATCAATAGTTTGCTCTCATTAATATTAAAAAATAAGCTAATTTAGAATATCATACACATCATATTGCATAAATATGACTGAAGACAAAATATTAGGAAAACATTATCTTCATCCCACTATTTGGCATGAAGAAACTGAGTCACCAATGTGAGTTTCTCATATACATTGGTATGTAACTATAAGTAGCAGAGACATAAAGCACAGACCATTAGTTATCTCATCTTAGGGACTTCTTTGAGATCCTTCAATTTCACCAATTTTACTATGTTATTATTTTCATATGTGCTCTTTTCATCACCTACTGTGAGTCATAAGTCATCCAAGGCAGATATCGCTCCAAACGCGTTTAGTAAAATACCAGCTAGGATAGTTAATTCTGCTCTCTATCAAATATTTCTCACCTTCTAGAACACATGTGCTAATACTCAACATCTCTCTGTTATTTTGACATGATCGTGTGCAAGCTGTGGTCAGTGAAGTATGAAGAGAAGTGGTTTTGTTTTCTTAAGAGGCAGAGTGCAATTGTGTAAATAGCATGCCTCCCTGGTTTTGGATTACCAGCTGACCTATGCCTCAGAACTAAGCAAACTTTTGTGACTTTATCACTAATTTGTAGAAGTTGTTTATTACCACAGCACACAAGCATATGATGGTTATGACAGGCAACTACAAGAACGGGGTATATGGGTAAATATAAGTCTGATGAAGCCACTGATTACTATTAAACACCCCCAAAAGGCTAGAAGAAATGTAGTAAAAAAAAATAAATAAAGGTCCTTACCAATTTAATTCACTTCTGTCTCATTTATAGTCAGGGTCTGGAATTATAAAAGAAGACTGCAGCAAATCCAGTTTTGGTTTCAAACCCTTCGAAAGCTCTGTATTTAGCATAGTTCTCCAATTTGGACCAGTTCTTTCTTTTCTATTGTCTCTTCCTCCTAATGACTGTTCTCCAGTCCAACCCTCATTCTTTTTCCCGGTGATGTGTTTCCACTGTTCAAGTTTTAGGAGTCTCTGGGAGTGCACAATAAACTTCCCTATCACAAAGACTATATACAGAGCAGCCTTTCCTATATATCACAGTTCAATTTCCAGTCTCTCCCAGGCACAAAAATAAGGGAGAAAACCATGCAGTGCTAAGTCCCAAGTGAACCCCGAGGACCAATGCTTTGGGAAACTTAATTTTCATATTTATCAGCTCTTATTTTGACTTGTGTTGAAAATCCATTTTTTTTTTACTTCCCAATTTGACATTCTAGATTCAGGTACTGCAATGCATTGTCTACATTGATCTAAAGCCCTCAGATGACAACTCCATACACTAGTGAATACTGTAAGGCCTGAAAGATACAGTGAGGAGCAATGTAAGAGATTGTCTATTTGTTTAATTCCTTTGTTTCTAGAAGAGTGAAAATTAAAAATTCAGATATTAAATTTTGTTCATCGTTCACAGACTACAGCGTATATAGAACCCATCATCCAAAAGGGGAGTCTTGATTTTAAAAGTGGAACGTTTTGCATTTTCATTGACATAGGAATTCCCCAAATTCCAACTAAGCAGAATATTTATGGAAAGAATTCTGATAATATCTCACAGTTCCTCTGAAAGTAATATGTGTGCCCAATTGGACTTGCAAAGACCAGAAAACTTCATTACACAATGAGGCTGAATTTGGTTTCCAATGTATGCATGAGTAGTAAGATGAACAAGTGGGAAACCAGGGGGATGGATTCCTGAGGGAAAATCCCAACTGATACTGAGTGTCCTCTAGAGGCAGCAATAGTATCTTTGCTTCCTATCGCTGAGGCCCAAAGCTGATACAGTACCTCATGAGCTAGGGTCACTACAAACTAGAGCCAGTTGTACTTGCTAGTAACAATTTAATTTGCACTATCCCAGGCAGCCTTATTGAATTCTTTCCAAGTCCCAGAGGCAAGAAGATATTGCTGTACTTAACTATTCAATAAGGTTTACTTTAGGCCTCGCTGGTGCAGCCTGGTTATATATTCCGCATCATCTAGTTTAAACATATTGAGCAATCAATTTAAACTTGTTATTGTCATTGGAGTTTGAAAATTTAATAAGCAATTACCTGAACACATTCCTTTATGTTTTTAATTTCTACTGAGATGCTGTTCCACTTTCAGGACTAAAGCAATCTTGCCCTCCAGAATGTCTAATTGAATGAGTCCATAATGCAAGAAGTCTGCTGCTTGACTGTATTTTCCTTGTGTGATTTATGAGGCTGAATAAAACAGCATCTTCTTAAGGATAAAGCAAATAATAAGTGAAAATTTCAAAGATCTGATGTGGATGGATGCTAGCACTCATATTTCAGTATGAAGGAAGCCAGCTGAGCCATCCTCTGCCTCATATAGCAACACCTTTCTTAAAAAGTAAATCTGAAATTTTTCCCAATCCTATTTTCAGAGATGATGCTATAAAAGTCTATCATCTGTTTATCTCTTTATCCTCTAGTCATCTGTCATGAATTTACCACATACCTATCATCTATCTATCTATCTATCTATCTATCTTTCATCTATCTATCTATCTATCTATCTATCTAGCACCTATCTGGCATTTATCTTTGTTGATGGTGATCCTAAAGCATTTAGTGGTTGTCTTTCATCCATAGGAACATTTTTTTTGGTTTTGGTTTTGTTTTTTTTTCAACAGAAGGAATGTAGAAAATAATTCTGAAAATTGAGTAGGATTATTTACCCAATAATTGGATCTCCTTTTGTTTTATGTCTAAATCTGGGATCAACAGATTTTTCTTGCAGAAAGTCAGATGGTAAACATTTTGAGCTTTGCAGCCACGCTGTTTTTGTATTGAAAACTCAGCTTGGGTCTTTCAGGACAAAAGCAACAGGAAAGGAAACAAAAGATAAATGTGGGGGGGGGGCACAGTTCCAATGTGACAGTGTTTACTGAAACATATCAAGCCAGGTTTTGATGAGTGTCCAGACTTATATGACTGTTATCTCGACGTCGGAAAGGCATTCGATAGCATTTGGAGGAAAGGACTTTGAGAAACAATGAGGTTCTATAAGTAACCAGAGAAAAATCTTAAGAATACTAGAAAATGCCTATAAAAATTCCTTTGCATAAGTCATAGTTTGTGGAGAACTAAGAGTTAAATTTAAGACAGTCGTGGGAGTGTTGCAGGGATGTGTCCTCTCACCGCTACTCTTCAATGTATTCCTGGAATTAATAATAGCAACAGTCCTGGAGGATGAGGAGAGAGGTGTGAAGATAGGTGGTGTGAGAATCAATAACTTGTGTTTTACGGACAATACAGCACTACTTGCTGAGAGTCCAAATGAGCTGCAGGCCATGGTAAACAGAGGGTGGAAATCAGTGAAAGCCTTGGTATGAAAGTAAACATTGAGAAGACTGAGATACAACACTTGGGAAAAGCACACGAGGATTTTAAAACTGTAATAAAGAATCAGAATCTCAAGCAAACAGTCAACTTTGTCTATCTGGGAGGAAATCTCAGTTCAAAGGAGGGAACTATTTGAGACATCAAGAGGCAGATAGGGATAGCGAGGGCTGCATTCCTGATACTAGGAAAGGTTTGATCAACAAGAGACATAAGGACAACAACAAAATTGCAAGTATATGAGACACTTGTCTTAAGCTGCCTCCTTTATAACTCTGAAACCTGGATGAAGAAACGCTCCTCAGAACAGTGGCTGAATGTGTTTGAGATGGCTTGTCTCTGGATGATTCTAGACATCACATGAAGAGATGGACTGCACAAAGATGACATTAAGAAACATCTCCATTTACAGAAGGAAGTAAACTACAGGACATGACAAAGGCGCTTGAGATATTTCAACCATGTTATGAGAATGAATGACGGTTGATACTGGAAGATAGCATTGCTTGGAGGAGTGCATGTGATAAGGTGAGGAGAAAGGCCCAAAAAACTCTGGATAGACAGCTACTCCATTGCTGGTGGGAGTGCAAACTGGTACATTCGCTTTGGATATCAGTTTAGTAATTTCTCAGAAAATTAGGAAACAACCTACCTCGAGACCCAGTAATACCACTTTTGGGTACATACCCAAAGGATGCCCAATTATACCACAAGGACATGTGCTCAACTATGTTCATAGCAGCATTGTTTGTCATAGCCATAACCTGGAAACAACCTAAATGCCCCTCGACTAAAGAATGGATGAGGAAAATGTAGTACATTTACACAATGGAGTACTACATAGCAGAAAAAATTAGTGACATTTTGAAATTTGCAGTCAAATGAATGGATCTAGAAAACATCATATTGAGTGAGGTAATTTAGACCCAGAAAAACAAATATAATATGTACTCACTCATAAGTGGCTTTTAGACATAAAGTAAAGAAACCAGCCTACAATTTAAAATCCCAGAGAACCTAGACAACAAAGAAGACTCTAAGAGAGACATACATGGATCTAATCTACATGGGAAGTAGAAAAGGAAAAGATCTCTTGAGTAAACTGGGAGCATGGGGATCATAGGAAAGGGTAGAAGGGGAAGAAAGAGTAAGGGAGGGGAACAAAGAAAAATATATAGCTTAATAAAAACAGTTTAAAAATAAATAAGTAAATAAGTAAGTAAGTAGATAGATAGATAGATAGATAGATAGATAGATAGATAGATAAGGTTTTATAAAGTTGGCTTTTAGAAAAGAGAAAGTACTGCTTTAGTTTAGTCCTGGCAATATAACACTTGCTTATTTTGCTAGTGTGTACTCATTAGATTTCTCACTTCTTCCCTTCTGGACCTTTCCTTTGCTCTCAGTTAAATGTACCTAAAAATCTTGGGCAAAAAAAAAATTTAAAAATTTAAAAAGCAAGACAAAAAATGGTACTTTTAGACACCAAAAATTAAAATAAAAATTATTATTATCAGTTCTTCTACTATTCTACTAAGGTATTTGGTTTCTAATACCAATGCACATGGTACTTTACGATGCAAGTAGAACATGACTTGACTGATTGAATCAACCCAGGGGCTGTACCTCATCTCTTTCTTTCAGTTCTGCCTGCAGTTCCTTGCCTGCTTGTTCTGGGTATCTGTCCTGTGGAAAGGTGATCAATTAGATGAATAGGCCTCATTACTTTGAGGTTAATAAAAGATTTTATATTCTGAGATACACACAGAAACAAGTCTGAGTCAGCATGTTATTTATGGGATGGGGAGCAGAAGGAAAACTGTTTATCCAACAGATTACAGTCCTGAAAAGGCTTTTGCTGTCTTGGCAGGCTTGATTCCATCTCTTTTTCTTCCTGAGCCAGAGAGAGGCTGTCCCGGTTATAGATGTGAGGGCTGAAAAGCACTAACAAGCTTAGTTCCTCCCTACCATGTGTCTTGTGACAAGCTGGCATTCTGGAAATGCCACTTTCAAGAAGAAAGACCATGTCCAGAGATTACAATCTCCTTCTAAAACTTCCTTTGTTTCTTCACTTACCAAGGTTAAGCAATATTGGGTAAGCAAGTAGACGTCTACTTGCTTTAAACCCATGACCTCCATCCATTCCTAATTACCGGTATAGTAACACTTCCCTTAATTTAAAACTCCAAAACGAGTTTAAATTGTATTTCTTTCTTTCCACCTACCTAACTGAAATGGCTCTAGATTGAAGAGACTCAAGTAGTGAGAGACAAGGTGTTTCTGGCCCTGGAGATGTTCAGAATGGAACCCGCAATCAAAGCTGGGAAGTAAGCATATACATGAAGACAATGCAGCTACAAAGCTTGAACCAGGTGCTGGAGAGATTGGTTCAACAGTTAAGAGCACTTAGTGTTCTTGAAAAGAGCAGTTCAGTCCTAGCGCCCGCACAGTGGCTAGCAGTGGTCTGTAGAATGTCTAACGCCATCTTTGGGCCTCTATGAGCAACACGCCCACACGTGATACACATACATACAGGCAGGCAAACGCTCATATTCACGAAGCACAAATATTAAGCCTTTTAGAGTCCAGAGCACTAAACATTACACTGTGAAGCCAAAATAGAAATAAACAATTTGAAATAATAAAAGTAGAAAAATCTTGGACAAATAGTGAAAAGACCAAATGAGGTATCCCAATGATGATGGTAGCTCCAATCCACTGGGTTGCTTGAAAGCCCAGCTATTCCCCAGTGTACAGCTATTCCAGCAAAGTACATCCATGACATGGAGACACACTTTGATTTATCCCTTCAGAAAACCTGACGTTTTTTTCCCAGAAGTCCCTGAGTAAAGCTAAATGAATGAGCTCCTGGCTTCATTCTTTATTATTATTATTATGCTCTACATTTTTCTCTGCTCCTCTCCCTGACTCTCCCCTCCTCTCCTCTTCAATCCTCTCCCAAGGTCCCCATGTTCCCAATTTACTCAGGACATCTTGTCTTCCTGGCTTCTCTCTTAAAGCATGGTTCTGAGAGCTTTCCAAGATTTCTGCTTCTACACTTGTGTATCATCAACTGCAGCGGTATTCATTCCCTCTACACCAATGGTTCTCACCCTTCCTACTGCTGAGACCCTTTAAGACAGTTCCTCGTGTGCTGGTGACCTCCAAACATAACGTTATTTTCATTGTCACTTCAAAACCGTAATTTTGCTATTGTTATAAACTGTAATGCAAATATCTGATATGCATGATGGTCTTAGTTTACATCTGTGAAAGGGTCATTCAATCCCCAAAGGAGCTGCGACCAACAGGTTGAGAACAGCTGCTCTCCACATATGTCTTAGGATTGTGCTAATGATGCAAATCAATCTCATCCTTTTAGAAGAACTAAAATGTATTTCCCTTCTAAAGAAACATGTTTCCCAACAAGAAACTGGGTGGGAGGAACGAAATAAAAAATTGAATTAATAAAAAAAAAACCTGTAATGACAAACAATCCATGGACAAGTAAGAACTTGAGCAAGAATACAATTGTCCTGAAGAGAGAGCAAGGCACTCCAATGTGGGAAATTACAAAGTCAGTGTAAGAAAACGAAACATAAAGGAAAGGAAAATGTAGCTAGGAAAGGAGGAGCTATATGCATGGGAGGGCTAAAGGGATTCTCAAGGCTGCTGCTCAGAGACCTTGTAAACTGTTCCTTAGTCTGTATGAATCTGACAAAGGACAGGAAGGACTGGTGTTTGGGCCAAGTAAGTGATACATGCATTTGTTGCGTCAGTCAGTGAAGGCATGCCCCTGCTGTTGCAGCATGTCCTGCCTGTTCACACAAGTCTGTCCAGCTCAGCCCACTCTCAGCAGATGGAAGTCTGGGGCATGCTATCCAGGCTCATGTCAGAGACGTACCATGAAGTTTGTGTTGTCTACAGTGTATTTAACACCTTCAGATTTCAGCGTGAAGGTTGGACTTGGTGTTACTCATGCATCTGTTTTTTGCTGATCCCATAAAGCAAACAAAAGTTACAAAGGCATGGAATTCCATCAATCTGTACTTCCTGTCTGTAATCTGTCAGGTAGGCACTTCATCTCTGTATGGATCCTTCTATGAAGACAAAGTATTTCCTAACCCAGTACACTTTCCAAAAACAAATAACCATGAAGCGGTCCTTCATTCTGAAATACAACCAAAATAAATGCTTTAATGCCCATATTATCAGCGATGCAGACTATCAGGCTCAAACATCCCTTGTAGCGAAGGCAAAGATTTCCCATTAAAACACACTTTGTTTTTCAAGCTTTGAGCTGAGCCATGAAAGCCTCTCTAGAAACATCAATATTCTTCTGTCCCCTGAGCTTCCTCTCCTGTAGATAATTGACCGGAAATACTGTAAAGGGAAATTGTGCCTCATGCTACCATCTCTCTGGGGCCTCACCTCCAAACCTGCAGAAGAGATTAAGATGAGATGACACGTCAGGAGCACATGATGAGAAGTCTGTGCGCACATCCTTCTTGGGTGTCTCAGATTCTTCATTTATTCTAACAAAGACATCATTGACATTGTTAAGGAGTTGAAGGGCCAAGTGAAAAAGCTGGTTTGCAGTGGCTTCAGCTAACAGCCAGAAGCAAAGACCAGGAGCACAGAAGCAGTAAGGGGAAAGGAAGCTGATGCTATTCATTACAGAAAGAGATTCCCTGATAACCCTGACCAACTATCTAATAGAGAAATCAGCAATTGGTACGACCTCATCAGTAGAACTCCACGGATGTACCCTTGGAGGAATTCCTGTTACCAGTGAAGCAAGACCATCAAGTCTTGTGACATGTAGTGCAGGAATCTCCCTCTTTCTTTCTTCTATCTATAAAGAGACCACCATTTTATCAGTCAGCACCCACTGTCATGAGTCCTGTAGCCATGCAATTATCCAAATTTATTCTGGTCTATCCATTAGCTAAATGTGCATAGGAATAAGAGGAATCAATTCAATGTAATAAGAATATTTTCTGTTATATTAATGGGAAAAATAGCAGTGGCCTGAAAATACTTTGATGGGATTCTTCTTATTAGTGATCCTAAAAGTATCTTTCCAAGGAGACCTCTGAGAAAACAAAGCAGCTTCCCATTTGAGGAGCTGTGCAGTGAAGTAATATGTTCCAGGCACCAGATGTCCCAGTGTGGTTTGGTTAATTGAAAGCCATAGACCCCATGTGGACAATGAACTTCACATGTGGCCTGTTAATGTGATTGTCCTATCTCTGCTCCTTCTTTTTCCAGTTGCCTTTCCTATTCCCTAATTCTCTACCCAACTTCATTCTCCAAAGTACCCATAAACCCATAGATCCATAGGAAGCTACTCACAGGACTTTCAATTAAAATAACCCTGACAAGTTCCAGGATTTTCCTAAATCCTTTTAATATGTAAAACATAGAGCAATCTTGATAATATTATTATGCTGGGAAATCCTCCCTGTTGTAGAAATGTCTTATTTCTGATAACTTTAGCATACTAATCCTTTTAAAAGGGTATGTAGAATAAATTAAAGACGCCCAGGCTACCACATGTACATGTACCACAAACCACACATGCATGCAAAGCTCACATATTTAGTCTCAAAATCTTAACAAAACACTGTCCGTGTAACATCTTCAAATGAGGACAGTCTCAACTGGTTGCTGAAATTCTTAATCATATAAATCTGATATGTTTATCTGGTGTCTTAGTCCTATGGAAATTAAGAGAAATGAAGGTGTGGAAAACAAGGCAGAGATTCTGGAGACACAGCAAAGAGAGAAAGCAAAGGAGAGGCGACCTTTCTGCCAGACCAAACAGGAAAGAGAAACTGTACAGAGTATGGGAAGATTTATAGGAATGTGATGGAGCTCAGAAGCATTGCCAATATCCTCTGATACTACAGCGATGTGCCAGACAAGAATGACATTAGTAAGTTGAAAAACAGTGCTTTGTTCCTCTCACTTGTCCCCCAGGTAATACTACCTGTCCCATCAATGCCATCTATTGCTTCACAGAGCACGAATGTTCAGTAAGTTCACAAGAGTCATAGCTTGGCTTGAGTCTGAAAAGCAAATGTTCTGGACTAATGTGATGTATCAGGTTGAGACAAGCATTTGGTGTTTTTTTTTTTGATTTTTCGTGAGATTAAATTTTCTGAATGAGAAAACGGTTTTAAAAACAAAGATGAATATCTTGAAAATACAACATCAAGGCATGGGAAACTATGGTCACAGGTCTTATTTATGTTATGGAATAAGGAAGAAGATATACAATACACAAAGACTGATCTCTAAAAGGAAATGCAAGAGCCTTTCTGGTTGACAGGGAAAGGCAGAGAGAAATACAATAACAATATGGACAAAGTTTTTGTTGGATATGATCGTGTCTAACTCTTAATACTCTGCAAACTCTGAGTTGAATGTGAGGGTAGAAAAATCTTAGAATAGCCAGATTGATTTGAGAAAGTCCAAAGGCATTGTGTTCAGGAAACCCGGTTTCTCTGGTATAATGAATGATGTCCTAAGCTGGGGGCCCTTGAGGTCCCACTCTGGTACTCTGGTCTCATCCTATTGTGTCCAATCTCCATATGTTGTGTGCTTCATGGCAGGCTGAGCCCCTTCCTTCTTAAGTGGGTTGCATCTTTGATGAGCAAATGTGCCTAGAATTGTGCACCTTTGTGTCTAATTCCTTCAGAGAAGCTAAGACACAAGGATACTAGTCAGCAGAGAAGTTCAAACACTAGACTTATTTATATTTTTTTTATTTTTGACCTGGAGACAGAATAAATACCCAGGGAAAATGTATGTCTTATAGGATCATCTGAGCCTGGAGCTTCACCCAAAGCTGTGGAATAGTTTATCTCCAACTTCAGTAGAACCCTTGTGCTCTCTTACCCCTCTTTACTAGGAGGCTCATTCTTAGTAAACAACTTGTGTACAAACTTTGGCTTGGGGTCTGCTTCTGGGAAGATGAAGACAGCAAATGTATGAAGTGGTCCTCCATGGAGAGCCTATGAACGAATCTTAGATCTGAGACCGCATGCATGACAGAGAGGAATAAACATCATATCATAGAGAGATGCAACAAGGCAGTCATGCCAGGTTCTGGTCATGTTACAGTGACCTGGAGACCTGTGAGTAATCAGGAAGATAAACAGAAAGGAATGCACTGGCTTTGGTAAAATAAAATCTTTAGCATTTGGGAAGAAGGAAAAGAGTGCTTATCAGGATTTTGATATTAGATGATTGTTGCTAAGTAACATTGTTACAGTGAAGACAGAAAATGACAGACCACAGTTAGCCTATTACCAATTCAGAGAAATAGTGGGAACAAGACGGCCTCAAAGATGAGCCCAAACTGTGACTAAGCATGGACTAACTAACAGACCATCAGAACAGGACAAAAGAATGAAATCACAAACTACTTGTCTTTCCTATTGCATTTTCTCCCTACGAGGGTAATAATGGAAACCAGAAATTTGAGCTACGGATAGTTACAGATGCAATGAAAACTTTGTAGCCACAGATTTGTCTCAATCCCCTGGACCTCTCAAGAGTATGGCCACCTTTTCTTTGTTAAGATGGCCCATGTGGGAAAGAGCCATACCACTGGAGAAGGATTCTAGAACACATTGCCTTTAGGCCTGATCAGTTGGTACCAACCTAAACTAGGAGAGTGTGCCCTGGCATGAGTCTCGAGGGAAGATAAGCTGATATGAGGATAAAATGTTCTGACTGGGAGCTTAACTTCCTAGAAAAGGCTCTCAGAGCTAGGCGATATTTCTTTAATGGCTCCTGGCCATTTAGTTATATAAAACGATGACCTTCATAAAGTGATATGGAAATACTATACTCGAATTGGCACAGGACCCAAGAAGAGAGAATAAGGTTTTGGGTAAAGCAGATACACTTGTGTGTGACTGAGATGTAAAACCTCTGTGTGTTAGTTAGGGTTCATTAGAATACAACTGATTTTATATATATATATATATATATATATATATATATATATATATATATATATTCATGTATATAATATGTTTTACATGGTAAAATATATATAATATACACATATATGACTTGTTAAATCAATTTATACAATATGGTTAAAACAGTAGCAAAGCTGTCTCCTATTTCAGAGCCTAAGAATCCATCGGCCACTGGGTCCTTGAGGCTGTGTAGCCCTGAATTAGGAGTATCCCCACAATATTGTCTCACACTAGAGGGGCTAAGAACATGGTAATTGCTCAGTCCAAAAGGCTGGATACTTCAACTTTTCCAATATGGTGTGGAAGACATGGAAAAGATCTTGGAAAGTTACTAGCAATCAGTCCATATTGAAAGCCTGGAAATACTGACTTTAATATTACAGAAGAAATAGATAGCACATGTGAGTGAAATCTCCATATCTCTGAAAATCCTATAAGGGCTTTGTTCCAAAATCTAGGACCAGTAACACAAAGTAAAATTTGTGACACTAGAATTCTGAACAACAATACTAGGGGGGAATGACTCTCTCACTAACTTTAACCACTAAACAAAACATAGAATGAATCTGTCATGTCTTCAGAAAACAACAGGCTAGTCTGTGGGTAGTTAACTACACTGGATACCTTTCATCCTAGAGATGAAAAGAATTTGTCCTTTCTCAGGATTAGAAGTGTAGTAATAAGAGTGGTGGGGCTGCGTCCCCAGCACCCCGGCTGCCCACATGGCTAGCTTATGCTCCGAAATAACAACACACCAACTGTATTCATTTAAACACTGCTTGGCCCTTTAGCTCTAGCCCTTACAGGCTAATTCTCACATCCCGATCAACCCATCTCTAATAATCTGTGAGTACTGGTCTTACCGGGAAAGATTCAGCACGTCTAACCTGGCGGCTTGCTTCATCGCGTGCGTCTGCCTGGGAGCCGGGAGCATGGCATCTCTCTGAGGCGTCTGCTCCCGAGAGGAGAGCTGTGGAGTCTGAGCTCACTTACTCTTCCTCCCAGCGTTCTGTTCTGTTTACTCCTCCCACCTGTCTCTAACCAATGAGAGCCAAGCAGTTTCTTTTTATTTAACCAATGACCTTCCTCCATCATAGAAGTAACAAAATGATTGTGTTTTTTTTTACAAGAGTGTATGCTGCATATCTGTATGAATGTTGCCAAAAGAAGTTTGCCTTGCCATATATTAAGTGAATAGCAACCATTCCAACAATTTTCATGACGATGGGCTCTTACAGCAGTCATAAATATGTGGTGGCCACTCCTTAAAGACTTGTCTGCTTCTCCCCAACAGACTGAACTGAACATCAGAATGACTGGGTAAAGGTGACCTTAAAACTGGGTTTAGAGGAGGGAACTTGTAAGAGTCAGTTTGGGACTTAGAACACTTTGGCAGTAGGGATTAAAACTTGTCACATTGAGGTTTTTGGAAATTTTCCTGGAAAAAGTGTCAGGATTTTGAAAACGTCTCAAAGTTCATAAAATGTAGCACAAAGTGAAGTGTCATGAAATCTGATTTAGGCCAGGGCCTAAATCTTTCCATGTCTCGTGGATATCTACATCCTAGCTTCTGGTATTCTACTGAAGACTGAGTTTTTGGGCTCCTACAAAAGGTTGCTAGTGGTCTATAGAGACCAACTATCCTCCCCCAACCTCTGTCTCACATCCAATGACTAAATGATGGAGAAATGTCAGAAGAAGATTCCAGTGGCATAAACCAAAAGCACAGCAGTATATATTTTGCTTCTGAAGTCCTGCAGAAGCAGACTGAGGTGGACTTTCTTAATGTTGGATCCTTCCTCTCCCACCCCCTTTCCATATCCTTCTTCTTGTTAATCACTCTGGGTAGTGCTTTCCTCAATTAATGTACATTCAAATCCCAATATTAATATAATTTCCAGACATCTTAGATCTAAAATACTCCATGCTGAGTGTGGATGTCCCTAACACAGCATGAACACAGGAGCATTGACGGCCAAGGAGGCTAAAACTAATGTTATCAACTCATGCCTGCATCAGGGCAACACAACAGTATGGGACAATCTATATCTTAGCCAATGCAGCCATCAGTTCCAGTTATGAGATGCAGGAGTCTTCCCAAGAGTAGCAGACTCCCAATGATCTAACGTAGCTTTGAAAAGAAACCCCCTGAGCATCTGCCCACGCTACTGTTGTTGAACCACCTCCTATTAAGACATCTAGAGGCTGGGGGTTAAAAGAATAATACAGAATATTTCCAAAAGTGACTATGTGTTAAAACATACAAAACGTAATACACAAAAACTCATATACAAGTAAATATACTGGAATGCCATAAAGAAGTTACTACGAGGAAATTTAGGTTTAAGTAATGGCAATATGTTACATATTTTTTTTTAATTTTGCGAAGATGCAAGTTTTTAGGTGTAAACTTTTATGAATTATGGGTTTTCAGAGGGATTTCTCCTACTGAAGAGAAACAGAGGAGGAGCTGAGTTTATCCTATTGTTAAGACTGCGGGGAAAACACAGACTTAAATGGTTAATTGGCTTACCTGTAGTCAAAGCAAACTGGCTAACACAGAGCGGCATTCAAAGCTGGGTTTCTAATCAAATTAAGCCTCACTCAAATCACTCTATACCTTGGAAACAATTTGGGACTTAATCGGTAAAAGCAAGCACACAAATTAATTGATGCTACCTCCTTTATTTGTAGAACATTCTAACGTATAAGCATACTTGTATCCCAGAATCCTCTGAGCAAGAGTATCATCTGGATGGTATGCTATGTTTAGTAAAGACTTTGTTTGCTTCCTAGATGAATGTTTACTAATATAAAACAATTGAGAGTCGTGGTGAGCCAACATAGTCAATTTTCTTGACATTTGTTTATTTGTATGTTGTAACAGGGTATATATGTTCTATGATATGTGGCACAAAGGACAGCTTGTGGGAGTGAGTTCTGTCCTTCCACTGTGTGGGATGTCAGGATGAAACTTGGAGCACCAGGTTTGGAGGCAAGCTCCCTTTCCTGCTAAACCATCTCACCAGCTATCCATGCTCAATTTCATTTTGATGAACTTTTCTTTGTACTAGAATTGCTTGCATTTAAAAAAAAAAAAGAGGTACAGTTTCCCCATTCCACCCCAAAGGCTCAAGTTCACTGAATCGCACTAAGGGATATGGATTGATGCTTGTGGTTTCAATATTTACTTAGTGAGTCTGTATGTAAACCAGAATTTGGAAAGTCTTTTCATGTTTTGTCTGGTTTTAAAGTTCAGTCTTGCGTTTTTCATCTCTTGTCCTTGAGCCTTGGAGCCTTACCTGGCTTCTTCCTTCCTTGAATCCTATTCTCCTAATTTACTTCATCATGGGATTTGCCTAAGCAACTCTTCCATAGGCTTCCTTTTCAGTGTGATGTCACCTGTGACTGAGAACTCCTGTCATTCCTCCTTTGGTTTGTTAACATCAGGTACTTCTATCTCTGTAACATCTCACCCTGTGAGCATCATGGGTTCTTTCTGCTCTTAGGAGGAAATACCACCTCTCCTATGTGGAAATTGAATAGTGTATGGCCAGGAACTGGGAGCTCCTCCCTTGAATAATATGATTATTTTGCCAGACTTCTCTTTTCAGATGAAGTGGCCTCTCGGTGACCTCCAGTCTTGTTGAAGTTATTTCTGAATATAAATTTTGCTGTCCCCTCACCACAGAAGTAGAAAAAAACTTGAATCTCAAAAATTAAAAGCCCAATATTATGTGATTCAAGAATTTCCACAATCACAGTTCAGTAATCATAGTCCTATATAATTCTACTACTTGTGAGGTCTAGTAGGGGTCTTTAGAATTTTAGTCCCCACATAAATGTCTTGCTTGTACCTTACATGAGAAGCATGAGTCACAAATCCACATCTCTAGCTCTCATGCAATAAATGCAATTCAAGAAACCTTTTACAATATCTTTTCAGTAATGGGAAGTCTTAATTGGTGGCTGTTTATGGCTTTGGATGTAACACTTTGAACTTGGAATGATTTTGAAGTATATCCTTCTGGTCTAATGTTTTCATTTACCCCGCCTTTATCAAAGTGCTTGGTAGTTATTTAGAAAGAGGTGAATTTTACCCACTAGAATAATATGTATGGCATAGTAAATAGATGTCGTGAAGAGGAGTTTTCTCCATCTGTTGCCAGTGTCTGTGTATAGTGATACAATTTCAGTGTTTTAATATTTTCCCTAAGTCTCTTGGTTGTGTTAGTGCCAGAGAGTTCCAAGTAAGATCATGTCTATCGAGGAAAATAGTGTGAATAGTTTACTCCTTTTTAACAGATCGCATCTATTATGGCATATATTAATGTTTAGATGTATGTAAATAGACTAAGAATAAAAAACTAAATTTTATCAAGAGGAAGAACCTTAAATTGGAATACAGATTTGAATAAAGGTCGGCTCATTTTCTTAAAAATTATGATTTTAAATTGAATTATATCGGCATCTGTAACTGGCTATCTGTGCTATAAACAACTCCAATTTAGTCATTCTTTTTCATCCTCTGTGAGAGTGCAATGCTTGTGTGTGTGCATGTGTGAGTGTGTCTGTGTGTGTACTTTTATGTGTGTAAGAATGGGTGGTCAGAGGACAATTTAGGATGTTAATCCCAATTTCTACCTTGTTTCAGCCAGGGTTTTCAATGTTTGCCATTGCCTAAGTCAGGTGAGTTGGCCCAGACTACTGGCTCCTAGGGATCTTCCTGTCTCCACCCCACATCTGGCAGAAGGGACACTGGAAATAGATATATTGTGGTGAGGATTTGTTCTGAGATCCTCTCATTTCTACAGGAGGTATTTAGCCATTGAGCTCTCTCTCCAATCCTACTATTTTATTGATGGACTTTGTTTCTAATTTTCCATTAATAAATTCAACATTATATAAAATATCCATATACACACATGTGCAACAAAGAAATTATGATAAACTACCTTTTGCCCATGTCTCACTCAGAGTCCACCAGCAATTGATGCAGAAGATAAAAATCTTCCTTGGTGTAAAGAGAACGCTCTAAGGTCTAATTTTTGCTCCTGTGTCCCTGCAGAATCAGACTGTGTGTTTAACTGCTGTTGTTTCTGATGCTTGGTCAGTCTTACAAGATATTACCAAATGGCTCTCTAAAATTACTTCAGAACTTACTCTGATGGGTAGAATAGTGAATCTCAATAAGTCTGTTTCTCTGTGACTTTTCCAATCTTAATACCTTAATGCTGCCAGGTTTCTTTCCAACATGATAGCTCAGAATCTCTCTGTGACTTGAATTTTCATTTCTCTCACTAGTGAAGGCAAGCATGTTTACTTACATTGATCTGTCATTCTGCTTCTTCAGATCAGAGACCTCACATTTCCCACATTTGTGAAAGTTCTTTATAAATTTCAGATTCTCTTAATTCACTCGTGTATGTTATAAACATACCAGTACCAGTCTACAACTTAATTTAAAAAAAAATCTTGCTAAAGTGGCTAGGGATTAAAATCACACAAGACTACACCCCCTAGAAGAAAAATTACATGCTGCTGAGGGAAGGGAAATCAGTCTTCTCTATGGATGAGCCCCCTGATAGGTTCTCCAGTCCCAATGATAAGCTCTAAACACATGTACACATGAGCAAGTCTAAGAGAATTCAGCAGGTTATAGACACATCCAGGAATCTACATATATAAACCTGCATGTGTATATATAGTTGAAGAGGGCAAGAATTGTCAAGCAAGTAGGGAGGAACAAGGAAAGCTGAAAAAGGTTAAGAGAGGGTAAGCATGGTATAAATACAGCACTCAAAAATAATAAAATAAAAAGACTTTATTTTTTGAAGGAAAAAGTGAGCTAAGCTTAAGTCTTCTTCTCCCTACCTTTAGCACTGTTGGACGCCCCTGCTGCTTTGGCTCTCCCACCACCATGGACCATAATCTTTAGTTATGAGCTACCATAACTACCTTTCCCCCAATTTGCTGATGTCAAGACACTTGATCCTGGCTGCAGGAAAGTGACAATATCCTTTATGCTTCGAGGAGTTATTGCTTCATTTGGTTCAAGTTCTGGGTCAGTTTTTGCTTTTCTCTATGTGCATAATGAGTTTCCCAGCACTATTTGCTGCATGTTTAGTATTTTTGTTACTGTTTGTGAAGGATCTTCTGATATATACCAAGCTCTCACAACAGGCTTGTTTCTGAGCTCTACTTGCTGTTCTCTTGATAAGCTATTTATTATCTATGAGCTCACATGAATAATGGATTTTTTCAAATAATAACTTGAAATTTGACAAAAAAAATATTTTAGCCTAAATTCCCCAAATTATTTAGTTACTAATATTAGTTACTAAAAGAAGTACTTAGGGAACATTCTTTGGTGACAGTGTGACCTGTCATATTGCACATGCTTTAGTTCGAATGTCCTGGGTTAATCACAGCTGGCCAAGAGCCATCCGCATGTGGCTAACTACTCTCTGTTCCAACACCTTTGTCTATAAAATGAAGTATAAAAATAGTCCTCCGCCTGCCAATAATCCATTTCTTTGCTTATTTCCTTCCGTTCACAGCCCATTAGAAGCTGCAGCTGCTTAGGTAATTAATTAATTCTTCCTCTTATGTAAATAAAAATGTAGAATAAGTCAAACTACTTATCATTATGTTCCTGGCACCTTCTATAGTACCTGATATATAAAATGCAGCGTTCATAGGTGTGTGCCAAATGGAGATGTGGATTATTATAGCTGTAGAAATAGGGATGAAGAAAAGTATTGGGCATGGCAGTGCATGCCTTTAGCTCTTACATGTGGTATGTAAGTGGATCTCTGTGAGCTCAAGGCCAGTTAGGTATACACAGAGAGTTAAAGATCAGCAACAGGCTACTTAGCAAGACTCTTCTCAAAAACAATAACAAAAAAAGTAAATAAACCTTTAAGATGTCTTACTAAATTTGTCACAAATATGCCTGTCACAATTTTAGAATATCCTAATATATTTTGGAGTCCTACATTTTTTGTGCTCTGAATATGGATCATTATGACATGCAAAATAGTTGACACTGCTGATGGAAAATTTTTTGTTAAAAATGGCATCGCTCCTTTCGATTACAGTGCTGTAATAATGTAGAAGGTTAAATTTCTTTTTTTGAATTTGTTGAAATTCAATGTGAATTTAACTGCAGGATCAGCAATTATGGGAAAATGTGAACTGGTGTTATAACATTTTACTCACTTAGGCAGCGTCCGTTTCTTTTCTTTTCCTTTTCGTTACAAAAAGGAAAGGCCTTAATGTAATACCTAGCACGCTTCTTTGTGACAAGCAAATTGGGTGAAAGGCTGAATGTTCATGTTCTCTCCAATGTCAGATCACATACAGAATGTTGAAAATCCCATGGCCTTCAATCTTAGGGAAACAAACCATGTTGTTGGATTTCCGTGCTTCCTGTCCCCCAGTAGGATATGCTAGGTAATTTAACAATGCTACCAAGTAACTGGACCATTGTTCTTCCTAATTGTTTATCTCTGACTGTAAATAGCAAAGTAAAATCTAATAAGGATTTTCAATAGTAAATGAAATTAACACTAAATAGGTCAAATTTAAGAGATCCAAGTTTATTTCTAAGCATCCAGATTCCTACAGTGAGTGAGATCTACACAAAATCGTCATTTAAACTCAAAATCTGACTCTATCCACAGGCAACATCAAAGCAAATGCTACTTGTGTTTAATAAGAACACTGTGGCATTTCATCAAAGCAAGCGGGTGAAGATTATACAGCCAACTCTGTCACCTGACTAATTAGAGACCTGTTGATATCATTAGCATCTTCATTTCTGCTGACTCCAGAGGTATAGCCACTTCTTGGTTGGTTTTTCCTGGTCCTTTTTCTCTTACATCATTCTAGTGGGGCCCCTTGACTAATGTCTCCCGCCTACAACAAAACATGAGTCTGTCTAAAGTTCAAGATTCTAAACAAAACCAAGTGCAGACAAAGATTTATCAAAAGAGGAAAAGACACTTGACTTTCACTGAGTATTAAGAGGTTTTACTCCAGTGATCAAAATCTGGCAAGATCTGTTAGCACAATATAAATTCTTGGCGGGGAGGGGGGGGTGATCTGTTTAGATACATTATGGTGGTGGTGTTGTGATAAAGTACATGAACAAAAGTAACTTTTAAGAAATGTTTATTTTAGTTTACAGATCCAGGGAGGAAAAGAAATCTATAATGATGGAGAAGGTGTGATAACAGGAGCAGGAAGCAGTGAGATCGTGTCTCTCTCAGACACAGAAGCAGAGAGGGGCAGAAGGAAGCAGGGCAATACTTTAAATCCTCAAAGCCTACCTCCCAGTGACACACTTCCTCCAGCAGGGTTTTACCTTGCAAAGACATACCCAGGCAGCACCACCCATGGGGAACCAAGAGCCAAATACATAACCGTATGGTGTGGGAAGACAGATCTCATTTGGTCCACAATACATAAACTCATCAAAGTCGATGGAAATGAAAGAAACACATCTCCCCTTTAGAATGACTTTTCACCTCTGTCCTCTTACAGACATCATTGAGACACTAGCTAGAACCCAGGGCTCTGGGCTCTGAATTCAATTCTTTCTCCAGACTAGAGAGTATTCTCCATCTCTGCCTGGAGATACCACTTAGTTTCTATGGTGTACTTACCATCAAGTGAGGAAGCACTTGGGAAGAGGACTCAACGATTTTTACATCATGATTAAATATCATTTCGTGGTTCACAGTCAGTTAATGTGAAAATCTAAACTGAATTAAGACCATAATTGGGGAAAAGCAATGTTAATTTTTGGAGCTGTTAGTGTTCTGTGCATAAATTACAGAAGCTAAGCAGTATTTTAAGTGTGCTATATGCAATCACTATCTTCATTTTAATCCTAAGAGAACATCTATAAAATACCTATTCTATGAAAGTAAATAAAATAGTTCCGAAATTATCCAAAGGACAATGATTGAAAATTGTATATATTGATGTCTGCCTTCTCTAGATCTCAATAGCATTTAGGTTTCCACCTTTGGAAAAGTGTTCAGAAAGAGTCATCAGACTAATGGCAGTGTCTTTAGTTGGATCCAGTTATGAGCACAATGACTTAATAGTTATTAAATTAATTTTACTTTAGAATAACTTTTTGAAACTGACATGCATTGCAAAAATATGGTTTTCTAACAGATCCTTTGAAAATAATGACAATAGCAGTCTGACATGTGAAACCTGCATTTTCTATCAGGTAACTTAATTCTGCTACAGAGATTTTACTCTCGCATAAACATCATTATATGCAGAGTTGTGACAACATTCTTTCAATAATCTGTCTCTTGGGAGCTGCCTCCAACACTCCACTGTTTGAGAGGTTAAGCAACTTACAAAATCACACAGCTAGGGACAAGAGAAAGCTGAACTGTTCCTGATCCAAGTTCATGAGTCGGTCAGTCATTAGAAAAGTTCCCACCTACGTTTGAATCTCCAGTGGCATCAAGCACAGAACTGATTTATATTGGAGGTACATTTTGCTACTAAGCCCTCTGACAGTGACACTCAAGAAATCTGTCCTGTCTCACTATCAACTTCTTGCCTTTTTTCTTAAGTCAAGGTTACACCTTTCCAAGCTTGAAGTTCTGTGTAGATTTGAAAATAACTATGACTTCAAAAAATAAATGAAAAAAGTATACTTCATGACATATTCCTCACTTTTAACCCTTATTCTCCAGCTTTGAACCTTGCTATGTTATTTGCACTAGTTTGGGATGGTGAGGATCAAATTACCTTAGCATTCTCATCACTGATTTTAGCCTGTCTCAGCTTCAACATAGTTTTTGTATGTCTTTCCTAAGTGTTACCTGAACTAATCTCAGATTAGTTCAACCTCAATTTGCTTTTGAAAAATATCATTATTCAAGATTCTTGGTTGATTTCTTAGAAATTCATGAATGTATGTATTCACTTATTCTTGACATGGAGTCTCATGTGCTTCAGGCTAGCTACAAATCACTATGTAGTCAAGATGATCTTGGACTTTCAATCTCCCTATGTTTATTTCCAAATATTTAAGATTATAGAAGTGGACTACTATATCCAGTTTATGTAGTACTGGGGGTTAGACCCATACCTTCATGCTTGCTAAACAAGCACTACCCAACCTTACTCTATCCCAAGATCTTGCTGCTTTAGAACTTAATCAAAAGAAATAAAATAGAAAGAAATAAAACATGAGATTAGGCCCTTCTTAGAGAAGCAAAGAAAATATTTAAATTATTTTCCCTGTTAACTTAAGAAAGTAGAATTTTCTATGCTGTGAGAACAGAACTATTTAAATTTCTCATGTTCTGAAGAAGATAAAAACAATGTGCCTTATTCTTTGATGACATGTACATTAATTACTTTTCTGTTGCTGTGTTAAAACACCATGACCAGAAATTAATAAAATAAAATGTTAAATGGAACTTAGAGTTCTAGAGGGTTGTAGTTCATAATGGTTGAGTAAAGGCATGGCAGGAAGAACAATTGAGCTCATATCTCAGGCCTCAAGCAAGCAGACTATGCACTGGGAAAAGTGGAAGTCTTTTGAAACCTCAAAGCCTACCCCAAGTGAGACACACTCCTCCAATGAGGTCATACCTCCTAGTCCATCCCAAACAAGTCCTACTAGGAACTAAGTATTCAAACATATGAGCTGATAGGGGCCATTCTTATTTAAGACACCACAATATGTATTTTAATGGTATCTGCATTATAAGATGACAATACTAGCCAGTACACAGACATAACAGAAGAAAAGAAACCATGTTTCCATGGTAATTAGCAACAAAATATGACCACAAATGTTTACTAAGGACACCCACCCCCAAAAAAAACCAACCAAAAAAAATTTTATTTGTCTCATGGTGGTTTATGATCCAGCTTAGAATATTAAACAACCAGAGAAATGTTGCTCTATAGAAACCTATTTAAACATATAAAAACTCAGATTTCCCAAACTTTCATAAATATGAAATCTGTCTCAAAATTGAACCCAGCCAGCAATATATCCCAAATAACACTGTGTGAAATACGCTGGAATGGGCAATCTCTTAATAGACCTAAATATGTAGCAATATTGAATATGGAGAAAAAATTGAGGAAAAATAATTACTTAAGAAGGAGGGTAAAAAAGAAATATAACAGCAGACAAAAACTATTCTAAAAAAATAATATGAAGTGGTCCATTACCCATTTCCCTCATTACAATAACATAACAAACTCCAGAAAAGAAAGATTTTAAATCGTAAAAACTAAACATTTAAAAGACAAAAGACAAAACACCAGTTAATCTATCTAAAATATTGGAGAGGAAGACTCTGTGCCTAAGAATGAATAATGGATCCATAGAAAGCTTTACAAACCACTGGATAAAAACTTAAATGTCAGCACCGGACTGAAACCCCAAGGTCCAAATCAGGAGCAGGAGCAAGGAACTCAGGACAGCGAGGGGTGCACCCACACGCTGAGACAAAGAGGATGTTCTATAGGGAACTCACCAAGGCCAGCTGGACTGGGTCTGAAAAAGCCTGGGATAAAACCGGACTCACTGAACATAGCGGACAATGAGGACTGCTGAGAAGTCAAGAACAATGGCACTGGGTCATGATCCTACTGCATGTACTAGCTGTGTGGGAGCCTAGGCTGTTTGGATGTTCACCTTACTAGACCTGGAAGGAGGTGGGAGGTCCTTGGACTCCCCACAGGGCAAGGAACCCTGACTGCTCTTTGGGCTGATGAGAGAGGGGGAGTTGATTGGGGTAGAGGGAGGGAAATGGGAGGCGGTGACTGGGAGGAGACAGAAATCTTTAATAAATAATAATAAAAAACTTAAATGTCTATGTGATATACAACAGTATAGGCACCGAGGATGAAAGGCAATTCATAGAAGAAAAACAGTTGATGGTGTTAAATTCTGAAATTGGGTTCTAGCTCACCATAATGATGAGTGCAGATTTAGACAGTACTGAAATACCATGCAACAAAAGGAAACGGTGGTGGCTGGGCCTTTAGTCCTTTATTTCTGAAGTCTCGTAGTACATAAGATTCTTATTTTTTTTGTTGTTGTTATTTGTTTCATGAGTCAGGGTTTTACAGTAACCCGGGATGACCCGGAACTCACAATCATCCACCTTCAGCTTCCCTGGTGCTGGATTTACAAACTTGCATTACCACACGTGGCATAAATTTTAAAATTAAATTTATGCTTTCTGTTGGTATCCAGGCTGTTGTTCCAGGAGGATCAGCTATGCCCCTTGAGCTGAGTGAGAAAAGATAACAACGTACCTTCTTTGCAATTGTCTAAGTGCTTGTTCCATGAAAACTATTGTATAAAAATAAATAAATTTATAAGAAATTATCAGGGGACACAGTGTTCTATATGTAATGTGGCAGCTTGGTTGGCATTGAATTGTGAGTGGCAACATCACTAAGGGAAGTTTCTTGACCTAAGATGTGGGTGATAAGAGTAACACAGAAAGGAACATGATGAACAAGGGATTCTGACCTATCATAAATGTCATAGATATCCATCATGGAGGTGTATTTATAATGGAATCGCCATTTTAAATCCATCCCTATTATTGTTGCATTGAGGACATATTTGAGGGATAGCAGCAGAATTGAGATGTATTTGAAATCTCTGATCTTAAATTGAGTAAACACAGAGAAATCCTCTATTAAATGATAATATAGATATGCATAAAAAAGGAGGTATTTGAACTATATGGTAAAAGAAAAGCTGGCAGTGTTGGCTGATTGATTAGCCATGCTTCTAAAAGAAAGGGGAATTTTAAAAGACCAATGAGTTTGCTTTGAGGAACTAGGAGAAATACTGAGATATTGACCCAAAAAGAAAAGACTGACAGAAATTCACTGGAGCATTAGGAAAGAACAATTCTGTCTTGAGCAGTTATGTTTGAGATGCCTCCTCCATTTCCACGGAAGTATCAGCACAAAAGATGCAGATGTGATGCTGGAGTTTCAGAAGAGATCAGTTTCAACAAAAAACAGCTTGCAACTGCATAATTAATATTTGAAACAAAAATCCAGAATACGGACTGGGGAGGAGACCATAGCTCAGTCCTGGTGTGCTTGATTAGAACACACAAGACACTGGGTTCAATCCTTAGCTTCGTGTCTTCACCAAAGATCACAATTACTCAGAAAGCACAGAGATTCTCAACACTAGAAATCAGTCAGAGGAAACAAGAGAGAAATGAATCCTGGTCTGACGTGTTAGCGTAATTCCTTCCTCTGCCTACAAAATGAGAACAATCACAGTAGCATTGCCAAGGTCACTGGGAAGATGAATGGAGAGAACGTAAGCCAGCGCACAGGACCGTCTCTCATACAGCACATGGGAAATGCTAAACAATTGAGTTTTATTATAAACACATCCACAGTTTCAACAGCAAAAGAAAGTGGGGCCAATATACGTCATCTAAAGTAATAAAAATTGCTGTTTAATAGGAACAGAAACAAAACTAAACACAAACTGAGGGAAAAATAACAGAGATAATTCTAAGCTGGTATCAAATCAGTAGTCAAGAGCTTCTAGAAACCTATTAGGAGAAATAAAGTCAGGTGGATTTGATTCCAATTAAAGAATTATAGAAATCCCTAAAGCAATAGACCCCAAAACATTTAAATGAAAAGACACATCAGAGTGTACCTGCATGGATCTGAAAGAAAGGTTTCCGACCTTTGGAAAATACAAAGTCCTGTGTTAATTAGCCCACTTTCATGTAACATTTAGTACATAATAAATATTTACTGTGGAATTCTAAATTCAAATATAAGGATTTTGTTTGTGTAAATTCCACCTAATTCCTTTTGGATTATAGCAAGTCTCTATTCATGCTTTAATTTTTAATAACACATTGATCTAGGAAAATAAAATACTAATTGCCCTAACCCCCCAAAGTTTCCCATATCTTTGTTGTTGTTTGATTAGGTTGTTACGGGGGTGGAAAGAACTCAAGACTAAATACTTTCTTCAGAGTCTGTAAGGCTTAATGCAATTAGAAAAAAACGAGACTTCGAATCTTCTAGATGGTGCTCACAAGATGCCTGTAATTAATTGCCCTTTTAATCAACATTTCAACAAACGGATGTCAAATTCTCTTTCTCCTTTCCCTGAATCTGCTGGAAACCATTAGTTTTCCTTCCTCTGTTCATACAGATAATAATATCCCTCACCACCCAGAGTGACATAAGAGTACAGAAACGTCAAAACATCCTTTATGCAATCATTCACCTGCAGTAACAGCTGTCAGCCAGGACTGTCACCTCCATCTCCCAGGACAGCTTCAATTGCATTGAAATTGATGCTGAAGCTCGCATGTCCTCTTTTCTTTGCCAATGTCCCTGCTGAATGAATGCTCCCTACCCACCCATACAAGGTTTTCCCAAGCTTGCTCAGTATATTTTTCCACTGTGGGAAAACAATGCAATGTTTACTAGTTATGCAGTAATTTTTAACTTCAAGATACTTTTTGGCTTGGGTTTTTCTACCAGTCTTTAAAAAAGTTTCTGGAATATTAAGGATTCTATCCTTATTCTATTCCTTGTGAGTATTCTATATCTTGTGAGTACCATATTGCTAAAGGTTAGATTATAAATTCTGCACCATTGTGGAAGAGCGGAGAAACAGCAAGTGTTTTAAAAGACCCATATGAAAACCTGTGAATTTCTTCACATGGATTTTGTTTCCATTTCTCTCATCTTAACTAACGTTTTCATGTGTGTTATCTATCCTTTGATCTGGAAATGACGTCTTCATAGATCAAATAAGAAAGCCTCTTCTATCTGTACTCCTGTCTAATCGCTGCCCATCTTGGGGATGAGAAATCCATTCAACTCAGGGCTGTGGCATCATCGATAGCCAGCGCTCAGTGAGACAATGGCTTGTTAGAACCACCCAGTGATATTCCCCCAGTGCATACTGTGTACCCCACTTGGATCATTTACCAGTGTATCAACAACCTTTCTGTTTCATAGGTGCTAAGAAAGTAGAGGAGAGTCCTATTGTTATTATTATTATATTGGCAGTAATTAGTACTATTACTAGTGGTGGTAGTACTATTTTTGAGAATAAAGAGACCTTCACTGGAATGTCAAATACCATTTCATCTTAACATATTCACACAGATATTTGGGCAGTCCAGGACGTTCCATGGCATAAACTAAAGACCACACAAATTAGGATGTAAAAGAATTGGTTCTAAATGCCAGATCTGATATATTCCAAGCTTCAAACCTCTTATTCTGTTTTTCTGGACTCTATTTGTAAATGGAACGCTGGAGAATTCTCACTGGCCATACCATGACCAACTGGTCTGGGTAATATTATTATCCACCGATGAAGCAAGCAGTGATGTGATTCTAATTTAACTAAATTAAGGAATGTCACAGAACTTGTTTTGATTAACTCAAAATTATCCTTTCAATCCTAAGAATCTTTGTTTATCAGGCTAAGAAATCTTTAAAGTAAGAAACTATCAGAAGTTGACCCTTGGTAGGAGCTGGGGGATGGGGGCAGGAGTACTTAGTGAAGTATGCGTTGGGGAAGTTCTGCAGGCACTGTGAGAATGGTGCAGGAAAAGCTACTGGTCCTTGTCTCACCACGGCAGAGATATCAGTGGCACTGATAACCCCACTGCCATAGTCTGAGAGGGAGAGTGGTCAGAGCATTCCAAAGCAGGAAAGGCAACATGACCCGTGTGCTCTGCTCTGGGCCCCCTTCCCTGTTCCAAGGCTGGAGGAGGAGAAATGGAGACCAGTACTCACAACCCCATAGCTTTAGTTTTCCAGGAGGTAAAGACGTTATGGTTGCAGTTTCAAATGGAGTGGATACATCACAGTCATGGAGACTGGAAAATGGCTCCAAATGCTTCTGATGAAAAGAATCAGACTGTGACAGATGGAAGAGGGAAAGGAGAAAGATCACACTAACATGCACATGAAACTTAGGCTTCTGTGTTCTTACTTGAGTCCTCAGAATAGGCAAGTAAAGCGGATAAATGGCTCATTTCAGGTTGGGTAATTGTCACCCCCAGATGTGAACAGCATCACCAAGTAACAGAATCAGACTTAAATTTAAAACTAGAAAGCTATGGAACTACTGCAAACAACTGGGATACATTGCTTTATTGTAGATTAATGACACTCTTCAGTCTTGCATTTTAATTAGGTCTACAGTAATTTAAAGTATGCATTATTTTGTGAATGTAAGAGAAGGTTTGCCTACTGGTTTATGAGTCAACTTGACACAACTTAGAGTCATCACAGGAAGGAGCCTCAGCTGAAGACATGCCTCGTTGAGATTCAGCTGTCTCAATTAGTCATTGTCTCAATTAGAGATCAATGTGGGGAGGACCCAAGCCTTGGTGGGTAGTGCCATCCCTGGGCTGTTGGTCCTGGGCTCTATAAGAAGGTGGACAGAAAAAGCCAGGGGAGAGCAAGCCAGTAAGCAGCACTGCTCCATGGCCTCACCATCAACTCCTGCCTCCAGGATCCTGCCCATATTTGAGCTCCTCTTCTGACTTCCTTCAGTGATGAACAGCAATGCTGAAGTGTAAGCCAAATAAGCTTTCTCCACCCCAATTTGCCTTCGGTTATGGTATTCCATCACAGCAGTAGAAACTCTAAGATAGAAGGGATTTACACAGAACAATCAATTTTATTTTGAATGCAATTATCCCCTAATTATCTCATAGGGGATATGGCTTTGTTGGAGTGGGTATGGCGTTGTTAAAGAAAGTGTCACTGTGGCGGGGGGGGGGCAGGTTTTGAGGCTTCCTATGCTCAGGATACTGCTCAGTGTGTCAGCCGACTTCCAGTTGCCTCTGAGTCAAGATGTAGCGCTCTCAGCTCCATCCCCACATCTGCCAGCACCATGACGTGTCCTCATCATGATGATAAAGCCCTGAAGCCTGAAACTGTTAGCGAGCCATCCCAAGTCAATGCGTTCTTTTTAAGAGTTTCTGCAGGCATTGTGTCTCCTCAGATCCATAAAAACCTTGCCACAAAATATATATAAATACATATATATCATGCACACACACACACACATATATGAACACACATAGACACAATGGTATCAACCTTAACACCACCTACACTAAGAAAATGAATAAGTAACAATGCCAAATCCAAAAGTGCTTGACAATGACCAATAGGGTAGGAGAAAAAGGGTATGGGTGACTCTTTTTTCTTCCTTATAGTATACTTTCAATAAGTTTCCTCAAATGAGCTTGAATAACCTAATCATTATTTTTAAAGCTATTTTAACAGATGGACCTAATAGAGCAAACCTCTAATCTCAGCCCTCAAGTGGTAGGAGCAGGATAATGGGTAGTGGACCCCTAACCTCAGCTACACACAGTGAACGTGAGGCCAGCTTGGGGTATATGAGATACTGAATCAGCAAAAGCAAACCAAAAATTGAGCCAAACAAATCAAAACTAAAGCCATAAGTCTGAGAAACTGTTCTCCTCTTTCAACATATATTTTTGTGCACATTGGATAAGAAGCATACTGCTGTGTTTATCTAGCTTATTTTGAAATGACTAAAAGTATGGAAAGGTTTTAAAAGATGAAACCAGTGACTAATGCAGGGAAGGGAGTTGAAGGCTTATCTAATTGAGTGTCAGCTTTTAAAGCATTCATAATTTTCCTCCCATCGTTTAACACACAATGTGACTTTCGAGTGTTGTGATGAAGCAATTTATTTTGGTTGCAAATGTTCATTTGTAATTTCAGTTATCCACTAATAATTTGCTATTAATAATAAATGGCATTCCTTGTTTAATTTTGTGATACAAAGTAAGGAAAGAAAATAAAAAGCATAAGGTCTCTCAGCAGCTTTTCAAACATCTAAAATAGGAGAGACTATCTTGCAAAAGTATCAATATCACAAGATAGAATTGTACTCTTGAGCTGAGGACAGGATAAGCACACATTTTATGACAGAATGATATGGAACCTATTTATATATTCATTAAAACGTACAGTAATTCTACTGGGTACTCTTGCAGCTGCCAGGGAGCCACTAAAAAGCAATTTGAACTCAGAAAACAGTGAGAACCACTGAAAGTCCTTTGATCTTAACACCACTCTCCTCTCAAATGTGTTCTCCCAAGTATTGTGTTTCTGGAAAGATGCTCCTATGAATAATCTCCTTCTGGGGTCAGGTGAACAATGCAATAACAACCATTTGGGCAATTGTCCTATTACAGAATTCCTGGACAATTCTTCCAACACACAGGATGCCTGGCAAAATCATTTATATTAGAACAAGCGTATCCTGAAAAAAACAAAACAAAACAAAACAAAGAAAACATATTTCAAGGGAGCACCAGGCCTTGAGACCTATCGGAGCTCAAAGAGTGCCAGGAAGGAGAGAAGGGTGAAATATTCTCAGAGTAGAAAGAATGGACACACTCACCCATTCCTGGAAAGGAAGTCATTTCAGTATCTTCTCCTTGTAGCCCCTTCCCAGACAGCTTCCTTACTCATAGAACAGGAAGATAAAAGTTAGCAACCTCTTCAGAAATATTTGGGAAGGTCAGCAGAGAAGTCCTCTGACCACTCTGGGAATACTTGACATCATAGGACTAATGAATAAAGAAAGTTCTGAAAATAAAGCAGGCAGGAGCATCATCATACAGAGCCCCTCAGTCCTGATCATGTGCGAAGTATGACAATATACACAGTGCCCCTCAGTCCTGGACATGTGCGCAACATGAACTAAGAGTTAACTTTAAGCTTGTCTGCTAGTGATTTTCTTCACAGTAAAATACGTTTCCCTGGGGGTTCTTTTTTCCATGACCTGTGTCCCACTGCCTTTAACTTTTTTGCTGTCTTTGTTCCTTGCAGTTTTATGGCATTATTAGTGCCATTATTTATTTATTTTCCATTGTCCTAAAGAATTTTAATTTACTTATGTGACTTTCTGTACAACCTTTGATTTAAAAATATAAATGCTAGCCACAGATAGTGGCTACTCTATGTTTGAATTAATTCTCTGTGATTTAGATTTGGAAGACACAAGTTTATTAACAGTTAACACATACAGCATCTGTTGAATTTCAGATTGAAGATATTTTCCGGAAATTAAAAGACATATTACATGTGTGTTTTTAAGGGAAGATGTCAGAGAGAGCTGAGAAACTGAAAATACCAAGAAGGACAAAACAGAAGGTAACCCATTGATTTTAAGCAGAGAAAATGGCATCTTGTTGTAGGAAGTATGGCAACCAATACCACTTCACTCTTCTGTGCATGGCCTGATAAAGACAGAAAAGGAATTGAGTTGAAGTCTGTACCTTGGAATTGAGAAGAAAAATGTGATATGGTTCACCCCATGAGAAGCTGGCAATAAAACTGTTACAGCAGGGCAAGCTAAGTGTATATAAGGATATTTTTCAGGAACTAAAACCCAAGTATTTCTCACAAAACACTAAAAATTAACATGTAAACATCTTAAAGTCTTCATCAGCTCAATACCTGTCACACGAGACAAAGAAAAGCTGGCTGACCTCTGACAATGACAACTCTTCCTACACAATTAAAGAAATAAATACCCAGCACACATAAAGCAGCTGAGAACAGCTGGATAACTTTATAGCCCTCTTTAACTCATGTCTTTTAACTCAAAGAGCTAGTGTCTGAAGACTTATAAAAAAAACGATGAATAGGCAGAATATTCAACAGCAAACATGGCCTCCTCTGTAGCATATCAGTCCAGTCATCCATAAAGTATTTTATGATCCATGGAAACAGCTTATGTGCATTCAACTGCATAGACGTTACTTGGCTAAAGCACTGAAAGGCGATTTGTAAGATTCTCCAGTGGTTGGCTTTGAAACTTTAAAGGTGACATACGTTACAGAGCAGTATCTGGATAATACTTGATAATAAAATTAATAACTATTTCATTGACTTACATAATGTACTTCTGTTAATAACTCAAAAAAACATTAGAACAGTTTTTTAAGTATATAGTTACCTTCCAAATTAAATTATTTACTATGTTTTTACTTTATCTTCTAAGTGTAGTCTACTCCCATGAAATTCTTCATCTGCTGGCTATCATTTTAGCAATGAAGTAAGACAGATGAGTGATGGTCATTCCTGCCCGCCTGTGGAATTGATGCTGATTCAGACTTACACTATTAGTTACCTGACAGATGACTTCTGAAAGGGCTGTGTGTTGATCACTACCTGATTTCAGAATCGTCTGCTTTCCTTGCAAATATTTTTTCTTCGCTAGAACAGGCTATTCGGCACAGATTCTGTATAATGAAGAAGAATTTTGGAGCCCAAGATGAGGACATTAAATCAGTTCAACTGTCAATCTAATATTTATTTGCATCTTTAGAGAATTCAACACTTAACAGTATGGATGAAAAAAAAAAGAAACAGTATCAGGGGTCATAAATAATCCATACCATATAAGGTCAGTCTAACTGGACAAAGGATGGCACACAACATCTGGTATACAAGGATTAGCTGCTTCCACCATGAAGTGATTTCTTTTAATGTGTATCTGAAAAGATGCTGAAGGGAAAAGTGAAGTGAATGATGTCAGGGCTGCTGTTAATTCAATGGAAAAAAAGAAGAACATGAATTTCAGTATCAGAAAAACCACAGGACCACACATCACCCAGAAAACCACAGGACCACTCATCACCCAGAGTACCATAGGACCATTCATCACCCAGAGTACCACAGGACCATTCATCACCCAGAGTACCATAGGACCACTCATGATTCAGAGTACCACAGGACCTCTCAGGACCACTCATCACCCAGAGTACCACAGGACCACTCATCACCCAGAGTACCACAGGACCACTCATCACCCAGAGTACCACATGACCACTCATTACTCAGAGTACCACAGGACCACTCAGGACCACTCATCACCCAGAGTACCACAGGACCACTCATCACCCAGAGTACCACAGGACCACTCATCACCCAGAGTACCACAGGACCATTCATCACCCAGAGTACCACAGGACCACTCATGATTCAGAGTACCACAGGACCTCTCAGGACCACTCATCACCCAGAGTACCATAGGACCACTCATTACTCAGAGTACCAAAGGACCACTCATCACCCAGAGTACCACAGGACCACTCATCACCCAGAGTACCACAGGACCACTCATCACCCAGAGTACCACAGGACCATTCATCACCCAGAGTACTACAGGTCCACTCATCACCCATAGTACCATAGGACCACTCATTACTCAGAGTACCAAAGGATCACTCATTACTCAGTCTGCTCAGACAGAAGAGATCAGCTCTGAGGAAGGCACAAAGCTGTGGATGACTCACAACTCAGAGGAGAGGTCAATAGAAATGACCCAGACTTGAACTTATTGGAGATAAAAGAAGAGTAGAGAGAGCCACATTCATTTACTCCATTAGTTAATTGGAAGCATCACCCAGATTTATAACAGACTTCCTGGAGATTTTATAGCAGTGTTCCTGTGAACACAGAATTATCTTTAGACCAAATGTTGGTCTCTGCCTGGTTAGCTGGTTGACACCATGTAGGTGTACAAACTAGAGGAAGAGATTAAGGAAGATGAGGTGAAATATACAAAGAAAACTTAAATGTTAAAGAAAGAAAGGAAAGAAGGAAGACAGTAACATAAGGAGTAGGAGAGAAACAGGATGGAAGATGGCTTGTGGCACAGTCTAAGTGAAAAAGATTTAACTTGCACAACTATATAATTCTTAAACTTCCTTAATTAAAGTCAAGCAAATATATAGAGGACTGAGCCAGTGACCTAGACCAGAGCAGGCCTGAGGCAGCAAACTCCACAAGAGCAGGACTGGGCCAGCGACCTTGGCCTGAATGGACCTGAGAGAGCAAGCTTCATGGGAGCAGAAGCAGATCCAGACCAGGTACACTTGGAAAGGCAGGACTGAGCCAGCAACCTGGGCCAGAGCAGACCTGATATAGTAAACACCACATAGGCAGGTACAGGGGAGCAACTGCTGAGTGAGTGGGCCAGAGCCAGAGACCATTGTGGGTCCAGGCATGAATCTGGGACCTGAGAGGGAGTAGACCTGAGACAGGACTGCTGTGGATCTGGAACCTAAAAGGAGATAGGCCTGAGCCAGGAACTCCGCAGGTCTGGACATGAATCTGAGACTTCTGAGGGAGTAGGCTTGAGCCAGGTCCTCTGTGGGTCCAGGCACACCTGAGTCTGGGACCGCCAAGTGAAAAGATGGGAGGCAAAGACCTTTGCAGAACCAACCCCAAGCCAGGGACCTCTACAGATCCAGATCAGGGACATTTACAGACATAGGTCTGAGCCAACAACCTAGACCAGAGCAGACCTGAGACAGCAAACTCCATGGGAGCAGAGCAAACCTTGGAACACTGAGCAGCCTCCAGGAACATGGAGTGACCAACAGGGTAACTAGAACAGTGGTACTGACTGTACCACAAGGAACAACTCTCTGAACCTTGGATCCACTGGGACCTAGAAAATTAATCACCAGAGTCACAGACAGCCCCAACCACAACAATTAGAGGAAAAGATGGATAGACAAGGAAAGAACACACACAACACCACAAAGAAAAACATGATACCAGTAAAATCTATAGACCCTACAACAACAACAAAAAAAAACTAAAACAACCAAATATAGATGAAGCAGAAGAAAATGACCTAAAAAATAACTTCAAGAGAATGTTTGAGACTCCTAATGAGGAAATAAGAAATTCCCTCACAGAAATGGAGGAAAATACAAACAAAAACTGGAAGACATCAGCAAATCCCTTAAAGAAGACCAAGAAAAAGCAAACAAACATATGAAAGAAACTCTTCAAGACTTGAAAATTGAAATAGAAACATTAAAGAAAACACAAGCCAAAGGAATTATAGAAAGAGAAATCGTGAGAAAACAATCAGGAACCACAAATGCAAACATAAACAACAAAACAAAAGAGATGAAAGAGAGAATCTCAAGCGCTGAAGATAAAATAGAGGAAATAGACTCATCAGTCAAAAAAAACATTAAATGTAACAAAAGCTTAACATAAAATATCCAGGAAATATGGGACACCATGAAAAGACCAAACCTAAGAATAATAGGTATAGAAGGAAAAGAAGTTCAATAAAAGCACAGAAAATATATGTAAAAAAATCATAGAAGAAAACTTTCCCAAACTAAAGAAAGATACACCTATGAAGATACAAGAAGCATGCAGAATACCAAACAGACTGGATCAAAAAAAAAAAAAAGTCTCCTCACCACATAATAATCAAAACACTAAACATACAGAATAAAGAAAGAATATTAAGAGCTGCAAAAAAGCCAGAAGGTCGTGGTCAAACGTTATACAGAAATTAAGAGACCAGGGATGCCATCCCAGACTACCATACCCAATGTTCAATCACCATAGAAGGACAAAACAAGATATTCCATAACAAAACCAGATTTAACAAATATGTAGCCACAAACCTAGCCCTATACAAAATATTGAAGGAAGTTGGCTACATCAACAAAAACACAGACAATAGATGATCTCACAGCAGCAAATCCCAAAGAACGGGGAAACGCACAATTTAATATCACCAACAATGAAAACTAAAATAACAGGAGATAGCAATCACTGGTCATTAATCCCTTAATATTAATGAACTCAACTCACCTATAAAAAGGCACAGGCTAACAGATTTGACACAAAAACAGAATTCATTCTTTTTCTGCATAAAAGAAACATACCTGAACCTCAAAGACAATATCACTTCAAAGTAAAGGGTTGGAAAAAAAAAATCCCAATCAAATGAAGTTAAGAAACAAGCTGGTGTAGCTATCCTAATATCTAACAAAATAGACTTCAAACTAAAATCAATCAAAAGAGACAAGAAAAGGAATTTTCATATTAGTCACAGGAAAAAAATCCATCAAGAGGAAATCTCAATACTGAACATCAATGCCCCAAATACAAAGGCACCCTCATATGTAAAAGAAACACTTCTAAAGCTTAAGGCATACATTAAATCACACACACTAATAGTGGGAGACTTCAGGACTTCACTTTCACCACTAGACAGGTCAGTCAGACAGAAAAAAAAAAACAGAGAAATAAGGGAACTAACAGATGTTATGGCTCAAATGGATTTAACAGAAATCTATAAAATATTCCATCCAAACATAAAAGAATATACCTTCTTCTCAGCACCTCATGAAATCTTCTCAAAAATTGACTACATACTCGGTAACAAAACAAATCTCAAAAAACACAAAAAAATAAAATAAAATAACTCCATGTATCTTATCAGATCACCATGGTTTAAAACTCGTATTGAACAGCAATACTAATTTCAGAAAGTCAACAAACACATGGAAATTAAACAAGGCTTACCTGAAACATCAATGAGTTAAGGAAGAAATAAAGGGAGAAATTAAAGACTTCCCAATATTCAATGAAAATGACCCCAAATCATACCCAAATTGATGGGACATGCTACACAATGAAAGCTCTGTGAAGAGGAAAGTTCATAGCACTAAATGACAACATAAAGAAGCTGGAAAAATCCCATACTAGTGAATTAACAAAACACTTGAAAACTTTAGGACAGAAAGAAGCAAACTCACCCAAAAGAACTAGATGGGAGGAAATAATCAAATTGAGAACTTAAATCAACAAAATAGAAATAAAGAAACAATACAAAGAATCAATGAGACAAAAAGTTGGTTCTTCAAGAAAAATTAAAAAAAAATAGACAAACCTTTATCTAAACTAACCAAAAGGCAGAGAGAGTATATCCAAATTAACGAAATCAGAAATGAAAAGGACATAACAACAGATACAGAGGAAATGCAGAGAAACTTCAGTTCATATTTCAAAAACCTGTACTCCACAAAATTTGAAAACTTAAAGGAAATGGACAACTTTCTGGATAAATATCACTTACCAAAATTAAATCAAGACCATATAAGCATATTAAACAGACCTATAACTGCTGAAGAAATAGAAACAGTCATCAAAAGTCTCCCAATTAAAAAAAATTTTAAAAGCCCAGGACCAGATGGTTTCAGCTCAGAATTCTACACAATTCTCAAAGAAGAACTAATACCAATACTCCTCAAATTGTTCCACACAACAGAAGAAGAAGGAACATTACAAAGCTCTTTTTATGAGGCTACAATAACCCTGATACCCAAACCACATAATGACATTAATAGGAAAGAGAATTACAGACCAATCTCACTCGTGAATATTGATGCAAAAATACTAAATAAAATACTGGCAAATCAAATCCAAGAACACATCAAAACCATTATTCACCATGATCAAGTCAGCTTCATTCCAGAGATGCAGGAATGGTTCAAAATACAAAAATCTGTCAACATAATCCACCATATAAACAAACTAAAAAATAAAAAAACCATATGATCATCTCATTACATGCTGAAGAAGCTTTTGACAAAATACAACATCCCTTCATGATAAAGGTCTTGGAGAGAGCAGGGATACAAGGAACATATCTAAAGATAATAAAGGCAATATAAAGCAAGCCAACAGCCAACATCAAACTAAATGGAGAGAAACTCCCAGCATTTCCACAGACATCAGGAACAAGACAAGGTTGTCCACTATTCAATATAGTTCTTGAGGTCTTAGATAGAGCAATAAGACAACAAAAGGAGATCAAGAGGATACAAATCAGAAAAGAAGAAGTCAAACTCTCACTATTTCATGATGATATGATAGTTTACATAAGTGACCCCAAAAATTCTATCAAGGAACTTCTACAACTCAAAAACACTTTCAGTAATGTATCAGGATATGAGATTAACTCAAAAAATCAGTAGCCCTCCTGTACACATATGATAAATGGGCCAAGAAAGAAATCAGAGAAACATCACCCTTCACAATTGCCACAAAGAACACAAAATATCTCGTAGTAACTCTAACCAAACAAGTGGAAGACTTATATGAAAAGAACTTTAAATCTTTGAAGAAAGAAATTGAAGAAGACACCAGAAAGTGAAAAGATCTCCCATGCTCTTGGGTAGGTAGAATTAACTTAGTAAAAATAGCAATCTTACCAAAAGCAATCTACAGATTCAATAAAAGGCCCATCAAAATCCCAGCAAAATTCTTCACAGACCTTGAAAGAATGATACTCAAGTTCATATGGAAAAGCAAAAAACACAGGATACCCAAAACAATCCTGAACAATAAAAAAAAAACTTCTGGAGGCATCACAATCCCAGACATAAACCTACTACAGAGCTACAGTACTGAAAACAGCTTGGTATTGGCATAAAAACAGACAAGAGGACCAATGGAATGGAATTGAAGACCCAGATATTACTCCACACATCTTTGAACACATGAAATTTGAAAAAAAATGCAAAAAATATCAAATGGAAAAAAGAAAGCATATTTAACAAATGGTGATGGCATAACTGCATATAAACATGTAGAAGAATGAAAACAGACCCATATCTATCACCATGCACAAAACTCAAGTTCAAATGGATCAAAGACCTCAACATAAAGCCAGCAACACTGAACCTCATAGAAGAGAAAGTGGGAAGTACGCTTGAACACATTGGCACAAGAGACCACATCCTAAATATAACCTCAGTAGCACAGACACTGAGAGAAACAATTAATAAATGAGACCTCCTGAAACTGCAAAGCTTCTGTAAAGCAAGGAACATGGTCAACAAGGTAAAATGACAGCCTACTGATTAGGAAAAGATCTTCACCAACCCCACATCAGAAAGAAGTCTGATTTTCAAAATATACAAAGTTCTCAAGAAATTGGCCATCAAAAGGACAAATAATCCATTTTTAAAAAATGGAGTACAGACCTAACCAGAGAACTCTCAACAGAGGAATCTAAAATGGCTGAAAGGCACTTAAGGAAATGCTCAACATCCTTAGCCATCAGAGAAATGCAAATCAAAACAAGTCTGAGATTCCATCTTACACCTATAAGAATGGCCAAGATAAAAAGCAGTGATGACAACTTGTGCTGGAGAGGTTGTGGGGAAAAGGGAACACTTCTGCATTGCCGGTGGGAGTGCAAGTTGGTACAGCCTCTTTGGTTGTCAGTGTGGTGATTTCTCAGAAAATTAGGAAACAATCTACCTCAAGACCCAGAAATACCACTTTTGGGTATATATCCAAAGGATACTCAACTGTGCCACAAGGACATGTGCTCAAATGTGTTCATAGCAGCTTTGTTTGTCAGAGCCCCTTGACCAAAGAATGTCATTTACACAATGAAGTATTACAGAGCAGAAAAAAATAATAGCATCTTGAAATTTGCAGGCAAATGGATAGAGCTAGAAAATATCATATTGAGTTAGGTAACCCAGACACAGAAAGATAATTTTCATATGTACTCACTCATAAGTGGTTTTTAAACTTAAGGCAAAGAAAACCAGCCTACATATCACAATCCCAGAGAACCTAGACAACAATGAGGACCCTAAAAGAAACATGCATGGATCTTATTTACATGGAAAGTAGAAAAAGACAAGATCTCCTGAGTAAATTGGGAGCATAGGGACCTTGGGAGAGGGTTGAAGGGGAGGGGAGAGGCAGGAATGGGAGCAGAGAAAAATGTAGAGCTCAATAAAAATCAATCAATAAATAAATAAATATCATATAATTTATCCTTTAGAATCGAAGGAAAGGGCATATCTATACCTACCTCTCCCATAGTTCTGGTTAGAATTTTTTTTTAAATTTTATTTATCGTGCTTTTGTTTCTTAAATGGAAACAATCTGGAAAGTCAAGTTATCTTTTTTTGTATTATAGTAGCAATTATTTATTTATTTTTATTAAAAATTTCCGCCTCCTCCCCGCCTCCCATTTCCCTCCCCCTCCCCCCACTCCACTCCCCCTCCCTCTCCAGTCCAAAGAGCTGTCAGGGTTCTCTGCCCTGTGGAAAGTCCAAAAAAATGGGGCGCTGAACTGAACAGAGAATTCTCAACAGAAGAAGTTCAAATGGCCAAAAGACACTTAAGGTCATGCTCAAGTTATCTTATGCATAGGTAAATTTGAAAAGAAAAGAGATCCTTCTAACAGGCCTTGCTCTGGAATTGCTAATTTTCTTACACAAATGGGGGCAGGGATGACAGCATAAGCAGCTAAGTCCCTGGTGTAACTGTGTACCTGCAGGACACGTCATTAAAACTAACACAAGAAATTTGGCGCTCAGGGGCCCAGTGTTTGTACTGTGACCTAGAAACGTGACTGACTTCCATCACCTATCCCCTTTCTAAATGTGAGTGTCAACTAGTAGAAGACACAGGTCAGGTCATCCAAGCAAAACATTTTCTTGTCAAAGAAATGTATTAAACTACTTGTTAAGCTACTTGTTAGAGTCCAAATTCTTAGTCCCATTCAAGAATAAGTGTCTCTCAATCTAGAGTAAAGGAGAATTTGACTTCCCAGCACAAGTCTTGGGCGATTCCAAATCCAGGCACTCTTAAGAACGACTGCAATCAGGAGCAGCCCTAAAATATAAATCATGTGTGATTTTATTTTTCCATTTTGAGTGATATATTAGCAAAAAAGAAATCCCGTGCTGTGGGAACCATGCAGCAGACATATAGGGCTTACGCTGAGAGGCTTGTTTAAGCTATTTGTCAAACTGTCATTTGATCACATTCAAGAAATCTATAAAAGAGTCAAACAGTAAACCCATGGGGACAAGTAGATGAGAAAAAAACTGGGGCTTCTTTTTTGTGTATTAATAGAACTGAGAACCAAATGTCTCCTGCAGCCACCTGTGAACAATCCATGCTTGACACAGGACATGCAAAATGGTCATTTGTTTTAGATTCTGTGGCTCGCACCTCTGTAGATTTACGGTGATGGAGATAGCAATTCCTTTTCTTAGCTTTTAGTCCAATGGAAGTCAAATTCTCAGTTTATTACTGCATGACCTTTGCCATAGAAACCAGCAGAATGCTCTTATAAAAAAAAATTCCTTTATTCGTAAAATATGTCGCCATAAAAGATGAAGGGCCTGAGAAATAAAAGGTGCTGTTCTAGTAGTATCTCATGTCATGTAAGGAAATAAGTACATAACATTTATTTATAATATATATTTACATAATCTTAGCTACTCTAGTGTTAATTAAACTGTTCTCTAAACTCTTCAAGAGTGAACAGCTAGTCTCTAAAACCTCTTAGAGAGTCACCATGGTATCTAATTGACTGGATTCTGTTCAAAATTCATCACCTATAATTAATGTACTAAAAGACAGGAGACAGATTTTCACATCTGAGGTTTATAATCCCTTGGATTTTAAATGTACATGACCTCCATCCTGTTTTTTTTACCTAATAAGCATCACATTCATGCAAAGAAGGAATGTCATTTGCCATTCATTTATGTACTAGCTCAAAGTCCCAGGAAATAAGTGTTGTTGATTGTTCAGATTTGTTGAACCTCTTGTCCTGAGTTGTGTTTTTTACCCTATAGAGAGAGTACTAGCAAGACTCTTCTCAGTAAATATAAAGACTTGTTTTTGTCTTCCTATTGTCCCCAGGGACAACTGAGATTGACAAGGTCCTCCAGGTTATTTATCTAATAAAACTTCATTTGCTACATCTGACATGATATAGATGTAGAGACTGAAAGATATTTTCAGGGACAAAAATTTACAATTATAAGGGAGATCTTAAGACCCTGAAACTACAATAGAAAATAAAATCTGAGACTAAATATATAGTAAGAATTACTAAGGCAATTGCACACAGATATTACATAAAATACATGCCAATATCTAGTTAGCTGTAAAAAAATTTCAAATTATCCTTTTAATAAATAATAGATCGAAATGATACAATATGAAAGGGTGACTTTATTGTGCATATGCTGTGCACTGAGGATTCATAACATACAAATAAACTCATTTTATACTTATTTTATAGATGGTTTGCTTGATTAAAAAGGTTAAACAATTTGTCCAAGATTATCATACTTGTTAGTGAAATTCATATTTATATCTGTCTCACAGTCAAGCTTATCATTTTAAGATTGCATGAACTCCTGTTTTCTTTAATTTTGAATGCTTATATGTTGTGGGGAGCTGCGGGCTGTGTTCTGCCACCCAGCTCCCGGCTGCCTGGTTAGCTTATGCCCCAAAATAACAACACACAAATTGTGTTCTTTTAAACACTGCTTGGCCCATTATATCTAGCCTCTTCTCAGCTAACTCTTGCACCTGGACTAGCCCATTTCTAATAATGTGTGTAGCACCCCAAGGTGCGGTTACCAGGAAGATTCTAGCCTACGTCCATCCTGGGTTGGAGCTTCATCTCATCTGCCTGGGAGAGGGGAGCATGGCGTTTGAGCTCATTTCCTCTTCCTCCCAGCATTCTGTTCTGTTTACTCCACCCACCTATGTTCTAACCTATCAGGGCCAAGCAGTTTCTTTATTAATTAACCAATGACGTTCCTCCATCACTTATATATCTGTACTGTTGGCTTACATAGTTCTTCCCACGAATTGACAAGCAGGGGAGATGAACTAGCTGTCATCTGTAGTCAGCAGGGCCAACCTTGCCTGGACATTGATAGTCACTTCTCTCTTGAGGGCTCCCTCCCTCAGCTGACATTTATATGGTGGTAAAGGTGGGTAGGGATGATGTTATCTGGCCCCACCTACCTCTTCTGTGTTATCACTGGGAAAATCCCCAAAACTGTCCCTCCAGAGGCATCTTTAGCCAAATGTACCAAGAATAGAACTAAACTGCCACAAACAACATTGCTGTCCTACATGCAGCATACAGATGAGCAAGCACGCAGCTGACTGCAAGCTCTTTAGGAAAAGGCAGATGAGAGACCCCAGAAAGAGCACTGGGGTCTAAAATGACATCTGATGGAGAGGAGAGAAGTGATAACTCTGAAAAAAAATGAGCTAAACGTTTCCAAGACACCAGAAAATTTAGACATAAGTTGCTCTTAAAATGTAAATTTTCAACTGAATATGTCTTGCATTTATCTGGGGAAATTAAAACATTTTCTGTTTGGAAGAACTGGGGTTATGTTGCCCTATTTTCTCCATCATTTTTTTTTATGTTGGCATCAGGTAACTGAGGTACTTTGTGCCTATTTAGAAAATATCATATGATGATTACATGGTCACATAAAATTTAAAAATTTAGCACAGATACCACTCTGACCATAAAGCATGGCTTCAGCTACACAGCACACACACACACACACACACACACACACACACACACAGAGAGAGAGAGAGAGAGAGGAGAGAAGAGAGAGAGAGAGAGGAGAGAGAAGAGAGACTTTTAACACCTTCATCTGATATAAATGAAATCCCACAAGCTAGCTGGCTGAATTTGTCATTTGAAAAAAAAAATGTCTCTAAAGGGAGAGACTGCCAGTTTTTCTCAGAACGGCTAGGTTAAGCCAGCTACTAGTAAATGGGCCCCAAAGACCAACTTTTCAAATTGTATAGAAAGGAAAATGCCTTCTTCGGCCCGTCTGTGACAAGATACCAGGTAGTGTAGTTACATGCTCAAAAAGTACATGCTCAAAAAGAACTTGACAAAGAATGGAAAGAAAGAAAACGCTACATCCCAGCTTTACCTCTCCACATCATCCAGATATGCTGCTCAAGTACTGAGATACTTTACATTGCCTTTGAAAAGTCATTTGACAGTACATGTTAGAGCCTTTCAAAGGTGTTACTTCCTTTTCAATCAGTAAAGACACTTCTCAAAAAAAAACAGCCTGTAAAAATAACCTTCAAGGAAAGAAACTGAAGAAAAAAGAAAAGAAAGGAGGAGAGGGGAGTCAGGAAAGCGAGAGCAAAGAAAATCTGGTTTAATACACTAGAGGATTTTGGTTTGGCTGGCTTTTGTTTGTTTTGTTGGGTACTGTAGAAATATCAATATCTATAGGACTCATTGAGCAGACAGCAAAGAAATTATTTTTGTTTCTGTTTTTTGAGACAGGGTTTCTCTGTGTAAACTTGACTGCCCTATAGACCAGGCTGGCCTCAAACTCATAGAGATCCACCTGCCTCTACCTTCTGATTAAAGGTATGCCCCCCAACAGGGCTATGAAAATATTTTAGAAAACTTTTATGATAATACAAAGAGATGGTGTCTGCAATGTTAAATTTTTTAAGCAAGATATTAACTCAAATATAGAGAATGTATGCATAACAGCAAACTTGAAAGTATATGCCCGTGTTCATCTTTATGGATTAGGTATAATGAATGATTCTTGCTTCTCAAATTCTCACAAAAAAGTCCGTAGGAAGTTGTGAATAGAGGACACCATATTCTAGGAAGTAAATAAGGTCAAAAGTCAGAAGCTTACAAAGAAGAGGAGGAGGGGAACGAAAGTTGGCTGAAGAAGTTTTTCGTTTTCTGTACCAAATTTTAGTGAATGGGTCTGAAATTTCATGTAGATGGAAATCACCCAGAAAAAATGTTAAAATAAAGGTTTCTAGGCTCAAAAATTAATGGGAGTTGTTCTGGACTGTGCCTAATTATTTTTCTTTTTGGAAAACATGTAAATTTGTATACAAGACAGTCAGTTAATATGAGGATAGTTTTGAAAATCATTCGCTTAATGATAGAATAATTTCCTGTCAGACAAAATGCATCTTCTGTGACAGAAAGCATGTCTCAGAGGGTTCTGGAAGCCTGGTCACATTTGCATTGGAATCAGGAAGAAAGAATCTATTTAAACTGAATTATAAGCCAGGGTAGAATGTGTGATGAAAATGTGAACCACTACAAGGATGCGAGGGTGGGAACGAAAGAAAGGAGGTCACAGAGATGTGGGCAGGTCCAAAGATCCCCATAGTAACCAACGCGCAGAGGTACTGCACAGCTTCTCAAGTTGACAATAACCTCAGGAAATTTAACAAGCTCACAGCAGGTATGTTCCCAGGTATGTGATGAATGGCTTGGGGGATAAAAAAAAATTATTTCATGCTTTCAAAATTTCACTTTGTAAAAAGAATAGCTACCTTATAGAATAAGCAGAATGTTTCTGTCTGCAGATCTCCAAGAGACAGAAACACACAGAGATAGGAGGGGTGGAGGAGAAAAAGAAAGAGGCAGGAGAAGAGAGAGAATGAGAACAGAGAAGAGATAGACATGAAGAGGAAATACCTGGGTACAAAATAATACCACCAGTGCCAGTGGGTTCAGGAAATATGTGACCAATTTTTCCTTTAAGAGATTGTAGGAAACTTAAATAGAACAAGTCAAAGGTGAACGAACATTTCACTTAAAATTTTCTTTCTTGAAAACGTTCAACAGTATTACCTCGGTTGTCATTAATAAGTCTGGAAGAACAGGGCAATGATGGTAAAGAGACCTTCATGTGTTAATAAGTCTGGCTTTAATTCCATCATTTTCAATGAAATGTATTTATTTCCTTGCCTCTGTAGTGATAAAAGTCATCATATAACACTAGCTTAGATCAGTCACATATGGTCCGGATATAAATGTTCCTTATACACGTAAGTGGGCTTGTTCCTCGTTCACTTGCAGTATTTTATATAGTTCTCACTTTTAGACTTTATCATGCCATTTAAACATTGCCATAAATCTTGTAATGCAAACCTAGCATTATATTAAGCATATCACAGACAAAAATTTTACATTTTATGTTTTTAAATTTCTTTTCTAACAATTTCACTTCCATAAGGTAGAGGAAATAACCAGAGTTACTTGCACTATGGACTTAGATACTGTCCTAGGTAAATCTGAAGTCTTAGAAAAATGGAAGTCAGCCATATTATCATAGAATTGAAAGCAGTGACAGGACAGTATTAGGCTAACTGTGATTTGTGTGAAGATGTTTTAAGTACCACTAAAATTTTAAATGGAAGAATGTAAGTCTATTTCTAGAGACCCTGAAATGCTTTAGAACTTAGCAGGGATAAAACATCAAGAGGCTAAAATATGTTAATAGAGTCACAGTCTAGTGAAAGATGCATTTGATAAAAAAAGAAAAAAAAAGACACACCAAGGTGTTTTGTGTGTTTTACTGACTTTGGTTCAGTGTGACCTACTATGGTGCTAAGAGGAGAAATGGCTTTACCCTAGGGCAAGTGTATGCACGAGTAACAGGGGTCCTACGACCTTTGTTAACAAGTGAAAGACAAAAAGAAATGCACAGAGCGAGAGTTAGGGTTGACTAGCAGGTTTCCCAGCTATACTATAAGAGGCTGGCAGAAGAAGAAAAGAGAGGCTTGACCCTTTGCTTGGGCAGATGATTAAATGCTAACAAAGTCAAACTACTTTTGTTCAAACAGGCTATCAGAGACAATAAGCATTGCACTGGAAAGTAGAAAACAGACATGGTTAAAAGGAAATTGGATCTCAAGGTCAGCAAAGTGATAGCAGGTAAACACCCTGACTTGAATAAAACTGTGCTTAGCCCCTTCATGATAGGGACCAGATGCAACCTGAGACTATACTTTAGTTTCCCAGCTGCCCAGACCTGAATCATCACACAGAAACTATAATAATTACAACACTGTTTGACTGATGGCTCTCATATATTCCTAGCTAGCTCTTACATCTTAAATTAACCCATTTCTATTAATCTGTATATCGCTATGAGTCTGTGGCCTACAGGTAAGGTTCTGGCATCTTTCTCCTTTGGCAGCTACATGGTGTTTCCTTGATTCTGCCTACTCTCTCTATATTATCTCTGTTTGCATTTTTCACCTGGTTTTATTTGGCCCTGCCATTGACCAAAGAAACTTCTTTACTAACCAATGGTAATAAAATATATTCACAACATACAGAGGGGACTACCACACCAACCAGACTTGGAAAATTGCCAGCTATCTTTGAGAAATAAATTGCATTTTTCATTAACATTTTCTCTAGTATAAAGGATAGATGTCAGGACAGGTTATTAAGATTAGTTTAATAAACAAATTGCAGAATTGTTCTGGGATACTTAGAAAAAATATGGTAAGCACTAGGAAAATGTATACATATTCTAAGAGTATGGAATGGAATTGTTTCAGGTAACACCCTGCACAAATATGTCAAGGGAACACTGCACACACAGTGAGATATATTTAAAAATAGGAATATTTCAATATCTTCAATAGTGTCATTGTTCACAAGGTGAGAAATGAAATGGCTGAGTGTAGTGATATGCCATTTGTATTTTAGTAAATAAAGCTTGCCTAAAGTTCAGAGAGTAAAACAGCTGCACTGATCAGCCTTACAGATCAGGCAGTGGTGACAAACACCTTTAATCCCAGTAGACACACTAGTTTGCCATAGAAAATGCACAGTAGTGGTGGACACCTTTCATCCCAGCACTAGAAAGGAATATAAGATGGGAGGAAGACAGCTCTCACAGTTTCATTCTGAGATTCCTGGAGGCAGGATCACCATTTCAGACTGAGGTAGAGGTAAAAGCCAGTGGCTGGCTGTTTTGCTTTTCTGACCTTCAGGTTTAACCCCAATTTCTGTCTCTGGGTTTTTACTAATTATTCCTCAACTGAGACAGAGGTAGAGACTCAGTAGCTTCCATCCTGATCAAGGAGTCAATGTGAGCAAAAGCTCTGTTGACATATCACATGATTCTGCTATTGGTCTTATCTCAATCAAGTTTAATGACATATAAAGGATATTGAAAGGCTATTGTATTAAATTTGTAGATGACAAACGTGTTAGTGGGATATGTACCTGGTTAAACAAATAGAGATAAATTTAAAAGTTCATAAGATTAGAAGAGTACAATTGTGGTGGGGTTGGCTTGTTTTATTGTTTCATTTTGTTTTATTTTTGTGTGAGAGGTTAGATCCAGGGCCCTCACTCATCCTAGTCTGCTCTTGATCACGAAATCACTTTCCTTCTCATGAGACTCTCCTCTCTCTCTCTCTCTCTCTCTCTCTCTCTGTCTCTCTCTCTCTCTCTCTCTCTCTCCCTCCCTCCCTCTCTCTCGGTGTGTGTGTGTGTGTGTGTGTTCTAAAATTGAAATTATTTATATACTCTAAATAATACAAATTATTTGTATATATAATTCAAGTTTCTAAAATTATTTGCATAATTGGTAGGAGGAAAAAAAAGTAAGAAAATGTTGGTTTGAGAGTAGCTGGTTTGGAAGGTAACCAGGGGCATTTGCTGACAAAGAAACAAATGAGAAACACATTATGAAGCCCATGCCTTCAAACTCAGCTTTACCAATTACGTATACCTCTCTTCCCACCTGTATCAGCTGGTCCAATGAGTCAAAAACTGGGAAGGGGGGATTTTCTTTTCAAAGCCTGTTTTAAATGCCTAGAAGCTTCTTTTTTTGGGAATCTGAGTTAGAAATGTCTGTCATGACTTCATCAGTTTATCTAACAGATAAAAGAGCTTTCACCATGAGCCCAGCCCTCGTCTAAGTACTGAGACTAGTTATCCAGGAGATATAGCATGCTCATAAAAATAAGAACAAATTATAATCATCATCCAGCTATACTTTTTAAATGCATCATTGAATTAAGAAATAGGTCTCTTTCATCATAAAGTTTTCATTGTGGGAAGAACAAGTGAGCAAATAGTGACTAAAAAGAATATGATATTGACAGAGACTGTCTGAAAGAGTCACGATACCATAGAATACAACTAAGTGGGAAAACCATAGATAGTCATTCCAGAAAAGATTGACTGGGGGTTTACATTCACCTAAGGTGACCATTCAATGATAGAACAGAAGCCATGTCATCCAGGGGTAGACAGAATTCCAGTCAGCTTTCACATTTAAAAGCCCTCAGGCTTGAGTTGAGAATGTAAAGAGATTAACTCTGGATGAAACTCCAGAGCTGCCCTCCTCTGAGTGGAAAGATCATGCCTTCCTCTAATATTCCTGATTGGAAATATAGTGTTTTCTAATTTAAATGTAAAAAGTAGACGTAGCAAAATTTACTGATGTAGATGTGAAGGCCAATGGCATTGTCTGCTGATGGGATACTAGTTCACTGATGTCAGGCTTTATTAGCATTTTTAAATTGGCGAATAGAAAGTGTGTGCATAGCCGGGCGGTGGTGGCGCACGCCTTTAATCCCAGTACTTGGGAGGCAGAGGCAGGCGGATCTCTGCGAGTTCGAGACCAGCCTGGTCTACAAGAGCTAGTTCCAGGACAGGCTCCAAAACCACAGAGAAACCCTGTCTCGAAAAAAACAAAAACAAAACAACAACAACAACAAAAAAAAAAAGAAAGTGTGTGCATCTTCACCACTTGGCATTCACTGGGGAGTAGATCTGGGACCTACAAGGACAGCACAAGCCACGAATGCTCAAATCCTTTACATAAAAGGGCAAAGCATTTACAGAGAACTATACATATACGCACATCCTTTGATATCTTTTTAACTGACTGATGATTGCTTATAACACCTAAAAGAATGTAAATACTATGTAAATAGTTGTTATACTGCATTTAGGGGAGGACAATAAAGCATAGATGTACAGGAAGTGTGTGTATGTATATATATAAATATATATATATAACCTATGGTTGGTTAAATATGAGATACAAATGTGTATCTGTGGACTGACTTAACTTGACATACACACATGATATTGTGAAATATGTAAATATTGCCAAATGACTGAACAATACTAATTGACATTATCTATGCTCACATGCTTAATTTTCATAATGAGACTATGTTAAATCTCTCAGTCACTTTCAGGTATATAATATGTTGCTATTAACTGTAGTCATTTTATTTTATAATATTTTTGTACTTAGTACTTCTGTCTAATAATTTTTTAAATTTATTGTTTTGGGGGAGGGGCACACATCCACATCTGCCATGATATGTGACGGTCTGAGGACAACTCTATGGAGTTAGTCTTCTCCTTCCTCCTTTACTGGGGTCTGGGAATCAAACTCAGGTCATCAGGTTTGCCCAATACAACTTTCCCTACTGAGCCACTCACTAGCCCTACTTCAAGTATTTTTGTTTTTTCACGACCATCTCCCCAACTTTTTTCTATCTCTGATGATGACCTTCTCTCTCCTCCCTGTTCCTGTGAGTTCCATTTTACTAGGCACCATATATAAGTAAGGCCATCTGCCTCCTTGTGCAAAGGAAGGGTTTCTGTTCCCCCTAGAGACAGTGAACCACTTATAAGCCCACAGAGGCCATTACCCTTGTGTTTTAATTATTCCCAACATGCATTTTCTATGACAATGAACATTTCGTCCAAAAGGTTTACCAAGATGGGTAGTAACAGAACATTTCTGTCACTGTTTGCCAAGGCTCACAGGAAGAGCACACTCCAGGTGAGAAGAAGCTACCAGTTCCTGGCCTACCACAGCCAATAACCAGCTGCACAGTGAAAAGCAAGAGAAAATGTGTTGGAACCCCAAGTGTCTTTGTGTGTAAAAGAAGACAACTATGGCATCTGTCAGATAAACTCAACGAAGCAGAAAAACATAAAGACTCACAAAAGATTACCAGTTACTTAAAATTTTAGACCAGTGAACAAGCCCAATTTTCCTATAAACTTGAGCATTATGTTTCACTGGAAGAGGGGAAAAAAATCTCTTTGTAATGTTCTTCAATTTGTAGAGCTGAAGCTGTGATCATTCTTTGAACAGTGAGGAAACAGAAACCAAAATAAATATAGGAAGATGAGGGAACATTGAAAGGAAAGGACGCAGTGAGAGTTACCCTGAGAGGTAGGGAAGAGAGGCGAAACTTGGAGACATTGCTTCTAGAGGCAGAGGTTGTAAATGAGACCTTTGTAAAAATAAACAGCACAGAAACTCAGAAAAAAAAACAACAACAACAACAACAAGAAAAGCATGACGAGGGACACAGCACCACCAGAGATCTCTCAATGCCTTTTCATTTCTTAACAGGCAAAAACCACCTTGACATGCGCACACTGGGCTCAGCTCTGCCATATTTCTTTTGAACCTACAGCCAGGAGTTGAAGATTTTATATGTTTGTCTATTCTCAGGATATTACCATTGAGCTTCTCCCCCAACGCCCCTCGAAACAAAATTTAGCGTTATAATATTGCAAGGATAAGCTTGGAGACTTGATGCTTGACTAAAATAAATAAATAGTTTTATTTATAAGAAAACAGGTAACCCTGCAGCTTATGAAGACACTGTATCATTCCCAGGCTCCGTGTGTTTGGAAAAATGAAAACGATAAATTGAGGATTATCAGGAGACAGACAAATGCGAAAACCGGTGAAGGATCAATATTTCAGAAGGCAGTAGAAGTAAAAGAAGGCTTAAAGGACACAGGACTTTGAAATTCAACACGTGGTCACAGACTGAGGAATGAAGACGTAGACAGCCTGCAGCTGCTTTGGATTCATGTGCTTTTAAAGACTTCATATAGTGACACGGAAGCCATAACCTCTGGGACAAATCAAATCATAAAGGCCTTGTGTATGTCCATACCTCCCTCTCTCTTATTTCCTTTACCAAAGAAAGTTGCCTGAAATGCTATCATTTCAGTGTCTTTGGCTCAAAATTTATATGCTTTTTAGAATACACAAATTAGAAAGAAAACAATATTCTAGAAAGTCTAGCTAATATAATTCTTTCAACTCAGTTTCTTGAAAAATAAACAAAAGCAAAACACGGAACCATTCTGGGAGAGGGGTGGGAGGAAGTTGCAGCAAGCCATGAGAGTTTGGCGTTCAGGCAGCCAGATAAACGGGACTGAAATAGTGTGTTCGAGGAAGGCATGTGTAAACTGTTATGAGATCTGTGAATGTGGACGTCTGCAGAGAAGCTCTGTACAAAGGCTCATTGATGGAACAGACCGCTGCAGGCCACTGTGGAGAGGTCAAAAAGTTGCAGGCCTAGAATCTAACCACATTTGATCTTGGGCCATCTTTAGCTCCATAAATAGCCATCCCTTCCTTCCATCTGTGTCAGACCTAATATCCTCTGGCTAACACAATGGTTCTTAGCTGGCGGATGGCAGGAGACACATATCAGATATGCTGTATATCACATATTTACATTACAAATCATAACAGTAGGTGAATTACAGTTATGAATTAGCAATAAATAATATTATGGTTGGGGGTCACCACACCATAAGGAACTGTATTAAAGGGTCATAGCATTAGGAAGATTAAGAACTACTGGGTTAACAGATAAAAACCATTAGGAAGGGCTGGAGATGGTTCACTGGTCAAGAGTACTTGCTGTTCTTGCAAAGGATGTAGGTTCAATTCCCGACGCTCACACAATGGTTTATACCCATGTATAACTCTAGTTACCGAGAATCCAACACACTCTTCTGGTCTCTGTAGACTCAGGCATGCATGATGTGTGTATACATACATACATAAAAAATACTGTAAATAATTTTTAATTTAAAAAAACCTATGGCCATCCATCACCAGATGAAGGTTCAATGGTGGTATGCAAGATATTCGTCAGTATTGCTATAGGATAGGGTCATTTCAGGTTGCCTATCCTCAGCTGCCCAAGGGACTAACTGGGACATCACCATGGGCTCCTGGGAGCCACTCTAGGGTCAAGTCTCTTGCCAACCCTAAAGTGGCTCCCTTAACTAAGAATTGTGGTTCCGTGCTCCCCTGTCCAAACTTCCTTTATCCCAATCCTCCTGTTTCCCCAAGTTCCCCCCCTCCTTCCCTTCTAACTTTTCTCTCCCCATCTCCCCTCAACCCCATCCCACCCCACCCCCAAGATCCCAATTTTCTCCCTGGCAATTTTGTCTACTTCCCATAGCCAAGAGGATAACTATATGTTTTTCCTTGGGTTCACCTTCTTTAGTTTCTTTAGGTTCACCAATTATAGTCTCCGTGACCCGTATTTATGGCTAGAAACCAAGAGACAGAGACCCACACTGGAGCACTGGTCTGAGCTCCCAAGGTCCCAATGAGGAGCAGAAGGAGGGAGAAGATGAGCAAGGAAGTCGGGACCACGAGGGGCACACCCACCCACTGAGACAAGGGGGCTGATCTAGTCGTAGCTCACCAAGGCCAGCTGGACTATGACTGAAAAAGCATGGGATATAACTGGACTCTCTGAACATGGCAAACAATGAGGGCTGATGAGAAGCCAAGGACAATGGCACGGGGTTTTGACCCTACTTCATGTTCTGGCTTTGTGGGAGCCTAGCCAGTTTGGTTGTTCACCTTCCTAGACATGGACGGAGGGGGGCGGACCTTGGACTTTCCACAGGGCAGGGAACCCTGACTGCTCTATGGACTGGAGAGGGAGGGGGAGAGGAGTTTGTGGGAGGGGGAGAAGGGTGGGAGGAGGGGGAGGGAAATGGGAGGCTGGGAGGAGGTGGATACTTTTTTTCCTTTTCTCAATTAAAAAAAAAAAAAACTATGGGAATGTATGAACTTAGTAGCCACTAACTTCCACCAATTCAAACTCTAAAAATACCAAGATGGCATCTGAGGACCATAACTGAGATTTCTCTACTTTGCTGTAATCCACCTCTCTTATGTCTCTACTACTGTTTTTAAAATGTGTCTTGACTTACGACTTTTTGTTATGTTACTGTAAAAATTTTCATGAAACTGCTTCCATCGTAGAATATAGAATTTTGGGTAACTCTTAAGTGGCTCCAGAATAAACTCTCTCTTATACCCTTTGAGGAGAGGGTTGTGATTTTTCATCTCCAGCTCTATAAGGATTATTAGATGGGACAATGAGTCTACGAAGACAGAGTTCTGAAAGAAGGTGAAAGGTGTGTCGAAGCCTAACTTCCCGGAAATCATAATTCCTCTGCAGTCAAGGTCTTAGTGGTCACAAGCACAGAGAAATGAAAAATGACCCCAACTGGTATGCAGCGCTCCTCACTTGGGGTTACCAGATGGAATATAGTTGGATGTGAACAGACAGTCAGAATTAAGAAAACACATGTGATAAATCATCTGCTTCTAACCATAAAACAATAAAATAAGATAAAATGGCATTTTGTGCGATAATGTATTCATTTCTTAAAAAGGGTGTGGGGCCCAGAGGAGACAGAAGCAGTGCGGCTAACATTCTCCCTCAGTCTTGAGTTCATTATCAAAAATGATTTCTTGTAAGAGAAAAGAAAAAGGTAAGTGGGGAGAGGGAGTGGAAGAAACAGACTCAATTGAAATTAGGAACAGCAGAGCTAGTGGAGAGGGGAGGTGTTTGGAAACCAGGTCAGAGGACCGTTTAGCACACTGATTACACGCAATGGCCAACGGTGATCTAATGATTCTGGCAACTTCCACGAAAGCTAGGAAAGTCCTCTCAGGACCGTACTTTTCTCTCACAGCCACTTTCTCTCCAAGCTTTCCTCCTGTGTAAGGAAGTACAGTTCCTCAATGGCAAAGGGATAAGACAGGATCTGCATAGACTGAGTTTGGAAATGAGATCACGAAGTCATTAACCTTGGGAAATTCTGAGGGGTGAGGCTAAGACTTGTGGGTGCAGCCTGGGATCCCCAAAAAGGCTGCTGTTGTTCATGATATAGGAAGACTGTAAGTGTACTCTGCTTGCAAAGGAAATACCGGCATGAGTGGGGGAAGTGGATTGCCAACTTGACAGTTCTATGAAGAATTTGATAAGCACGTTTTAAAGCAATTTTCCAGCTTTCTCAGACTAATTTCTTGAAACTAATAACTTCATTCTCCATTTTTGTATGCAAATTCATTTTCTGACTATCTTAGAAAGAACATGTATATAAAAGTGCCTGTTCACCCTCAGATATTACAGCTTTGGGAAAACAAAGGGAAGAAAAATTTTATATAATCCTCATCACAGGGCTGTATTTCCACAAAGGAGGAAGTATGAACTAATGTGTGCCTGTTACTTTACACATCTTAAGCTTGACATTTGGTGTTCTGAGACTCATTTCCCAGCCCACTGGAACAAATGCATTAAAAAAAAATAAATCGTGGTATCTACTTTCTCTGGCTTATAAATAACATTCCACTTAGTCTATTCAAATAGAGAAACAAACTTCTAATGGCATCCATTTGCACTGTTGCTAACGACGACTCCCAAACTTTTAAGAACATACAGGCTTGCTGTATATTTAAACAAACTTAATATGCTCCAGAGAATCCCTAAGGCATTTCTGTATTTGGAACTCTTCATTACGTACCCGTCATAAAATTATAATTTCTCTTTTTATTTTCTTCTGCCTCTCAAGTTGTCTCCCATAGCACTTTTCACCAGAGCATCTCTGTTAGCTATGAACTTGGGAAGGTTTATTTTTAACCCCTGCACTTGTACCCTCCTGCATTTATAGACCAGAGAAGCATCCTATATAACAAACCCATTCTTTTAGTTTCTTGCTGGCCTTTCAGACTGCGGCCAGTTGGACAGACACTTCATTCAGTCACTGACAGTTCATTCTGGCCAGACTAGTGCAGCTGGGGGATTAGAATTTCTTAGTCATTGAGTAGTTTTTTTTTTCCTGGAGAAAGATTTGCTGTCTTTAAATATGGGCTAATTTATCCCATATACTTTTACAATGCCATAAGTGAGCTGACAATTGCCCCATCAGTACAGTATTCTCATTACCAAGCAGGGGATGTGTGCCATTAACAAAGAATAAGACAAAAAAAAAAATACTTGGGAAAGAATGTCTACAGTGATTTATGTATGACCTATTTTCCTCAACTCTCAACTTTCACTTGGGGATAACCACCCTTGTAAAATTCAAATAAGCCTTTCCAGCTAGAATGCACATAACTCCAACAATTAATTATGCTGAAAGTTATACAATAGAAAATGGGAATATACAATAGAAGAAGGTTATTGTTCCCATTCTAAAACCCATTAAGAAGAATCAGAAGATTTTTTCCATTGATAATGCAGTGATTCCCACTGTAGCGTTTACTGAGTGCTGTGGAGGTACAAAGATGGAGTGAGGCCAAGTTGGCTTAAGCTGAATAGGAGTCATCTCTGAAATAGCTTTTTAAAGAACACTGGAGTGCCAGTCCCTTACAGTGAGGGAAAGACACTGAGAAAAGAACGTTACCCAGAAATAAGAGATTAGCACAAAATAACAGAATTTGGATGTGGTATTTGATTTACAGGGAACTGTATATGGGTCAGAGGTTCTAGAATTTCCAACAGGTGACATTTCCTGTGAGAGCAGAACTGAGTCAATTAGACTAGGAAACTGGGGTCTTATTTGCAGATTAGAGAAAAATCAGTGGATGGATAAACATGTGTTTGAGAGATCCCACTAGTAAGGAAGCAAGTGCTAGAGGCGTAAGATTGAAGACAAAGACTCTACTAGGCAAGGCGTTGCAAAGAATACTAAATGAAGTAGGGTAAGTAGGTATGAAAAAAAATGAGAAAAGTATATACCTGGAAAGAAAATCATGCCAACTGTATTGATTCATCCTACAGCAAGGTGCTTGGTGATTCTGAGTGGATACAGGTGTTGCTCTCAGGTTAAGAAGAATGTTATTACAAAGAAGCCTCTTGAAGACAATGGCTTTATTAAACTTAGAGAAGCCCAGAAGCATGCTGGCTTTCTTAAGATATATCCTTGGATAGAAGTCATGTGTGATGGGTCAGTCATGCAAAGTAATTAAATTGGTGGCTCTACTGTGATCATAGATCAGAAGGGAGCAGAATTGAGATTAGAAATGGGCACAGATAGGGACATCAGGAGGGGAAGGTCTACATTTTAGAGGAGGCGTCCAAAGAAGCAAAATGAGTTAGAGAAAACAATGGGATGCTGAAGTCATAGGGATAGTGTGGGAAAATTATTGCAGAAGCATCTTCATCTTCTTCCTGGCAAGTGACAGTTGGAGCCATTTACTTTGCCACTTGGGGGTTGAGGAGTCACTGGCACTGGGGAATCTTCAATACAACATAACTGACAAGTATATGGTCAATAAAATATATATTCTCCAGCTAACCAACATACAATCAATGTCTTCTTCTCCACACTCCACCTCCCTCTTGAAGAGCCCACACACTAGTCTATGTTTTTGGAATGGGAGGTGTGGAGCAAATTCACTGGGTGATAGGAACGAGCCTAAAGGGGAAAGCACTGATTACGGAGAGGAACCAGGGAATAATTAAGTGGGAAGAATAAATCAGTTCAAGAGCAAATGGAGAGAAATGTGTTTTTCCCGGGAGAGAACTGCAGGGCAAGAGAGGCTGATGTGGACTGAGGTGTAGGCTTTCATGGGTTAACCTGTTGGAATTCAGTTCACAGGTATTACTATGGACCTTCAAGAGAATCAACGGCACAAGTTTGAGCATGAGTGGGCAAAACAGCAAAGTCAAATTGTGTTAACAAAATAGAACTAAGTAAGAGTGACAAACCAAGCACAGACTAAGATAGAGCATGAAGATAACGCACTATTGCCTTTCTTATGACTTCAGAAATATGTGTTTTTATACAATAAGTGGAGAAATACAAGTAATGTTCCACACAGATGGCTAAGCAACTCATCAGAACTGTGAGGTGGACATTGAAAGTTGTGGGCAATACCTTAACATTGATCCCGGAAACTGTCATCGTCATGGCTTCCCTTAAATGGATACAATATATACTGTTTCCCTTCTAGCTCTTATATGTTTGACTAACTAGATCATCAACTTGCATTTTGAAGTTACATTTTATTTTCATAAGAATAGGAACTTCAAATTTCATACACAAGTTCTCTTGATCTATAAGGTCAGTGATATATACAGATTCTGACTATGTTGGAAAATATAGATTGGGAACTCTGAATGTCATCTGGAATTGGTGATGAGGGTACTAGAGTAGGTTAAATGTGTCCCTCCAACACCATTATGGAGAAGTAGAGGTGGAACAGGAAAAGAAAGATATCAGGGCAACCGGGAGACCTTGCTGTCACTAACTTTAGGACACAGATTTCAACAGAGTCCTTAGGACAGTATGTTTCTTTCTGTCCTCTCAGTGACTGTTTTCTTTTCCCCTCCATTTAGGGGTTTAACCTGACACCGTTGAATTTCCTGGACTTCCTGTAGAGAGGCCTCTTCCAAACTCTCCTCTCATCCAGGGTAAGGAGAGGTTTTTATCTTCAACAGGACAGGGAGTTACCAGTTTCAGTTCATTCTAAGGGCTCGATGACACGTCTTTCTCTGCTTTAATTGGAAAGGATAAAATTTTTCCTACTTTCACTTGACCCTCCGATGATACAAAGTAAGAAGTAAAATCAACTCTCAAGACCTCTTGATTCCCAGAAATGTAAGAAGCTACTTAAGTTGAAGGGTTTGCCGATCTTAGCATTTTTAGTAATTTTCCAGTGAGCCTCATGTCTCTAGTGCCTAGGCTGATAACACAATATACCCATCTAAATCATTTCCACCCATTCTCCAAATTGAGAGGACAGAAGCAGTTGTGGCCTTTCTGAACTTTTCCTCTCCCACACTCACCACTATCTTGGAGACAAGGGTTCTGTGGAGGTTCTTCTGGAAGCAGGCTTAGTAACTTAGTAAGAGACTTTTAGAAGACAATATTTAATTCAAATGCCAAATGATTTGGTTGTCATTGAAAAAGGTTTTCTGAAAAACTGAATTATTGAAGTCATTTTATAAAGCAACTCAACTTGAAATCTGCCCTGTAATGGAAATTAGGTTAAAACATGTAATTCCAACACAAATTTTGATCTTCAATCTCTAGAAACAGCTTTAAAGAGTTTGAAACTATAATTCCCTGTGTCAACTTCTTACTCCAGTCTATTATAAATGTATTTTTATATCAGGACAAGATCACTGTGCTTGGGATACATCCTTGGGTAATAATCCTCCTAGGAATTACATGCTAAATGATCCCTATTTTATTGGTTTCAAGACACAATTACATTTTGTATAGAGTCATGTATATACTTTTGCACTACATGGCCATTAAATAATAATAAGAGCACATTGATTGGTTCCTATTAAATTTATGTGAGGCAGTATTGTGGTTTATGGAGGGATTTCTAAGATAGCTGAACAATTGGTTATATTTATTTTTGGTTAATTGCCTTACATAGATTGATGTCTGCTATGGATGCAGGTATTTCTTTTCTTTTATGCATTTAGTAAAACAAAATTTTAAGATGTGTCATAATCCAGAAAAAATACTCCATAGGAAAAAGAAGAAAAGAACTTATGAAGAGACAGAAATTATTGACTCACAGTATCATATTAAAAGAATTAAATGTGTATCACCTGACATCACAATAAGCAAGCTAATTCTGAGTAAAATAGGAAATAAAGAATGAAGGTAAATGTATTTGCATAATAAAAGCTAAAACTGTCTCTTTTATCTAAAATGTTCAGGTTATTAATGGTAAGATATTTGTATATTACATTATGTAAATAGTTTCTACGAGTCTGTCATTGATAATGAATCTCTAATTTATCCTGTAGTTTCACACCTTGTCCTAGTTTCATTCTTTTGCTGTATCAAAAACATGACCCAAAGCAAAGGTTGAGGTGGGGGAGGAAAGGTTTAACTGGATTATACTTCCAGGTCATGATCCATCAGAGAGGGAAGTCAGGGCTGGAATTCAAGCAGAAACCATGGAACAAGGCTACTTACTTACTGGCTAGCTCACTGCTCATTCATGTTCAGTCGGCTTTCTTATATAGTCCAGCCCTACCTGCCTGCCTAGGGATAGTGCCACCCTGCAGGGGGCTGGACTCTGCACCTCAATCATCAGTCAAGACAATGTCATAAAGATTTGCACAGGCCCATCTGATCAGAGAAATCCCCCAACTAGTCCCTCAGACGACTCTAGGCTGTGTCAAGTGGACAGCTGGGGATAACTAGGACTTTATTTAAAGAAAGATATTGAGACTGTTTCGGGAAGCCAAAACAGACAGAAAGTATTTGACTAAATATATAGTAGGAAAGGCCACGTGTAAAAGAAGGTACTACAAAATTAGAAGCTGTTGGAGAATGAAAACGTTAGCTTAACCAATTGGTTTCTAAGGGATTTCTTAAGAAACCAAATACATAGACTGTTTGTGTTTACTGTGAATGAACTGATCTGCATAGAGCACATGACATACATGTATTAGGACTTCTTTGTTTTCATCTGAGGCCAACAGACTGACAAGCATCTTCTATCCCCATCACAGACCTGAAATATGTTTTCCCTGGGTCAGTATGAAACATGGGCCTCCTGTTGATTCCTTGATTACCTAACTTCAATTCTTGCTGGTTTTCTCATTCCAAAATTGTTGTTCTATCTTGAACTATTAATACCATGAATAGTTTATGGATACAGACTTTACTCTGGCCCTCTCTGTATTCTCTACATGAACTATATCACTCTCAGTGCGTGGAGGCGAGCCCCTGAATATGAGTTGCCGACATGTGCAACATCTTTTGACCAAGAGCAGCGAAGGACAATTGCCAGTATTTTATATACTAACCGCCATCTAGAAACATTCCTATTATTCAGAACAGGGCTTCCCAATAGTCACATTTGGCACTTTTCATCTACCAGACGCCAGTAAGAAACTTAGGCCTAACCTCAACCAGTTGCTCTTTTACTGACTGAAAAACATGACGTCACACGCTCAAAACTATTCACGGGCATTTATTAGCATTCATGAGCCAGCATTTGCATGACTTTGAGGTGTGAGATACCCAGGGAAGAGAATGCTTATTTAATGACGCTTAACGAGTAAAATTGTAACTAATGGGAGTTTAAATGGACACCATAGTGACTGTACACCTCATTTCACGAGTAATACTTATTGATTTCACCATGTAAAAACTCACGGGGTGACTCCTTGAGCCCTTAAAAAGGTCAAGAGAAACATGAAAACCAACCAGGAACTCAGAAAGCCACCCAAGTGTACCTGAGAAAGCAAAACAGGAAGAAACAATAGTTGTCTCTTCCTTCACAGACTATGGAAACTAAAACACATGGTAGCTGAGTTATTTTTAGCATGTTATATCAGGAACTCTAGATCACATTTTAAACAAGCAGTCTGGATCCCAGAAGCTAAGATCCATAATAATGACATGGCCCTTCACAGATGTTGCCTTAGCAACACTCCCCGTTATGGCCAATGGACACTCCAGCTTGAAGGACTGTTCCTATGAACACACCTTTTGATGGGCTAAAGAGATGTCTCCATGGGGAGAGGAAGACCCACCACCAAACATAGCAATCTACATCTTATCCCTGGACCCTACGGGTAGAAGTTGGGAATCAGACCCTACAAACAGTCCTGCTCCTCCACAAGCATGTACATCACACATACAGTAAATAAAAGCATAATAAAAATACCTCAAAACAGTAAGGCAGTGAGTGATTGACCTCGAAACAGGATCCTTTAATAAGAGCTAAACACCTTTTAAAATCTATCTTTTGTTTTTAATGTGTATTTTTATGTTGAAATAAAATGAAATGGCATATAAAATTGACTCTGATTTAGTATGCTGCATTATACATACACACTCACATAGTGTGGTTAGGAGAACATAGATATGTGACGATATGCTTGCCTGGCAGAATCTCTGTGTGTTTTACTTAAACTTCTGTTATATTTCATTGCTGCATCATCTTTAACAGCAATGCCTAAATCAACATCTGAGGAGTTACTCACAAGAACCTCACAGCCCTTCTATGAGATGGGCAGTGGGGCTTGGGGGGTAAACTTACTCCCTGACTGAAGTGTTAGTCTTGTACAGTCAAAGCTCTTTCTGACTCATGTATACGATGTCCTTTTTTTGTGGCGGCCATTAGCAAAACAAAAGGGGGGAAGGTCTAGGGAGGCCCCATTCTGGATGCTGTTTGTACAGTCTGTCTACACACCACCACATTCCCACTTCCCTTCCCACCCATACTCAGGATCATCCCTCCCTAGCACAGAACTGGGTTGGGGTGAACTATTCTAAGGACAGCATCCTAAAACGGGAAGGAGCAGATGCAGCTCTTTCTCGAGTGACAGCATTCCACAGCAAACGCTCTTGTTCAACCAGAATCTGCGTAGGCAGCTTCGCATATGTATTTATAAGTTACATGAATGGGTGCGCAATTCCAAACTGCTTGTTCTTTTAGTATTTTCCCCTCTCTCTTTTTCCCCAGAAGAAAGACATGCTTAGGCCTCAGAGTTGACCCAATGGGATAACGTTTGCGCACCGAAAAGAGACAACAGGCTCACCCACTTCTCAAGGAGATGGACTTCCATCTGTTGGTACCGCCCATCGTCCTATGTATTGGTCCTGCCTAGACTCTGAAATCAATTGGTATTTAGAGCCCTTCTTCATTAGTGGTAGACTCTCACTAGTAGGCAGTTTTATGTCACAGTTCAGAGGCCTATGTAGGCAAAGTAGTTAAGGTCACAATAAAATATACATGAAAGATTGTCCAAACAAGGACATTTCTCCTGCCTTAGGACATGGAAAGAAAAGAGGCATGCTGGGTGAGCATTTTGCTTGGTGATAAATCAAGAACAGAGGCAGGAATAGGACATGGGCTTTCTAGTTCTCACCTATGACAATGCCAAGAAGTCTCACAAAAGACAAGTTTTATTGCTTATGACTGTCGCCAAGTAAAATAAGACACAGCACACATCTGCAGCTTACGCCTTTACCGTTGCCAACACCCTTCCCACAATTGTTTCAAGCAGTATCATTTGGTATTAATCAACTCTTTTAAAAACCACCCATCTTTTTGTAAAGAGATGATTGTCTACTATTCTCTACAAGGAAATCCTTGCACAGACTGTCCATGGTGGAACTTGGGAAGAGGAGGAGGAGAAGGTCTCCTCGCCAGTCGTAATTGAGAAAGCTTCACTGCAAAGCAAGCCAGCAGTAGTCTCTGGGGTTTGGCAGAGCACGCAAAAGAGAATCTTTGTGTGAGCTGGTGGTCTTCAAAGCTGGAGAAAAAGAGACTGGCTGGAATATGCATCCATGGGAAGTTTAAAATTCAAAGGAAAAAGACAGATGAGATTGAACCTATCTCTATAGAAACATATTGAGTGAAAGATTTCCCCACTTCTCAAATTTAAGAAAATGGAAAACAGACAGTTGGCCCTTGATGGATGCTGTTCTCTGTTTCTTCTGACACAGCATCTTTTGGGGATTGAGATATGCAGGGAATAATTCTTCTAGCCAGTGGCATCAAATCCTTCACTAAATCTACACGAGACCCGGGGAATTTACTGTTGTGCCTACTCCATTTGGACCTTCTAAACTTGCTTCTGAGAGTAGCTCTGGTTGACTACTAATTAGGACATATCCTGAAATTAATACAGTCCCTCCCCTATTGATAAGGGCTCCTCATTCATGTGGAATTATGTCTCTGAAGGACAGGGTATACAGGACACAGTGACAACTATGGAGTGTAGACCAAGGTAGCCACATCCTGATAGTCAGTCTGCCTCCACAAGTACCAGACAAGACACGAAGTCCTTTACTCCTTTGTATGACTTCTTCTCCAGGATGTTTCTGAGGTGTGAGTGCCTTTGTGTACGCAGTACTCAGAACTGTGAAATCCTGCCTATTGCCACCCGGCTCTTAGTGTCTGCAGGAACAGATTGCACTTAAGAGGTTCTCAGTATATATGTTGCAAAATGCTATTAACATTTACTGATAACTTACAACTTTGTAACTGTGGAAATTAAGATGACAGGGTAATGTAGGAATCAGACAATTATTATTCAAATCTAGTTCACTGCTATAAATTTCCAGGTGTCAGTTCTTCTACATGTAACATGGGGATAACAATGCCCGATTTTGTGATGTTCAGGGATAGATGAGGTATTGGTTGGCATGTGTAGCTCTGTATGCCTAAGGAGCCAACTAAGATCAACTCATTAATAGCTCATTTCATATCCCCAGATACAAACCATTTCCAAGACAGAAAAAAAAAAACCTAGACAGAATTCCTTCTTCTGTGTTCCAAACAACTGTCTCCCAATCCGAGCTGTCACAGTTGTGCACCAGAAGTGAACAAAGCTCCGGCCATGCAGAGCGTTTGTAGCCTGGAATCCGCTGCAGCTGTTGGTTATCAGATGAGAACTAGGACTCTCATCCCACACCAAGAACACTGACAGTACCCTCCAGACATCTCTCTTCTCTTAGGTTTTGATTCGTTGCTTGTGGTTTGAATTTTATTGTCTACAGAACTCCTCTGACCTCTCTTCTTCCCATGCAGATTTCAGCTTCATATTCTGCAGCCGACAGTTCACTGCTATCTCCTACCTCATCTTTGGAATACAAAATTCAACATAAGAAGTTAGCTCTTCTCTCTAGGTCTCCCAAAGTTACACAGCCTAAGCTATCAAGAATACAGCATACCCATGCTTTCACACTCCACAACAGTCTTTCATCAACAAACCAAATTTGTCCTTATAAGAATTTTCACATTATTTAGTATAATATTTGTCTCATATTAAATAGTTACATTATGATAACTGTACAGAAAAATAAAACTGTAGTTATAGAAAGCTGAGTGGAGTCTCCTGTCCACAATGATGTCTCGATTAGTAAATGACCATAGGTTAACTCTAATCAGAGGCTCATGAAACTACATGCTCACAAGAATGCACTGTGGCCATGTGTGAGAATAATCCTTCTTAATTCTACTGGTGCTGCATGCACTTATTTCTTTGCAGAGGGCAAACACTTCAAAGAAACAGATTGTCCTACATTTTTACAGTACACACATTCTCAATTTAGCTAGATAGACTCTATCTTCTAATAATGCAATAAAAACCTCATCTGGGATTTAACCCATCCTGTCACAGCGCACACACTGTTCATTTCTTAAGCAGATTCATGGCAGGTATGCAACAGGCTTGCGAACAATCCCCTGTCCTTAATCAAGTTACTGCCGGTGTGTATGTGTTCCCAAATTCAATCTCAAATGAAATTGGCAAAAGTGGTTTGCAAATGCATTTTCTCAAAAAGAAAGAAATGAGACATGGCTTGGCTCTTTCTGACTTAATCCTCCAGCAAACACTTATCCAGATGCACTTACTCCACCCTGTCACAGGAAGGGCCTCGTCATTGTGTCTGTGCTCCTATAATTAAGGCTTTAGGAATGTGGGGGAAAGCTGCTTGGTGTATTTAATTAAAGTTAGTAGGGAATTTAAAGCCAAGAAAGCCTTGTCAGAACTTAGTGTTTAATACAAAGAAACCCAGGTGCTTAGAAATCAACGCCAGGAGAAAGTAGAGGGTTCTTATACTCAGAAAGAACATTCTATGTTCAGCTATCAGATCCCTCAAAAAACACCATAAGATATCAGATGCTAAGTGGGTAGCAAACACAAAAAGCAAAGACTTAACCAAACTAGAGCAATTTGCATAGTTACTCCTGAGATTTAATTCTTCATCTCAAAAGTAAAAAGAAAATTACAGTGATACAGGAACTAATATGAGAGATGAAACTGGAGAACAAACAAAAAGAATAATTTTTAAAAAATGAGACTATTCTAGTTCAAAGGTAGCATGTGACAGGAATTCAGCAGAGTCACCAGGAGAAATGTCACCGTTTGGCACATGGCAAGGTTATGAGGACAAGAAGTAAATGCACAGCTTCCCAGGGGCCAAATCTGGGGACATTTAAATGAATAATGGTCATGTAATTTCAGTAGTAGATTATAAGAAAAGAAAATATTAGAAATGAGCTCATATCAACATTAAAAGTTTTTAAAATAAGTAAATGTGAGAGGAGGGAATTCCGGCAAGATTCGTCTTTGGGATTTAACAGTGAGCAGATGTCCAAGAAGAAAAATGACATTTGTGTGATTTCAGTTCAACCATACACAAAACTCTTAATTATTACAAAAGAAGAAATAGTTCCTCATTTCCATTGAACAAATTACATCTGCAATGACCCTAGTTGAGTAGTATAAGGTCACATTTGTTGTTACTATAATGAACCACTGGAGTCTGAGTACTGTGTAGTACAAAGATGCTAATTGTTCTAAAAATGGAGCACAACATTTGATGATGTTCCCCTAAAGTCTAGTTTTTACAACTTCAGAATGTCACTCAGAAAGTAGTTTGGATCTACTTTCTCTCCTGGAGGTTCATGTTTTGGAAGCCTAAAGGCAAATAGGACTTTTAAGTGTAGGAACTCAACAACACATGGTTAGTTCATTTAGGAATGTGAACCACTGAAGGGATTAAGGAAGGTCACAGGAATCCTGAGTACAAGCTCTCTAGAGGATCACTGTATAGAGTATACAACTAGCCCTTCACCCACCACCTTCTGTCTTCATCATGTGATCATCGCCTCTCAGAAACCATCCTACTATGGTGCTTTCCACCATGAGACCTTTACCAGAGCCAGGCAATGCTGATACTGTGCCCTTGAGGCTGTAAAACTGTGGCCTTCATAAACTGTGCCCCATTATTTCTTTTGTTTTGAAGCAGTGCCAGAACTCAGAGCTTTCTACACGCTAAGGAAGAGCTCTAACACTGAGCTATATTCCTAATGCTATAAACATCTTTGCTTTATTCAGTACAAAGCCTCATGTGTTTCATTACAGTAACAAGGAAAAAAAGGGGATAGCTTAAACAAAAATAATGTCATTGCAGATGCAATATGTTAAATGAAATTGAGATCACACCGGAAGGGGAGCTTAATCCAGTAAGAATGGTATCTACACAGAAGGAAAAAAGACAAAGGCATACACACACAAGAGAGTAGTGTCTGTGATAACAAAAACTGGTATTTCTCTGTGGAACCCTAGGAAATGCCTTAGGATACCAGGGACTGGAAAGAGCAAGAAAGGACCACTCTCCCTCAAGGGCTGAAGAGGTAACAAGGAAAGCTTGATTTCCTGCTCCCAGAGTAAAAAACTGAGAAAACAAATGTCTGTTACCCTAAGTCATGTAGCCTCTAGAGCTTTGCTATGAGAGCATTAGTAGATGAACACAGTAACTTAATTTACAAAACCATAGCAAATATCAACTTAATAAGGTGAGCAAAATAAATATTATTACCAAATACCATGACCTCCTGACACACCCAACTGGGATGGACACAACCTCATGCTCACAATACTCTTGACAAAAAAGTGTATTATCAATTTGATATTTAGAAAATATTAAATTTGAAATTATGAAGTCTACCAAGAAAATAGCTGATACTTAAAAAATAAAATGGCCATAGTGATGAAGAGAAAACAAGGCCCCTTTCCCACAAAAAAAAAAGCCAGAGGCAAAACACCGAGATTAGGAAAAACTAGGGAACTAGAGTCAAAAAAAAAATGAAATGTGGGAAACGGGATTAAGGTAAAATTCAGAAATCTTTTTGAGATTGATCTATTTATTATGAGTGTAAAATTTTTGTTACATATATGTATGTGCAGTGAGTGTATGCCTTGTGTGTGGAAGTCAGAAGGTGGCATCAGATCTTCTGGATGGGGCATTACAGTTAGTTGTAAACTGCCATGTGGGTGGTGGGAATTGAACTCAGATCCTCTGTAAAGGAAACCAATGCTGTTAACCACTGATTCATTTCTCCCGGGCCTAAGTCAGATTCTTTTTTAAGGATATGGTCAAAAAAAAATACTAACTGAATATTAATGTAGTTTTGAGTTTATAGATCACTGTACTGTGGTTGCACAAACGTTGTCACTCTAGGAACTGGGTGAAGATACTGGGTAACTCAGTGTGACTTTTTTGCATTTTTTAAAACCTACACCTCATGTAGGTCAGGCTGGCTTCAAATTCTCAGTGCAGCAAAGGTTGACCTTCAATTCCTGATCCCCGGCCTCTACTTCCCTCAGTTTTACAACTTGCTTTAAGTTTAAAAGTATTCTAATTTGAACTAGTTTTAAAGAGAATTGCAAATAAAATATAATAGATAATATAGGACAAACTGGGCAAGAAAGCTAAAAGAAATACCCCTTGCCATAGAAGAGGCAGGCTTGAAGAAAATAAATGGAAGTAATGTGAGGCCTAAAGCCAGTGAAGATAACTTTGCTAAGCTGATTGATAATGCAGACAAAAGAAATGGGGAAAAAATCCCATTTGTGGGTCTAGTATGCCCCCAAGCAGAGGCAGTAACTTAGTAACTTTACAGCAAGGGCTCTAGGTGTGCCAGAACCTTCCACCACCCTTTGCTTACTCAGCCTAAACCAGGCTCCAGTCCCGTCCTTAGTCCAGTCTTACTTCACTGGCTTTCTCAAATTCCAGCCACAAGGAATCCTGCAGTTTGGCATCCTGTGAATCCTCAGACTCAGATCTCTCCCATCTCTATCAGTGAAGCATTGTGGGTAACTCATTAGAAGTTCAGCTTTCCATTATATTAAAAATTTCAGCTTCTCTGCGACCTTAACATTTTATCCTACTGTCCCTATTATCAGTCATTGGAGAGCTTATATCATACTATAATAAAAAACCTTTGAGAAACAATTTAAATGTGCTTTTCCTTTTGTTCATGTTTCTAGTTAAGCTAAGCATAAACATCTCAACAGACAAATATAAGCAAGGATTTGGGAGTTGAGGGGAAGGGGTACGAAGCTCTGAGGCTCTATGAGAATCAAGTGCCCTATAGTTTACAATGAACAGAGAATATTCCTCAGAAACAAATAACAACTTAGGTTCCAGGAAGATCTTCTAGAAATTAAGAGGGGAGAGAAAAGAAAAGAAAAGAAAAGAAAAGAAAAGAAAAGAAAAGAAAAGAAAAGACAGAGAAATGAGAACAATAAACAAGGCATCTATCCAAGCTCCCACACCAAACTAGAAAAGAACGCTCTCACTGTGTAGGAGGAAGGACCAAAGTTACAAACAGTTGATCTGCCTTCTTTCTTCTATTTCCTAATTTAGTAAAATTCCACTGTTCAAAATACAAATGGGTTGTTGCCCACAACGGGCTCTTTTGGGTACCCAGGCTCCCCTGAGCCTGTCCTTGGAGAAGAGCCTAAGTCATTGCAGCTGGGCCCAGCTCTTCTTTCCTGGGCTCAGTTTTTAGCCATTCTCTGACAAGGACCCATGTTGCTGAGTGAGTCCCTGCAGATTTACACAGCCAGCTCCCTGTCCTCAGACTCCCAACGCAGCAGTAGCATAGAGAGGTGCAATACACTAATGCACCATGCCTTAAACTAATTCCACTGTAGACTCAAAGCCTGCAGTGTGTCTCGCTTTCCCAACAATCCCTTTAGGAGAAAATTCTGGAACTTGTTCAACAATGTGCTTACCGGCCTATGGGAGCTCTGTCTGTCATTTCTTTGTTCCCTCAGGTATATGTGTTTAGAGTTCGTGGTAGTAATGAAGGCTCAAGAGAAGGCTTAAGTTATTCTTGGCTTTCACTGTTGGAGGGCAACAGAACCGCTGACAGGGGGCTTCGTAATTGGGTGTCCCTGGGAACTACCTAAGTGCCTCATTTTATGAAATGCATGCTTTCCTCCACAAGCATGAATCAAAAGAAGTTCTGCCTGGAAAAATCCAACACTGGTGCTTAAAAAAAAATAGTCACTGGTCTCTAGACAGTTGTGAAGCAACCATTATGCTTCACGGGTCTCAAACTCCTGACAAATGGCTTCCAAAGCTTTCAAGAAAGCATGTCACTGGTGCAGTCTAAGAAGTCAAAAGATATTGGCCGTTTGTAAACAATGGTAATTTTACTACCTACACTGTTTGAGTTATGGGACTTATATACTTTTAGAAAACTAACATTAACATACCTGCTTCCCAGGAACATTTTCATTATAAAAGCTAGAAGCCTGATTCAAATTGGTTCAATTCATGGCTAGGAAGAGACATGTAAAGAGTAGATCAGAAATAGAATCATACATGGCTATAAATAAAAAAAAAATTATGTTTGCTATCATTCAACATTGCTATACTATAGCAAATGATGCTGTCTACAATCAACCAGTTTGACAGGTCCATCATCTTTGTTGATTAGATATTCACACAAGTTTCCTAAATGGTAGTAAAATATAGCTTCTAAAGTTTCAAGATTCATGAAATTAAACCTGAGTGGCAGATACGCAAATACACCACATTGCCACTACCATCACTGTTAGCGATGACAAATGCCCACACTTTAGTCACATGCCATTCACTGTGGCTAAGGGTAGGAAGCAATCCTCTTGGACTTGTGGTATGTGTGATCCACATCAGAGCAGGAATGAAAGCAACCTGCCTGACACGTGGTGGGGAAGTTCTCAGAGAGAAGCTCAGAGTAGATATACTAATGTAAGAAGACAGGTTCCAAGCCAAATTCTTCACGTTGTTGGAAATCACAGCGTCCCTAACAGTGTCTATTGGTGCCTAGCATGAAACCTACAAGGAGACACAAGTCATTGCGTTTTTTAAAAGTTTCTTCATAGAGATACTTGTATGAACCATTATGATAAAATAGCCAGTTTTACAACCAGAAATTGCAAGAACCCATCTGTGGATGAATAAATGAATAGCCACAGGGAGTTAATTGCCATTAACCAGGAACTCTTCTGTATCAATTTGAGTTTACACGCCTCTGAGCCTTTATGAAATTACAGAGCTCCTGTTTTCTAAATTTAGCTGAAGGCACAAAATTGAAAAACTGTTCAGTTCAGACAACGTGGAGTTCTGCATTCTGAAGACTTCGGAACACAGTGGGCGATCTGCAGACCCGGCGTCCCCCAGGATGAGCGTTCGAGCCGCTCGTGTACCGTGCTCTTCAAAGGACATTTCAATCATCTGGGAACTGTGATGTGTGGCTTATGGTAAAGCCGGATGGTGGCCAAGAACAATACCGAGTTCTAACCACTGGGAACTAAATGTTGCATTACGACGGGAAAGATGTACTAGCAGGCATGATTTATGCAAAGGCCCTGAATTAGAAAGATTAACCTGGATTATTTGGATAGGCCACAAATTTAGTACCAGGGAGCTTTTCAGATGGAGCAAGACAGAGATCTGAACTGAGGTAGAGATGGTTGTCTGACTGAGAGCGCTGGCTTTAGGTGGTGTAAGAGCTGTGGAAACCCCTAGAAGCTGAAACAGTGGGGCTAAACTTACCCCTGGAGCCTCCAGGAGAGCCCAGTTGTCAATATTGTGGGATCATCAACAGCCCAGCCTGTAGTAACTTATTACATGGGTTATGGATGCAGTTAAACAGCAAATAACAGCAAGAAATAATGCAAAAAATGTCTACATATCAAGCAGGAGGAGGCTGAAGCACCTCAGTCATGCTCTGGTTACTGCCTCCTTAACTCTCTTTCCATATTACAGATCCACTTATAATGATAGATAGGTTAAAAAACAAAAAAAGAGCGAATGGAGAGATGGCTTAGAGGTTAAGAGCACTGGTGGCTCTTCAGGAGGTCCTGAGTTCAATTCCCAGCACCCACATGGTGGTTCCAAATCGTGTATAATGAGATCTGGTGCCTCTTCTGGTGTGCAGGGGCACATGCAGGCAGATCACTATATACATAATAAATAAATAAATCTTTTAAAAGGAGAGGTAGGAAAAAACTACCCAAATCTAGAAAAACCAAAACAACCAGTTGTTGGTTCATGAAATGAAGCAGATAGATATAAATCAAAAAAAAAAAAAGCAGATGGTTCTAAGGAAAGATATGAGAAGAAATTAAAGGGGCCCTGCTAAAGTTAGGTCTGCTGTGCACCTTGCATCCCATGAGGGGTGAATTCTGATGATCCTCACTGTGAGAAAAAAACTTCCTTAAAATAGTCTAACCGATCCATTAAGCACATACATAAAAACCAAACAATAGAGATAATCCCTAAAATGTTGACCCTGAAAGAATTTTCAACAAACCAGTATGAGAAATGCCAAAATCTAAAGCAATGCACACAGGAACATGGGAAACTTTCATTAGGAAAGTGTAGCCAAAAGAATCTAAAAGTGACAAGAGTTCATATGTGAAAGGCAGTAGCAAAAACTTCAAAGGAGTCATTATAAATATGCCAAGAAGCTAAAGGAGCCGTAGTGAAAGACATAAACAGGTAACAATGCGCCATCTAAAAGGGGTGACCAGTGATGTTATAATTGTCACACTGAGAAAGTATAATGGAAATTCTTGCATTGGAAACTTGAAACCCAAACTTGACAACTACAAACCCAAATTTACAAACGGACCAAAACGGGTCTATAGAAGAGTCAGCAAAGCAGAATATTCTCTTAGAGGTCATATGACTTTAAAAACTAAGAGGAAAAGTAAGTATGAAAAAATTAAGAGAGCCTTGGAGAAATAAAGATGTCATTGAACCAATATATAATAGGAGCTCCAGAGAGGCAGAAGAAAGAAAAAAAATCATGGAAAAAATATAATATTTTTCCAACGTGATGAAATATATTTAATTGTGTAGAGCCAAGCCATTGCTTGAACTCAGATTAAGGTAACACAGGTGCACTGTCAGAAACATCAAAAGACAAATGGGGAAAGTCAAGCTAAAATGAAACTTTGACAGCAATATGAAGATCCGTCTCATTCAAGGGACCCCAGAGGGATAAATAGGTACCCCTCCCCCTGTACCAGAAACAGAAGCTAGCAGAAATGGGATGTCACTGTTAAGAGTAAAAAAATGATAGTCAAGAATCTTTTATATCCAATACATTTATCTTTCAAAAATAAAGTCAAAATAAAAACATTTTCAAACACATAATAATAGACAATGTGTTGCTAAAAGCCCCGGCTTGCAAGAAATACTGAAGGGGTCTCTTAAGGATGAAGTGAAAAATACTCACATGCTAAGGGAGTGAATGATAGGAAATATATGCATATGTACTCTTTCCTTTCTCAGCTACTTTAATGACTTCTCAAATTTTGCATGCAAATGGATGGAAATAGAAAACACTATCCTGAGTGAGGTGTCCCAGACCCAAAAAGATGAATATGGGATGTACTCACTCATAATTGGTTTCTAGCCATAAATAAGGACCACGGAGTCTACAATAGGTGAACCTAAAGAAGCTAAGGAAGAAGGTGAACCGAAGGAAAAACATGTAGTTGTCCTCTTCGCTAAGGGAAGTAGACCAAATTTCCGGGGAGAAAATGGGATCTTGGGGGGGGGGGTGGGATGGGGGTAAGGGGAGATGGGGAGAGAAAAGGTAGAAGGGAAGGAGGGGGGACCTGGGAAACGGGAGAATTGGGATAAAGGAAAGGTGGATAGGGGAGCACGGAACCACAATTCTTAGTTAAGGGAGCCACTTTAGGGTGGGCAAGCGACTTGACCCTAGAGGGGCTCCCTAGTGCCCAAGATGAGGTTCCCAGTTAGTTCCTTGGGCAGCTGAGGATTGGGAACCTGAAATGACCCTATCCTAGAGCAATACTGACGAATATCTTGCATATCATCATAGAATCTTCATCTGGTGATGGATAGAGACCCACACAGGAGCACTGGACTGAGCTCCCAAGGTCCCAAGGAGGAGCAGAAGGAGGGAGAACATGAGCAAAGAATTCGGGACCACGAGGCGTGCATCCACCCACTGAGACAGAGGAGCTGATCTACGGGGAGCTCACCAAGGCCAGCTGGACTGTGACCGAAAAAGCATGGGATAAAACCGGACTCTCTGAACATGGCGAATAATGAGGGCTGATGAGACACCAAGGACAATGGCAGGGGGTTTTGATCCTACTTAATGTGCTGGCTTTGTGGGAGCCTAGCCAGTTTGGATGTTCACCCTCCTAGATATGGACGGAGAGGACCTAGGACTTAACACAGGGCAGGGAACCCGGACTGCTCTGTGGACTGGAGAGGGAGGGGGAGAGGAGTGGGGGGAGGGGGAGAAGGGTGGGAGAAGGGGGAGAAGGGTGGGAGGAGGGGAAGGAAAATGGGAGGCTGGGAGGAGGTGGAAACTTGTTTTTTGTTTATGGTTTTTTTTCTTCTTTTCGCAATAAAAAAAAGAAATACTGAAGGGGTCTCTTAAGGATGAAGTGAAAAATACTCACATGCTAAGGGAGTGAATGATAGGAAATATATGCATATGTACTCTTTCCTTTCTCAGCTACTTTAATCGACATCAAATGTAAAATAAACATTGTAACTATGCCTCCTTGAAATGAAGTCAGCATAAATCTGAAAAGGTTTGATAAATAAAAGCATATCTTTAAGTCCTAAGAATAACTTCACAAAAGAAAAACCCCATTGAAGGCATTAATGATCTATCACTATAACTTATTTATCTCTACACACATATTTATAAATAATAAAATATGTATTTAATATATTTGATAGACTTTTAAAATGTCTGAAAGACTTCATGTGCTAGAATCTTAGTTTCAAATGTGGCAGTGTTTGGAAGAATAAGGTTATGGATTCAAAGCTCGTGTGCTGTTTGATATTAAGGACTCTGGAATATGTTTATTCTGTGGCAGACTCACTCTTACTCTTCTGTCACAACGTGACATCACGAGGTCTCAATGCCCTGTTTGAACTTGCCAGCCTCTAGAACGAGGAGCCAGTGACTAGCATTTCACTGTAGCTATCCAGTCTCAGGGGTCCTTTTTTATATAGCACCACAAACCGATTAAATGATGTAATAAATGGGCTAAGCGACAGAGATGGAATGAAAAAGATTTCCTAGGTGCATGAAATATGAAAAAGTTAAGTGGCATATACCATACCAATAACGATATGAATAATATTATGTGTGAATGGATTAAATAAATCAAGCAAAAAGAGAGATTGCCAAACTAGATTATGAATAGAAAACTGGGCTCAACTATATATCCTTGTCTACAGGAGACAAGTTTTGTTTACTTTTGTTGTAAAAAAAATAGTTTAATAATGGATTTTACTAATATATATGTAGATAATTATGCATTGTTCATATTTGTCCTGACAAACACCTTTCCCATCATTTCTCAATCACCCTCAATGGCCCTCTTCCTCCCCACAAATACACCCCTTCTGTTTACACGTTATAACATATGTACTTAAGTCTAGATTCTGTATTTGAGGGAAATATACAATATTTTGTCTTTCTTCCTCCACATATTACCTTCTCTATTCCTTGTATATCTTCTTTCTTCTCATAGGCTCTATTCTATTTTCATGTCATATACACACACACACACACTCGTGAGCACACCCATACCCACACACACACATTCAACTCTACTTTCTGTTTATGAGAAATATATGATATTTCTCTTTCTGAATATGGATTATTTCGCTATTATGGTGGTCCCCAATTTTTGCACATTATCTAAAATTACATAATTTAGTTTTTCTTTGTAGTTAAATAAAACTCCCTTGTATGTACCACATCCTCTTTTTCCACTCTCCTGTTGAAAGGCATAGGCAGTTGTAGACCACTGGTATTGTGAAGGATGTAGTAATAGACCTTGATGTGCAAGTATCTATATGATAATGTGGTTTACTGGCAGATTCTTTTGGGAATAAATACAGGTATGGTATAGAAAATGTGATATCCCTGGTTTTAGATTCTGAGGGAACTCCATACTAAGTCCATCATGGTTTATATCATACACCAAAAACAAATAAGGGTTCCTCTTTTGCCACATCCTTACCAGTATCTGCTGCCATTTGTATTCTTGCTGATAACCATTCCAAATGAGGATAAGATTGAATCCCGGTGCAGTTTAATTTGCAGTTTTCTAGATGGCTAAGGATGCTGAACACTTCAAGTATTTATCATTGGCAATTTGTATTTCTTCTTTTGAGAAGTGAGGAGATGTGTTTTAGATTCCAATATTAGTACTTTGAAAATAAAGAATGATAGTGGGTTTGTTATGGAAGTATCAAACATAAGAAATTGTGAATAACTATACTAATGGACAGAAAAGATTCTAAAAATACAATCTAGAGAAAATAAGGACATTTATTATGAGAATAGCGCCAGTACATGAGGAATATATACAATGGTTATAAATATTTATGCACAAACAACATGGCAGATGAATTAGACACAGAATTGAGAGAAAATACACAGTTCCAAGTAATAGTGGATACTTAATTCCCATTTACCTGAATGACAGGAAAGAAACAAGAACTGGAAGAATTTGACAGTCCTGTAAACCAGCTAGACCTTTCAGATATCCCATGGAAAATTAAGCCCAATAGTTGCAAACTATTTCCTCTAAAGAACAACAAGAGACAAGCAAGATTACTTCGTGGGCAAAGGTACTTGATGCCAAGCCTGACAACCTGGGTTTAGTCTCATAATCCATATGATAGAGAGATAGAAAAGAGTCTCAATAGGCTTCCCTCTGACCTATAAACATATACTGTGGCACAAACACACCCACACACAATTAATATATAAATGAAAAGATAAACCTAAAGGAAAATAGATAGATGATAGATAGATAGATAGATAGATGATAGATAAGATAGATAAGAGATAGATAGATAGATAGATAGATAGATAATAGATAGATAGATAGATAGATAGATAGATAAGATGATAGGTAGATAGATGATAGATAAGATAGATAGGTAGATATAGATAGATGATAGAAAGATGATAGATTAGATAGATAGACAGCAGATAGATAGATGATAGATAGATAGATACATAGATAGATATAGATAGATGATAGAAAGATGATAGATTAGACAGATAGACAGCCGATAGATAGATAGATAGATAGATAGATAGATAGATAGATAGATAGATAGATAGATGAAAGAACACCTGAAGGTGGGCTTGGTATCATAGGTGCCTGTAATCCAAGATACTTGAAAGGCTGAGGGAAGAACTGCAAATACAAATCCTGCCTGGACCACAGAGGAGGTCAACAACAGCCCAAGTAATTTAATGAGGCCCTGTTTGAAAATCTTAGAAAAGATATGTTATCGAGTTATGCCTTAGTGAAGAAGTTCTTACCTAGCATGCATAGAGGGCATCAATAAAGACAAAAATTCATTCTCTATACAGAGAAATGGAAAATTTTCAACTAGACAATAGTCCAAAAGAAAGAACCCATCAAATTACTGAAGCAATAAACAGAATAGTTATCTATTCCTGACATTGTGGAAGAGAAGTGTGAGCAACTTTACCATACTGTGAAAATCTAAATACGGGGTTAAGTAGATGTGTACAAGGCCACAGAAAGACACTGACCTCTAACCCACAGGAGCAAAAGAGAATATCTAAATCAACTTTACAAGTAAAAACACAGAAAAGAATTAATCATCACAGAAATACATATATACACACATGTATTTTTTCTTTAAATTTTTCTGGGTCAGTAAAATAGTTTAGTCAGTAAAGACATCTGCAGTCAAGGCTGACCACTGAGTCTGACCCTGTGTTCACATGGTATAAAAAGTTTGCTAACATCTACAGGTTGTCTTCCTCCACACATGCCTGTTGCACACACACACACACACACACACACACACACACACACACACTTGTGTGTGAGCACAAAACAAATGAGTGTACTCTAAATTTTTTAACTGAACATTTGAATTTATGTTTTTGTATGTGGATGAATATATAGGCTCATGCTTATACCCTAGCATAATAAACAACTTTTGAAAGTCAAGTGCTATGAACTCCAGGCTACTTTGCCCACAAGATCCTATCTCCACCATGATCGTGTTGAAGGACCCTTGGGATGACAGACTCATGAACACTGCATCTAGCTTGCCACTTACGTTCTGGAGGCCAAGCTCATGCCTGATTGACTAGACCTTTACCACCCAGCTATCTCACACCGTTTCCCTAAACCCAAGAATTTAATTTATTTTTAGTCAAAAAAAAAAAAACTGTTTACAACAAAATGAAAAAATGAGGCCTAACTGGCTTCTCTGGTGGAAAAGAAGATGATTTGCTATTGCAGAGAGAGAGGAAACAGCAGAGAGTGGAGAAAATTCAGAGGTTTTTAGAGCATAAATCTCCTGTAACACTAGGAAGATATTTCACTATGCATTTTTTGAAAACTCAAAGGACACACACCAAGACTGAACCCTAAGAAACTCAGGACTTCAGGTGAGGGGACATGTGGGTGACAGCACAGCCTATGTCACAGCGTGTCCGTGGAGGGGAGGTGATACAGTCCAATGATGAGAGTCCTGTAATTTCTGCTCAATTTTGTTAATTAGAAAATCAAGAATAAAAGAGAAACTAAAGTACTGACATGAATTAAATACTGCACAGCTGAGCCCCCAAATGCTTAGCTAAATCAAAAGAGAATTTTTAAAGATTGCACATTGTCTGATCTCATTGATGTGAATGTTCAAGATAGGTAAGTCCATAGGGACTGAAAGTAAATTAATGCCTGCCTGGGATCCCAGAAGATGGGGAAATTGCAGCGATGGCCAAGCGGTACGCAGCTTCTTTTAAGATAATGAAAAGACTCCAGTAGTGAAGGTTGTTCAGCTCCATCAAAGTATTAAAACTCAGAATGATCATTTTAAGTGAATTTATGGCAGATGGATAATATCTTTAAAAGCTACTTTAAATTACTTAAAAGCACAAACAATCTCTGAAAATTAGGAAAAGTAAATTTTTACAGGACAGAACAAAGCAGCAACAGAGCAAGATTGTAGCGACTGTAGCTTTCCTGGGTAGGATTGCTGGTCTCTTCTAAATCCTGATGTTTAGGAACCAGGAAGAAATGAGCAGGTCATAGGAAAAGTGGGGTTTGGGAATCACACTGTCCCTGCATTAAATCGGCTCTTGTCGTCAGGGTCACTTTAAATACCCGCCAGCTCAAGGTACTCTCAACAAATCACATCTAGGACTGAGGTGGAATTCATAAGAACAATCTTATCAGTTGTAATTAAATACACTACATATGCATAGCTCATAAATCTTCAGTCTAAAAATAATATACAGAAAAATGTGGCCTAAGTTACCCAGAATGCAATTGGAGCGAAAGAAAGAAAGAAAGAAAGAAAGACAGACAGACAAGTCGGTCTTTCCCACATCAAAATTCCAATTTAGGACAAGCTCATATCCTAAAACGACAAAACACAGTAAGACACAATCCTCACAGACAGAGAAGTAAGGGCTAAAATAAATAGCTAGCACACTCACCCTTAAAATATCAAGTTATATGACAACAACAAAAATGGCTTTAATTGTTGGCATGTCAAGCCAGAACTGTTAGTGCAAACTCAAGAAGAAAAACCAATACAAAATTAAATAATGCTATCCAGGCAATTATCCTGTCATATAGAGAACCAAAAATTAATTGAACTATACTTTTAAGAGCTGTAATTTTTACTAAATGCCTGTTACAAAAGAATTCTTATTTTGATATTATTTTTAGTAAAGTATCTAGGTGCTGAGACCCATAGCCAAACACTAGGCAAAGCCAGAGAAACTCTGCAGAAGAGAGAAGGAAGGATTGTAGGAACCAAGGACAAATGTGGACATTGGCCACAAAATCAACTAGGCGGGGTTCATAGGGGGTCACAGAGTCTTAAGGGACAAACACAGACCCTGAATGGGTCTGAACAAGGTCCTCTACATAGACCTATGGTTGTGTAGCTTGGAGTTTTTGTGGGACTCCCAACAGTGGGAGAGGGGGTGTCTCTGACTCTTTGGACTATGCTTGGGACCATTTTCTATCTACTGAGTTATCATGTCCAGCCGGATTCTGAGGGTTTGTGCCCAGTCTTGTTAGACCACGTTCAGTGGAGATCTCTGGGATACCTGTTTTTATTTTTTATTATTTTTTTAAGGAAACAGAGGAGGAATTATTCTAGGGGGCAGGGAATGGGAGAAGTTGAGGGAAAGGAAAGTACAGTTGTAATGTAATATATAAGAGAAGAATAAAAGTTGGTTGGTGGTTTTTTGTTTGTTTGTTTGTTTTGTTTTCCTAGGAAGAACTCCCAGACCTTGGGATGGAGATAATTTCATGTAAACTACATGGCAGCAACATATCACATAAGAAGAGTTAAGGATGCAGTCACAAAACTTTTTACAGTACTAGATAGCCATATAGCAGCATGGGGTAATTTAAATGTCATTGATAATATAATTCAGCTACCCATAGAGGTGGGGACTAAATGTCGCCCTAACAGTAAACCTGGAAAGTATGTTGAAGGTTGATTGATTGATCTTTTTACTTCTTCCTAGTATTCCTGATTCATCCATCCAGTCACCATCTTTGACTGACCACAGACATGAACAAGAAACCTGAATGTTAATTCCTGCTCTCATTACCTTCTTAGCCCTAAGAGTGTGAGTGCTTACACAGTATGTCTGGTGAGATTTTGACCTAGGAAAGTGACTTCCTCTAGGGGACGGTGTCTAACACACATTAGAAAGGAAGGAACTGGGTAGGAAGGACAACAGCCAGTAGTGAAACTGGGAAGGGATTTGAATCAATATAACTGGAAGACATTGACAGAAGTAGAAAAGAAGGACAAAGGATTGTGTGCAGTCAATTGAAAATAGTGTCACAATACTCCTGTTACACAGTAGAGTACATCATCCTGTGAGCTGCCATGCAGGTGCCGGGAATTGAACCAAGGTTCTCTGGAAGAGCAGCCAGCACTCTTAACTGCTAAACCATCTTTCTAGCTCTAAACTGCATCATTATGAAGAGAGATTCCTTCAGTACTTCATATCTCCCAGTAGCAACACAATTCCCCAATGCTTTTATTTAGCAAATGCAAAGGTTTGTATCCGGAAGCTTTGTCTTAGATTTGACAGGCAGCCAACTGAATTCTGTAGAAAGAAAGGAGTAAGAGGGAGCAGTTACCTCAATAAGGACGGTGCTATATAATAAACCTGGATCAAAAGGAGCCAAACGGTAGCCAGGAGCAGGGATTTTTCTGCAAGATACGCTGCATGCAGTTCCCAAGATGACAAATACTTGATTAGGGTCAAGTGTCTGCAAAAGAGTTCAATTTTCATCTGACATCGCGAGCTTGCACCTGGCACATGGAGAGAAGGGAGAAAATTCCATAGAGATGGAAGATAATAGAGATGATGAATGTGTGGAGCAAAGGCGCTGCTTTAAAGCGCATTAACTCAGAGGCGGTGGATGGTTTCTGAGCGCGTAGATTCTGTAACCGAGTGTGCAGAAACACCTGGTTCCCCTATATCCTACCATGGCTCTTCTGTTGTCTGAAGGACTTAGGAAAAGTCCGATGCTCTTGGCGTCTGTAGAGAAGAAGAGACATTGCTTCAGAACAGAAAGTTCGATGCTCTAAATTTCCCCTCGACAGATAAAAGAGAAACGGGATGCCGTGCTGCCGACATGCATGCTGTGTCAGAAAGTTGATACCCACGTCTCACTTTACAACATAAAAGTTTCATTAGCAAGGTTGAACCTGCGAACTGTTGAGTAGACACCGCAAATAGGCATGTTTTATGCTGCGACTTTTAAGAAAGAAAAATGGTGTGTGTCTTGAGTCATGACTGGCTGCGGAGGACAGGGAGAGAATTTTCTGACACCGTATCAGGAAGTCAGGGACGCCATCAGTTGTCCCTGATCTCATGTCCTGGATGCTGAAACTTACCAGAGATAAGTCCCTAACCCCCTTTTTTTTAAATAGTGCGGCTATTGCCTAAATAACAACCACTGAATATCAGTAACCTAAAGGTCATTACAATAAAGTTTCCACATAGCGTCACCTCGCTCAGTAAAAAAATTAGTATTCTTATCTTTTAGGAAGCCCTCAGGGGATGTCTTGGTAAAGTTCCACAGCTGCTGAATATCGGATCTAAAATTCATATCCATTTCAGTTTGATTTCAAAGCCAATGTTGTGAATGACCGCGTAATAGCTTGACTAACCATGTATTTCATTTTAGCCCTCTACCTAGTCTGACATCCATCCTGTATTGCTATTAATAAGAGCATAGGTACTTACTACATTTTGCATTAATAGACCACAAAACATAGTTTAATCACTAATAAAACCATTTGACCAACCAAGCATTAACAAGATATTAATATTTAAAAAAATACTGAGACAATGTCCACCCACCAAACCTCTGTATCAATTTATTTCTACTGCAACCACTGAGTGTTCCTTGTGATATCAGGATTATGCTTGAGTCTACCAGACCTAAGGAGCTCCCAGAGGAGTTGGGGGAGTGGCTATAGACAAATGACACAGAAGCTGCTATCTTGACATCCTGTGCCCTATTCCCTGATGCAGAAATATCACGAGACACCCTCTAAGCTGGTGGTTCTCAATCTTCCTAATGCTGTTACCCTTCTATACAGTACCTCATGTTGTGGTGACCCCCCAATCATAAAATTATTTGTGTCGTTACTTCATAACTCTTATTTTGCTATTGCTAGGAATTGTAATGTAAATGTCTGTATTTTCCAATGGCCTTACATGACCCTGTGAAAGGGTTGCTTAACCCACAAAGGGGTTGAGACCCTCAGGTTGAGAACTACTGCTCTAAGCCATCGCTCCCTGGGGGTTCCAGCTACCATAGCTGAGCATGCTCAGCACCACTCCTTGAACTGACTTCTTCTTTGCTACTCCCCTACTTGCATATCACACATCTCTAACAAAATTATTCAGATTCAGTTGCTTTGTAAGATGAAGTTATTTATTTGGATTCAGACATGGTTTAACATGTGAGCTGAAAACAGCAACTGTTTCCTAACTGTTCTTCTATATATGACAATAATAGCTTGTTTGCCCATCCTCCCTTATGATAAGTTTGTCTCCAAAGGATAATGACATACTTATTTATTTATTTTCATTGACATCTTTTTATTGAATGTATGTTCTGAAGTTCGGCCTTGTGACCCAGATGGAGCTACTCTTGATGCTGAGGCAGAAGGATCTCAAACTCAAGGCCTTTAGGAGCAATATACAGAAGACTTGTTTTTAAAACAATAACAATAATAATAATACAAAAGGTTCTATAGCTGTAGCTCAGCAGTAGGGCACAAGCCGTAGGTTCAATCCTCAGAGCAAATAGACATGATAGAGCTAGAGATAGATAGAAAGATAGAGCGAAAGGGAGACAGGTACAGGTACATAGAGTGAAGGAGATAAAAATAAGAAAAGAGATAGAAATAGAGATAGAGAAAATAACAGTAGAATCCTTCCCCTTTCACATAATTGGATAAGTCAAAAGAAAGCCCTCGTGCCTCCAATGTGACCTTGTTTCTCTTTTCTCTTTCCCTCTCACCCTCTCCCAAGAGCAAGATCATGAAAGCAATAATTAAGCTAAACTTAGGTTCTATAACTATTGAGAGTCTGAACTCAGGTATCAGTAGGGTTGGCCTCTCCTGAAAACCCTGCTCAATCCCTTTCCTCCTGTGCACAGTGTCTTCTTACCTTGTCCTCACACAGCCTTCCTATTGTATATGTCCGGGCATACATTTCCATAAAAGCAGAAGCAATGGGATTCCATCTCACATCAGTGTTACAAGTTACGTCAATCAGAATAGCTGATTCTACTACCGTACTATTACTGATGCACAGTCAAAGATTCGTAATTATTTTCTCTATTATTTAGTTTGTTCAAATGTAAAATTATACCTACAAATAAGAGAATATACCATGGGAGTATAAGAAGATAAACCCTAGGCAGCTGCTAAGATTATGTTTGATGTCTTTGAAGGCAAACAAAGAAGAAAAGCTGAGAGGCCCATAATTATTCATGTCATGGTTGAAGCCACTCATCAAGACAGGCAGCCCCACACTGCCACCTTCATCATAGTTCCTAGTATTTCATTCTCTTCCACCATGAGCACAAAGTGATTCTTGCTCAACCCCTCTCTGCAAGCGACGCAAAGTCAACCTAATCAGCCAACAACGGGGAATCGCAAATGTCCAGGGGCTCATGATTCATTGCTCAGGGGACAGCTTTTGCAGTCCTCATCAGTGATTAAATATTTAGGGCCAGGAATGTCAGCCACAGAGAAAAGAAAACACTGTATTTCCTAAATGTCTTGGAAAGAACAATGAAGGCTGCCGGTCAATCAGTCAATCATGGGAAAGGCAAAGTCTGGCTACATCATTAAAAGGGACAAAGCATAGACCATGCTCCAGGTCCACTCCCTTGCTTTCTCCCTATTAGACAATACTGGGACACCTGTGTTTGATTTTAGGCCAAACTTGAAGTAAATCTCATCACAAAGGACGAAGAATTACAGATATTATATAAACAGTGTGCTTTCTCTCACATCCTAGGTGAACATGATTATGTTTGTTGTCGGGGGTTTTGCGGGTGTAGGGAACCAGGGACTGTCACCCTACACTGGTTCAGAACAGAAGACAGCCTTCCTCCTGTTTCATGGCATAACAAAAGAATAATCTGCCTCCAACCCCTCACAAACAAAGCCAACAACTGCAAGTCCTGATTGGACTGACGTTTTTAAGTTGGATGCGAAATCGTTTTAATTTGATATAGACATTTGTGCTTAAAGTTTCATTTCCTCCGTTCAATGCCAGGGTTCTGGGCTTGAGTCTGAAATACTGAGTTCTCCTGCCCGATTTAGATTTCTCCAATTTCAGCTGGGGACAGACTTGACCCAGACAAGGAAACGGAGCCTAGGGTACATTTGCATATTTTAAATCAAATACCTGTACTCCAGCTACTGACTAAACATTGCACAGGCTCTCATGACTTGACCTCCAAACACTGTGCCGCCTGTCATGACTCAGTGCGCAGGCCTCATTAGATGGACGGCCTCTCATTGGGAGAGCCTTGCTCCATACTAGAATTCTTTACAGCTGCGTAGATTTGAAGAGGAGTTCAGCTGGTCCCTTCTGTCACTCATTCTCACGTCTCGTCTGTGAACTAACACCATATCTCTCTGTCGGGACAAACCGATGCAACAGAGGTCCCCCACTCCAGACCTTGGCAGTTTCCTGCCACACCAACCGAAAAGCAGTGATTACTCCAGCCCCTGCTCCCACTTGGCTATTAAAATGGATCTTTCTTTTCATCAAGTGTTCCTAGCAGCCCCTGGTCACCTGATCCACCTGATCCAACATGGAAAGCCTTCATAAGCCGGAAGTGGCAGGACAAAGGGCTGCCTTGCTACACCTGAGCACACTCGCCTCACCCCTTTCAGGAGCAATATGGGATGGATCGCATGACCAGCCTGGACTTAATCTCTCAATCTATTCTCCACCCTTTCCTGATGGCCAGATTTGAACCACTCCTCCAGGTTTGACTTTCTAATGCTGCTGAATGGATTGCTAATTTTTCTCTAACCCTAATAACCATGTCTATTTTAGAGACAAAAAATAAATGATTTTAAGTCATCTATGAAGCATACCTGTAAAAATTAATGAATGCCTCTGTAACTTCATTTTCTGAAACTCATGTGTCATTGTTCTAGAATCTTCCTGGAGTCCAAAAAGGTTCCATAGCACACAGTTTTGGGTGTATGCAGCTACTGTCTGAGCATAAAATGCCTGGTCACTGCATGCACTATGTTCCAACAGAGGAAGTAGGGACTCGAAATATAGCTCCACTATGTAGCCCTATTTTTAATCACATACGTGACTTATTCTGAAGTAAAAACTCTAGACCTAAAACTGCATATAAGGTGAATAGAAATAAGTAGTAATTATGAGATAAACATTGTATAATTTGTGTATATGCAAAAAGGAGAGCGGAATGAATTAACTTAGGGCAGCAGCAGCACTAAATGCTCCCTTGTTAAATATTACCCAGAAATCCACCTTTCTTAAAGTTCTGAAAGCTACAAGGAAAGAGGTTTTTCACTGAATGATCCCTAATACATTTACATTTTAAATTACATCCCTGAAGGAGCCGAGAGAAAGTGGTGATTTTTCTTACTTTCAATGTCACTTGGTATTCCCTTTACTTCTCTCTCTCTCTCTCTCTCTCTCTCTCTCTCTCTCTTTCTCTCTCTCTGTAGGTCAGGACAAGATAAAGGTCTGGAAATGGAAAGCACCTGATGGCAAAGATAAAAAAGTCACAAACTTGACAGGGAGACGCAGCTACTTATCGTATGCATTGGCCGAGGTGGAACAGGGCATGATGAAGGAAGGCTCCCTTGCCAAGAGAATTAAACAAATTTCCATCTTGGTTCCGAGCTGCTTCTTTCCAAGCTGTGGAATGAAGGTGTTTGAGTACAAATGACACCCTACAGTCAAAATGAAAAAGCTCACTCCTTCAGGGAGGGAGTTTCTTTAATGGGTTTTTAAATGTGCCGGGTTGTTTTTGCCAAGGAGCCTGCATTGTCCCACCGAAGCAGAAATGCTGTTTTCTTCAGTATGACCCATTGCTGGGCTGACCCATCGCCCCAGGGTCCAGCTTCGGACCTGAATGGAGTCTTGTGTGGCTGCTTCCCATGCTCCGCCGCACAGTCATGTGGCAAAACCGAATTGTTTTGATGAGAGCTAGAGAACAGGCTATGTTTAGACAGACTGGGTCTGTTTTTACCCATTGAAGGGGGGCTGCTAAAACTGCTGAGCTGTCATTAAAGCACATAGTGAGGTGCCCAAGACAAAACAGCAAGAAGTAAATTGGCTTTGTGCAGCCAGGCACTCTGAGTCCGGAAAGACATGCAGTGTTCCACAAACTCCATTTAATGGTGCAGAGGAGAAACCAACACTTAAATCAGTTGTGACTGAGAGGATCACCTTGAATTAGATTCCAGGAAACAAAGGGGGAAAAAGTTTTGAGTTGCAAGCACTGGCCAGCAAATTGGGCAATGTTCTTGGGTGCATTAGTCAGCACAACAAAAATTCATGAATTTGGCATAATCAGACATAAAAAATAAAGGACGTGTTAGGCCTTCCAAATCAAAGCAAGAATTATACAATACTTTACAGTACTTCTTGGACTCCTGCCCTTGTCTTATAGCCCCAAGCTGAAAACTTTTACAAACAAAGATTTTATTTAATGTCTGAATTCCAAAAGAGCAATTTGTGATTATCGCACCATCCTTGGTATGAAAACAAACATCTTCAGTGGGATAACACTCCTCCCAACTCCTCTTTACACTGCTGATTTCATTGGCCTTGGATAAATAATATTTCCTACCCCATTTAATTAATCCTAAATTCTGAATTATAAACTGGCAAAGCCAGATATTGCTGTGATTTGAAACAGAAGAGGCTTCTGTGACTATTTTGATGAGCAGACATGCAATTCCTTCCTCATCACTTTGGAGACAGTATTCTCTGAGAAGAGTTCCTTCTCATTCAGTTGATAGCTAACCTGACCTACCTTGGAGAGGAAGAGTATCTCTAGGGCAATGCTGGGCAGATGTTGGAATAGCAGGCATTCTTAGAGAGCTCTAAACTGACAATGGAATGCTACTCTTTCCCCATCCAAATTATATTAGCTCAATATTCAAATAAGAGCCTCAGCATGTCTCACTACAAGTGGCCAGTAGGACGTCCAGCGGTGAAGAGCCTCTGTTGCTTGCAATCAGGGCCATCGTGCAGGCACTATGGTGGTGTAGCAATGGATGAAGAGAGAAACTGGGGAATAAGCATAGAATGAACCATCCTGCAAAGTGAGATGATGCGGGAGTGATTTCTTATTAATAAAGAAACTGCCTAGACCCATTTGATAGGCCAACCCTTAGGTAGGCGGAGAAAACAGAACAGAATGCTGGGAGGAAGAAGCTGAATCAGGAGTCGCCATGATTCTCCCACTCCAGGCAGACGCAGGTTAGGATCATTCCTGGTAAGCCAGCTTGTGGGCTACACAGATTATAAGAAATGGGCTAGTCCAGGTGCGACAGTTAGCGGAGAAAAGGTTAGATATAATGGGCCAAGCGGTGTTTAAATGAATACAGTTTGTGTGTTGTTATTTCAGGGCATAAGCTAGAGCTAGCCATGTGGGTGGCCGGGTGCTGGGGACGCAGCCCCGCTGCTCTTATTTCAACAGTGAGACAAAGATTCATGTACTTGGTTGTGTTTGCTTGGTCCATTCTCTTGCTACTTTTCTAGAACTTTTTTCATACTTAATGCACAATCCTGATCAAGTGAAAAAACTCCCTTTATATTGTATAACAACACTCCCTCTGAGTTGAGGTATCCCATCTTGAGCAGAGATTCCTGAGGGCTCAGAAAGGTCCAAGTTAGAACATTTTCTTCAAAAAGGAGTATATGGGGAGGGATGGTGTGGTGGTCATGAAACTTCTTACGAAGTAAACAACTCACAAGTCTCAAGAAATTCCTAAAATAAACAAGAAATAGAAGTCCCTTCCAGGGTTAAAGAAGCAATAAACAGTTGGTGGGGGAATAAACTCTTTAATCTGTTGAGCTGTGTGCGAGTCACACAGAAAGTCTTGTATTTGTTTACTATTTTTCAGTAGTCATACTTGTTCCTCTAAGTAATCTTCATTAGAATTCCTGTAACACCAATAATCCCAATTGGTTCACCAAATTGGGCTTCAGTAGAATTAATACTTTAGTCTATGACTAGTGCTCTATCCATAGTGAGCAAGTGTTTGCTCATCTCTCCCCAGGAAAAATTTCACATGGAACTATCACAACTTGGATTTCATCAGTATTCTTATATCTCCAACCACTCCTCTCTCCACATGAAGCAGATAAACAAGTGTTTCACCCACATCTTTGCCTAATAGGATTTTCCTTCACAATTTTCTACGGAGCAATCTCTGAATGAACGACTAATATGGATGCGAAATACTTTTTCTTCTCTGGAAAAACATATTGTGAACACATGAGGTAGGGCTAGACTAATGTAAGTAGGGACATCTGGGTACGGTCTACCTGTTTATGTAACTTATCAATGTCTCTGACTCTACAGACGCTTAATGCCAAATATGCCCATTTTCACCACACAGTGGATTATTGTTGCCTGCCTAATCTCATTTCTTGAGGCATTTGGTAATGCATAGCTCATGGTAGGTAGCGCTGGTTGTGTAGATAATGGGTGAGTCCAACCAGTTTCTCAGGCTCTAATAAAGTCACCCATGCCAGGAACTACCTTTAAATAAAGAACATTTGTTTACTTCAAAAGGCATAACTTTATTCAAGAACTAAGCATGTTGGTTCTGCAGGGTTTTTCTTTCTGATAGAAATTTGGATGGGAATTTTTCTGAGATGTTCCCTAGATTCTTTATCCATAATAGACATATTTGACATCATCCAACCTGTTAACTTATAACAAATTTAGAGGCAGGACACACTGTCCTGCTAAGCAACTGTCTTGGTCTACATTCTACTCCAATGTGGCCCCCTTGAGGGTCGCTGAAGAATGAATCAAATGTATAATCTTGGATGTGAGATTGTTTGTATATCCACAGAGATCCAACCATAGAAGTTATAGCAAATTATCCCTTACAGTGACTTGTATATTCACTCCAATAACCAAACGTTTTATCAACATGGGTTACTTCAGTAAACTGTTGTTATAATCACATTGCTGTCAAGTTAGTGGCCTAAAATAACATTGTTTAGAAATTATCTGACATTTTCTTTTAGGGATCCAGAATCCAGATGTCGCTTAATTGAGTTCTCCACTTTCAGGTTTCAGGAGGTTACAATCTAAGCATGAGAAGACCTGAAATTTCATTCAAGGTTTGAGAATATCCACTCTTCAATCTCCTTTGAGTTGTTGAGAGAATCCCTGTCCATGTATCTAAATGGTCAGGTTGTTCCCATCTTCTCATTGACTGCTATCTGGTACCCACTCTTAGTTCTAGAACATACTTTCAGTTCCCTGCCAAATGCAGTCTTTCGCTTCTACACAGTTAGTAGGTGACTCATTCTTCTGAAGGAGAATCTAATTTTTCTATTAAAAGCATCCCTCTGACTAAGTCCCATCCAACTAAAAGAACTGTTTTACCTCTCTCACTTCCCTTTTATTTATAAATCTGGGACTCCAACTGGAAGCTTTTCTAAAGTAGGCATCCACTCTATGATTGAGCTCCCAGGCATGGGCAAATTCAATCTTATTAACTAACAATATCTGACTTGGTACCTTCATCACATCTGCAAACCTACAATCTTTATCATAAAACACGATCTAAATCATGAGAGTAAAGCCCAATCACATTCACAGGTCTCAGCCAATTCAGCGAAGATAATACGGCTAGTATTCAGCAAGGATAGAATCATGAGGTTCAGTTTCAATTTGTCTTGCACTGCCTATTTCTCTTTTAGGCTTTTTCCATTCAACCATTTTGAAAATTCTCAGCCTTTATGTACTTTTAGAGGACCCATTGAAAAAAATTTAAAATTTTTCATTCAGTCCTCTCTTTATGCCTCTTTTAACTATTATCTCAGGCAAGAGGTGATGACTCAGCAGGTAAAGGCACTTGCTGCCAAAACAGATGACCTGAATACCACCCCTGGGACTGCTAGGATCGAAGGAAGAAACTGGCGTCCACAGTTTGTTCTCTGGTACACATAAACTACAGCATATGTGTGTGCATGCACGTACATGCACACACACACAGGGAGAGGGCCATAAGTATAATTGTTAACAATTTTAACTAATATCCTATTTAACTAGTGTCCTATATTTTCTAGTTTCTTTTTCTTTGCTTTGTTTGAGGTCATACGTTTTTATTGAAATTGCAAATAATATTCTTTTGGGTAATGATCCAATTATAAAACACAAAAGAGAAGGCCATTGTGGTAAAATAATAAAGAATAGGGAAAAAAGGCACAATTGCAACAGAAATTTTGTGAAAAAGTAAAAATAAAAGACACATGTGGTAGAGAGCTTAAATTATCAGTCCTATGCCCTTTAAAACCTTGCAAAGGAACAAGAAAACTGAATATTAATGTGAAAACTATCAATACTCACTCATGACTTAAATCAGTCTTTTCCAGATGCCACTAAGGTAACCTCTGGCTATCAAGTCTTCCCACCTACATTTATGTTGTTTTATCTCCAGCACCGTGGAGATTTTTAACAGTGGGTAATCAAACAGCACACAGTAAAAGTATTAATGTATCAAACATTAATTATCTTAGCAATTTTATTTGTGCTTATGAATTACATTTTTATCAACTTGTTTTATTGTTTTCAGAAGTTGTTTGTGAATTTTTTAGAAATCCAAAAGTTCTTCCACTGTGTAATTCTCATGTGGTTCATGACAATACATCTTTCCTTATTGTGAGTTTATCTTCACTGCTGCCTAAGCTCCCCAGCCCACCCTCCAGCACATTCCCTGCCTGGTTTCCAAGGTACCCTATCCCTCACATATACAGTACTAGACGGAACATATATATTTTAGTTTCTCATGCTACATAAATAATGTACATTAGAATATGTATATAGGAACTGAAATAGTACTGTTCTCATCCTTATAGATCTCTCTCTCTCTCTCTCTCTCCCTCTGTTTTTCTGCAACTTTCTTGTTCCTTTGCTATATTAGTTAGAGAATATTTCCTTGCAATGAATGGGCAAACCTCTTCTACCTTCTATCTTTACATAAATGTTTAAAGCCCCTGCCACTGGTCGGTCTAAGACCACAGGTACTGTCTCTCCAAGGCTGACAAACTCTTTGAAGTTCATGAAGAATAAAAAACTCCACAGATAAACTGTAGCTTCAACTTCTGCCTGAGAGTTCCATACTACCCTGGCTATGTCCCACGATTTTAGTTACAGTTTCTATTGATGCAAAAAGACACCATAACCATGGTAACTCTTGTAAAGGAAAACATTTGAGGTGACAGCTTACACTTCAGAGGATCAGTCCATTATCATCATTGGGGGACATGGTAGCATTCAGGTGTACATGATGCTGGAGAAGTGCCTGAGAGTCCTACATCTTGCATACAACAGGAAGTGAAGTGTGACACTGGGAAGCATCTTAAACATATATGAGATCTCCAAGCTTGCCTCCACAGTGACACACTTCCTCGAACAAGGCTGTACCTACTCCAGCAAGTCTACCTCTTCCGATAGTGCCACTCAATGTGAGATTATGGGGGCCAATTACATTCAAGCTGCCACAGCCACCTTGCAGATTTCAGACTTGTCAGCCTCTGCAAAGGTATGAGCCAATACTTCTCACAGATATTTTTCTCTTGCCATATTTATCTGGGTACATGTATTAACACATATGTAATATTTGTACCACATTTTATTTAATATGTGTGTAAATAAACTACCTGTAAATATTGAAATGGTGAAAAAGGGATTTCAGTACCTTCAAAAACATGTAGTGGGAAATGAACCCATAGAAAATTAACCTTTTCTAATACAAGGAGTGGGTCTATTTCCACTGTCTAGGAGCACATGCAATCCATGTGGGCAGTATAGGGGACAAGAAGAGGACAGGGCTCTGCTTCCTCAATTACTATTTCATTTCCTGGTAAGCCTCAGTTCTGGCGAACAATCTAAATTAGTAGTCTCTCAATTAGCCTTCATTCTTCCAATTCTCAATTCAGGGAGAAATGGGACATCAGCGTGAAAATATGAAGAGGACTGAAAACACAAAGGGTCAGGAATGAAAGGACTGGCTGAATCTACCTGGTCCATAAAGAAGGCAGCTTGACAGACACTGACACAGTCCATAGATGCCTTTAGTTACTGACCATGTATGTATGCAGCACAAGGGACCTGCTTGCTATGAAAGAGACTGCAAAGACAACTGTTTAGACAACAAACTGAAAAGGGTTTTGAGCATATGAGATTAGAAAATGTGTGCTGCTACATAAGCCGTTCTCAGAAACGGTGAGATGAGCCCCCGCTGAGTTAGTATATAATGAACTACTGTCAGGGATGCCAGAACATTTCGACCGGAGTCGCACATTACCATGAAAAAAATGCAATAAAAATGAAACAAAAACTCCATTTTTAACCACTGACTTCAAACAGATTGGAAGTTTCTGCACACCAGGCTGGCTCTTAAGCTAGGAGTCGCTCCACCCACAGAGAACTCCAGTAACACCGTCACTCCTAAAAATGGCCTCAGCATCAGCCGCAGATGCCAAAAGCTGTTTAAAATGCAGAATCTCAGACCAGGAATATGGCACAGCTAGTGACTGCTTGCCTAGCATGAAGCAAAGGCCTGAGTTTGATTCCCAGCACCACAGTAAGACAGGTAAAGCAGCAGGTGCCTGCAATCCCAGAACTTGGAAAGTGGAGGCAGGAGATAAGACATATATTATCTTTAGATGCATAGAAAGTCTGAAGCCACCCTGGGCTAAATGAGACCCTCTCCACAAAAGAAAGGAATTTTAAAAGGAAGAAGAGGTACTCGAGATGGAACAAAGAAAGAAGGAAGAAGGAAGGCAGGAAGGCAGGGAGGCAGGGAGGGAGGGAGGGAAGGAAGGAAGGAAGGAAGGAAGGAAGGAAGGAAGGGAAGGAAACTCTAGCTTCATATTTACTCCTTAGAATCTACATTTTAACAAATCCCCCTATGCACTCGAAAAAAGTGGTAATGTCTTCATATCTTTGAGCTCCTGGAAAAACTTAAAAGATATAAATTTCTTTAGTGATGGACCTCATCATCTAATTATTTTTTGTGTCAAAATGATGTATTGACCTGTTAAGTATGAAATGACCCTCTGATCAATACTATTAACATCAACAGCTAGATTAATATGCTTTAAATAGCATATATTCTCGGCAATATTAGGAAAAGTAGGGTCTGTCATTGGTTGAATTTGCTTTATTAATAATTTAATTTTTAATTTCCCACTGCCACTAGACACATACAGTAACAGTTGTCAAAAGTAGTAATCTGGCTAAGAAAGGGGTTACTCTGTAATTGGATTATGTCTCTACATCGGTTCTTTGTATGGCTTTGTGAGAGTTTAGGGGAAAGAGTTAGATTTCATCTGTGGTCCTTCTGGAAAACGTGGGATGGTTTGAAATAAAAGCCCTTGGGCTGAGGGCTACAAACCAAAAGACATTACTTCCCAGCCATGTAAACGGACTTGATAATTCACTTGGTGAGCCTTATTTTCTTTTCATGTACCAGCGATATTTATTTTTCAAGACTAGACAGCAATGAAGCAATGCATCTAGAAGGTCTTGTAAGACATGGAGGTCACGAGAGGGTGAAGGGTTCATCAGCATCTCCACGGAGATGAACTCTGTGACCGCACATCATCTATTAGGTTGTTTCTAATGGCTGCTGCTTTCCTTACAAGATTCGTTGGTTCCTGTTTTCTCAAAGATCAAGCAGACTTTCTGTACATTCAGTTCCCAGAACTCAGTGCAGCTTCAGCTCAACCCAAAGAATTCCTTGCTGGAAATCCAAGATCTGGGGAATAGAATTTGGGCACCAGTACCTGGTTTTCCTTCTGGGGGGAAACAAAGCTTCTGCCCCTCAGATAAACATCAAAAACCTGTGTATTTGACTCCAACAAACATGCTTTTAGGAGGTAGCAATACAAGACAGACTGGGATACACAGATAAGAATTATTTGGTAAGTGGGGAAGATAGGGTTTCTCTATATAACAGCTCTGTCAGTCCTGCAACTCATTAGGTATACCAAGCTGGCCTCAGACTCACAGAGATTTGCCTGCCTCTGCCTCCAAAGTGCTGGGATTAAAGGCGTGTGCCACCACCGCCCTGCGGTAATCTAAGACCTACAACTTGGAATTTCATTTTTATCATTTTATCATTTATTTGGATCACAATGTTTTAAAAACATTACTGTCATTTAACAACAAATTCCCATTGAAATATGAAATTGTCCTAAATCAAGCTCTCTGTCAGTCTTAAAATTAGTTATCAGGAGATATTTCACAATAATTGATCAAGCATATTTAGGCCCCCAAAGCATGGTGTCCCTTTCCAAAATCTATTCATTAATTGGTCCTACTTGGTCTTTAATCAGCCTGGGAACGTCTTCAGCCTACAAAGTGGCCTTATGGTGATCCTAACTGATTTGAAGTTCTGTTGCAAGGTCAGACTGTCTGCCTCTGTGGCTAGCCTAGGTAACTTGCCAGTTAACTGAAATTCATGTCTCCAGGAAGAGAAATCAGGACTCTGCTTGAACCTTAATTCATTTCCCAAAGGTGAATTATTCCTCTGGTGCCTGGATATTTGTGGAGAGCCCCAGGAACATTCCCAACTCTAGAAGTTGTCCTCTTCCCTCTTCCCTCTTCCCTCTTCCCTCTTCCCTCTTCCCTCTTCCCTCTTCCCTCTTCCCTCTACCCTCTTCCCTGTAGATTTGTGTCCCTGGGGTGTTTCTCGGCCTAAGCACAATAGGCAGCCTTTGATTCTGGAATGAAAAGCGTTTAAGAAAAGAACTAAAGGTGTGTCTGATGGAAAGAAAGTGAGTTCCCTGAGGAAGCAGGATCTGTGGGGGAAGAGGGTCCGGCCAGTGGGGCAGCTATTCTCCTGGCATCCTGTCACTGAAGTGCAAAAGTGGTCATCACCACTGGAGCTGCATTCTAGTTCCCATCCCCCGGATGTAGACTTACCATCAAATGGAAATGACTTTCAGGCTAATTACTCCCATATTTGATTTCTTCTGCTCTACCCTATAAAACTGAATCAGCTGGCCATATTTTCATTGTCCAATAATCATCTTTACAACAACAAAAAATTAAAGGTAACTCCAAGAGAATATTAGAATGGCATGAAGCTAATCACACAGATCTGGTCAAAGGTGGTCTGATAGGGAACATGTTTACTATCACTGGAGTCAAGATAAAAGTTGTGAACGGACTCTTGATTTAACTAACAATGTCTATGGGTTTTATCAGAGCTGACAACAACAACTTCGATTTGCTCCAGTTGCTAAAATGCTGATAGCAGCACGTGGCTCTATTTGACTATTTGGGTGCACATAGACGGGCTTGTGGAGAATGAATTTGGGATTAGCCACCAGCTCTAAGGATGTGCGCAGGAGTTGATGGAATGTGATGGGGAAAATGTTGTCTCTGCCAACTGCTATAACGTTGATTGTCTTATCACCACTAGAAAGAATCTGAATAGATTGAACTCGCTCTAAATGAAAAGTACCTACAGTTTGCACGGCTCCAGATGTGACCCAGTGAACACATTGTTGTTGTGCTAAGTCCTTCACCAGGTACCAAGGGCACATTAACTCTGTTCTCTAGTCAATATGGGTTGATGTGAGAGAGATTCTCTACACACTTGACCCATAGCCCTGCCCTTGGCATCTGTAACCCACGGAAGCAGCAACTTTTCTATCTTCAACACAGCCATAGTTTGGGGTACATGGCAAATGTTCAATAAACATGTAATGGTTTGATGGAAGAATGTGTAGTTGGAGTTTCCTGTCCTGACTACTGGCTCCAAAATAACCAAAAAGAGGCTTAATATTATTTTCAAATGCTCAGCTAATAGCCCAGGCTTATTACTAACTAGTTCTTACAACTTAAATTAACCCATTTCTATTCATCTATATATTGCCATGTGACTCATGGCTTGACATGTTCTCCAGCAGGTCTTGCTCTCTCTTAGGCTACTGGTGTCTCCCCTAAATCTGCCCTTCTTCATGGCATCATCTTCAGTTTAATTGTCCCGTCTACATTTCCTGCCGGGCTATTGGTCAATCAGCTTTTTAAGTACAGCAATCTGAGTGACACATCTTCACAGTGGACGAAAGGGCTATTCCACAACAGGAATGGATGTGTAATACAATCTAGCAAAATCCAAATGGGAGACATTGTCACTCAGAAGCAAATGGTGAAGCTGTAAAGACTCAGCCATGTAATTGGCAGGTCCTGTGAAATCCATAAAGTCTCAGGCTGGTCCTCCACTAAATGTCCTCTCCTGTATAGGATCACACACACTCTCCTCTCTTTTGTGAAAGACTGGTCAACAGCACCATCCTCATTCCCTGATGACTTTAGGAACTGAGAGAAAGGAAAGTTACTTTCTATTCTGACAAAGAAGAGATTTTTCAGAGATTTACCATAAGCCTAAGAGCCAAAATTTTTGAAATATCTATTAATTGTGTTATTCTGCAATGGCACAGGCCAGAAGTCCCCTCTGTGCCATTTTAATTTCATAGTCACCGGGGCACAATACTGAAGAGAAAATCTCAAACCCGAGTGTTGATATACATGCGGTCACACTTCCACAAGCCAGTTCTCCCCCTCCTGAAGAAGACAGTCCACCCCTTTCATTGGTTTCTGAAAAACAACTGGTAGATGGAGGCAAAAGATCACTTTCCAAACAACACACCTCTGAAGGGTTGCGAAGCAAGAACCCTGTGTCACTCAGCTTCAAAATTCTCAATCTGGTCACCACAGTCAATCCCCAGCTCAGGAAAGATTCCATAACCCTGTTCCAGATGGCTGGGCTATGGTGTAAAGACCCCAGTGAACCACTGAACTACAGGCTCTAGGAATTCCCGAAGGCTCATGCTTAACCCTAACCCTTTCATTGTTTTTCCTATTTGGGGTTTTTTTGTTTGTTTGTTTGGTTGGTTGGTTGGTTGGTTGGTTAGGTTTGGTTTTTTTCTGTTGTTGTTTTACTTTTCTAATATGATTTAAAACTTTATCTTGGATGGAATATCATCTTTTGAACTTCTTCTAATTCTGCTTACTTAATTCAATAAATATAATCAGTTTTTTAATATGACATTTGAATGCACTTAAAAAGATCGGCTTTCTTGCCAGCACAATTTGTTGAAGATGCTCTCTTTTTTCCATTGTATACTTTTAGCTCCTTATCGAAAATCAGGTGTTCATAGGTTTGTGGGTTAAAGTCAGGGTCTTCTATTAGATTCCATTGGTCGACTTCTCTGTTTTTATGCCAATACCAAGCTGTTTTCAATACTGTAGCTCTGTAATAGAGTTTGAAGTCAGGGATGGTAAAGCCCCCAGACGATCCTTTATTGTATAAGATTGTTTTGGCTATCCTGGGTTTTTTGTTTTTCCATATAAAGTTGAGCGATCAGGGAAATGCAAATCAAGACAACTTTAAGATACCATCTTACACCTGTCAGAATGCCTAAAATAAAAAACAGCAATGATAGCTTTTGCTGGAGAGGTTGTGGAGGAAGGGGTACACTCATCCATTGCTGGTGGGAATGCAAACTTGTGCAACCACTCTGGAAAGCAGTGTGGCGGTTTCTCAGGAAATTCGGGATCAACCTACCCCTGGACCAGGCAATACCACTCTTGGGAATATACCCAAGAGATGCCCTATCACACAACAAAAGTGTAAGCTCTACTATGTTCATAGCAGCATTGTTTGTAATAGCCAGAACCTGGAAACAACCTAGATGCCCTTCAATGGAAGAATGGATGAAGAAAGTATGGAATATATACATATTAGAGTATTACTCAGCAGTAAAAAACAAGGACTTCTTGAATTTTGCATACAAATGGATGGAAATAGAAAACACTATCCTGAGTGAGGTATGCCAGACCCAAAAAGAGGAACATGGGATGTACTCACTCATATTTGGTTTCTAGCCATAAATAAAGGACATTGAGCTTATAATTCGCAATCTTAGAGAAGTTAAATAAGAAGGTGAATCCAAAGACAAACATATAGGCATACTCCTGAATATTAACCTTCATCAGGTGATGAAAGGAGACAGAGACAGAGACCCACATTGGAGCACCGGACAGAAATCTCAAGGTCCAAATCAGGAGCAGAAGGAGAGGGAGCACGAGCAAGGAACTCAGGACCGCGAGGGGTGGGCCCACACACTGAAACAATGGGGATGTTCTATTGGGAACTCACCAAGGCCAGCTGGCCTGGGTCTGAAAAAGCATGGGATAAAACCAGACTTGCTGAACATAGCAGACAATGAGGACTACTGAGAACTCAAGAACAATGGCAATGGGTTTTTGATTCTACTGCACGTACTGGCTTTGGGGGAGCCTAGGCAGTTTGGATGCTCACCTTACTAGACATGGATGGAGGTGGGTGGTCCTTGGGCTTCCCACAGGGCAGGGAACCCTGATTGCTCTTCGAGCTGATGAGGGAGGGGGACTTGATCGGGGGAGGGGGAGGGAAATGGGAGGCGGTGGTGGGGAGGAGGCAGAAATCCTTAATAAATAATAAATTTAAAAAGAAAAGAAAAAATCGGCTTTCTGCCTCTTCTTTACACATCTGTTGATTTATTTGTTTTGGAGACTAGAAAATCTTGGATTTTGTAAAAATTGTACCAGCTTGATAAATTAGTGGGGGGAAAAAGTCAACATAGTAGCCCATTGGACTGATTGTTTTCGGTAGACACACAGAACAGTGACTAATAATGATTTTCCTCATAATTCTTGCTGATTTCAGGGAATAATTGAATGGCGCAGTTTTGACTAATCCAGGGCCCAGTTCACATAGGCACATGTGCAGAGCTCTGATAAGGTGAAGAAAGATGTGTTTCCATGTCAACAATTTCAAGGCTTGAACTATTTTGAGCTGTTAATATAAACTTTGATATTTGCACGCTGACTTTCACAGTTTTGCAAAGAATAAATCCTAACACAATTGCAATGACTGTTAAAATTTATTAAATCTTGAGAGAAAGTGGAAAAATGTACACATGTGACAGGTGTGTCAATCATTTCTTGCCCTGATTTGGTGATATTAGCATGTATTTTGTTGTTGTTGTTGTTGTTGTTGTTAACTAGAAAAAATGACAACCTAATAGTTCATTATGGCTCCAAACTAAAACATTATTTAAGTTTTTATTGATTCCTATGTTTTTAAGTAATGAGCAAAAATAATGTATAATGAAAAATTAATCCCAGTAGCTGTATCTTGAAGTTTTATATCATCTTATCAGCTCATTAATACATAGAAATTCCAATGGCATTATCATTACCACAGGCAATAATGCCCTTAGTAATAATCCAGGAGTCATGAAGCATCTAGTCCCTTAAACATTAGACCCGGCAGCGTTCTAATTTCCTTTTCTGGGACTTCCTTGCTTAGAGATGAAATGATAGCGATTTTGTGCCAGTATTCTATTAATAGGAAGAACAAGACACAAAATAAAGTTAATTTGTCAACAGACTTCCCAGCCCAGCACCATCCTTAGAGACTTGTGGTGTCGCAAGCATCAAGAGTGGGAAGAAGGGATGGCCAAGGACAGAGGCAGGGCCTGACAAAGAAGGAAAAGGGTCTAGATGTCAAAACTGAGTTTGTGGGTAGGGATATAATGTTTCTGAGAAGAGATGCAAATATTACTGGAAAATCCTTCTAAAAATCCTGCTTTCTCTTACCCACCCACTGGCCAGTGACAGCTACTGGTAAGACAGGTGATTCCTGTGACAGAAAATTTTGGCTCTAGAACTCCTGAAACCATAGCAAATTTTTACAGAATTGCATGATGATCTAAACACTCCCGTCTAATTTCTCTCAGAAGCAACACCATTAAAGTTATTGTGTGCATTACTTTCATTTTCTTACCTGCAGATAGATTAGAGGATCTGGACTCATTTATTTCCAAAAGGCTTTCTATAGCCTCGGTGAAATTTTTTAAGTATTTATTTATTTATTGTGTATACAATATTCTGTTTGTGTGTATGCCTAAAGACCAGAAGAGGGCACCAGACCCCATACAGATTGTTGTGAGCCACCATGTGGTTGCTGGGAATTGAACTCAGGACCTTTGGAAGAGCAGGCAATGCTCTTAACCTCTGAGCCATCTCTCCAGGCCCTCAGTGAAAAATTTTAGAATATGGAGCAAAACTTTCTGAAAACCCATTGTGTGCCAAGTTCTTTACAAATACATAATTTAATTTCTTCATCAACTCTGTCCTATGTGTGATATGCAGAAAAGATATTAGGAAATATACTGAACCACATGAAATTTTGAACTTGTGAAGAGATTGGACATTGGCTGTCTCAAATGATGTTGCTACATAGAGTACAAAAGTGACGGAGCCATAAAATGAGCAGACGACAATTTGAATTTCTGCCTTCTCCTTCCAAAGCCCATTGTTGAGCTTAAGGGAACTCAATAAATAAAGTGTGCATAAATAGCATCCCTACATTCATCCTATGACATGTTTGACAAAGTATATATTGAAGGTATTCTGGAACATCAGATATCCTTGGGGCAGAATGGTAATGTAAAACAATTTCTTGTTCTCAATCTCTCCTTGACTCTCATAATAACAAAAGTTACAAAACATGAATAATATATATGCACTGTAAAAGTCTATATGCCATGGGTGATGGAATATGGAACGCTTTTGCTATGTTTTTGTTCATCTATTGTTTTATGTTCCCTGCAATGGATGTGTATTACTTATACAATAAAAAAGTTATTAAAATAAAACATAAAATTGTCTTCCTCGAGAATTATTCTCCAAACACATCTATGATCCCGGCACTATTAGTCATATGCTGTAGTCAGCGAGTAGACTCATAACCAGGGAAAAAGACGAATCCTTCCTGCTCTTTCGCGAACTCTGTCTGGTCACGTACCTTTCTGGCTTTACCTTAGGGTTTTCCATGCACTAGAGGACATAGACCCCTTTCTGTCAGTAGTTCTATGTTCCCATGAGACTAGGGCTCAAGAACACATACACTAGGCAGTCATACAGTGCTATGGAGGGATTCAACCCTCTTGGGGTCCCAGGAAGACTGGGCTCATTTAAATTCCTAACTTTATGGTTCACCTAATTGAGTGCATTTATTAAACTACAGGAATATTCAAAGAATAATTCAGGCTTCAAAAATATCTGCTTACTAACATAAGTTTAAAACTGACCTTTGTGATGTGGCATGCAAGCCCAGACAATAAATACTGGTCCAAGTAAAGCCTACCAACACTTACCCAGGTAATTAATGCTGATATTAAGACAACCCAGATTTTGTTTCATGCAAAAAGTATGGTCCATACACAGGTCAGTGGTATTGTTTTTAATATGGTACAAAGAGGGAGAAGGTAACAGCTTGCTGCAGAAATGAGTTATAAAAACAAAGCCTAGGACTCCGCCCCTCATTATTAAAAGAGAGCAGACATTATGAATAAACTCTGGCTTCACACAAAAGAAATCTATGACTTGCTCGGATAGACCAATAATCAGAAAAGAAAGAGGAGAGTGAGAGGCCAGCTTCACACTGGCTCCAGAGACCCAAGACTGACTGTGCCATCTTCAACATTCTGAGACTGGCCATATGATAGCCAGTCAGGGAGAGGGGTGGAACATCTGCTTCTTAACCTCTCTGCCTCTCAGTAGATTGACATCATCTGTGTATCATCTACTGATGGGGACTAGTAGAGTAGCCCCAGCTTGCTAAGAGAATGGTGGCCTCATCTCATCATTGACTCACATTCTGACAGTCACTCTGGGGTAGCAAGCAGGTATGCTTCATTTCAACCAGAGGTCTATCACACTGTCCAACCAAGACTCTGTACTTCCCCAGTGTATTTCTTCCTCTACACACTGTGGGTTGAAATCCAGGGATCAACATATCCCTCAATTACCGGAACCTATGTGATGAGGCATATCTCATATCTGTAGTATAGGCATACTAAATACATCATTTTAATCTAAAGATATAATGTTATTTCTCTTATTAGAAAAATGAGTGTGGGCTGTTTACCCAAAGACCCTTTGATTGCCAAATCTCTTTTCTTCTCTTAGGTATCAACAGATTGAGAACTGATAGTCTGTGGCATTCAATATTGGGTTAAAAGCACCATGTTTAATGTCAATTTATTGGAAAAGAGTCTCTTCAAAAAATAGTATGCCCATAAATTTCATGTCACATGACAATTCTAAATTTTTTTTTTTTTTTTGGTTTTTCGAGACAGGGTTTCTCTGTGGCTTTGGAGCCTGTCCTGGAACTAGCTCTGTCGACCAGGCTTGTCTCGAACTCACAGAGATCCGCCTGCCTCTGCCTCCCGAGTGCTGGGATTAAAGGTGTATGCCACCATCGCCCGGCTGACAATTCTTAATTTTAAAGTGGGTAGATGCTATGTGAAATATTAATAATGAAATTTATAAGGATGGGACTATAGTTCAGCAATGGCATGTTTTTCCTAGCATGCCTAAGACTCCAGATTTGTTCTGCCAAGTTGGAAAAAAATCAAAAACCAAACCGAAATAATAATGCTTCATATTAGTCTACAAACACTATGGTATATACAGTGCCTTATAATTTGCATATTTAGTCTTCATAACAACCTAGTAACTATTCCTTTTTCAATTAAGGCATGAGGGGAAAGACATCGTGGAAGATACAGCTCACAACTGGTGACAAACCAGGAATTGGGCATCTTAAAGCTGTTTTTAACAAGCCAATCTTCTCTCCCTGCACTGGGCCTCCAACTCCCATCAGCTCCCTTCCCACTGTATCTCCTCTGCCGGGGTGAGCCTTTCCCTGATGCCTGTTCACTGTGTGCTTTGCAGCTGCTTCCCCGGTACATAGTTAATTTCCCATCCTTTTCTGTGAGCAGATGTTCCCAGGGAATCAAGCTGCTCTCCCTTCCCTGGCACTCTATCTAGCAGATGACTAGATTGAGCACAGTAGTTGCTAGCCATCCTTTTGATCTGAAAAGAAAAGATTTCCCCACTGGATATTCCTCATGATGATGCAATTAGTTTCCTGGACATACCTAACAAATTTATTTCTAATCACAAGGGATGGGGGAAGGAGGAGGACCAGCCATTCATCGTGGATTGTGCGCAGTTACCACAGTTAATATGCACCGCCGCCACCCTCCTGGTGCAATGTCTTCGTCACGATTGTTCAAAGATTCTAGGGCAATAGGCTGCCCCTCAAAAGCAGTGGGGAACTTCACATTCATAAAGGGGTCTCAGGCACTATTAAATTGCTTTTTCAAACCTGGCAAAATCATTAGCGCTGGAAATCCCTTCAGCTTCACACTGTCTGCAGCATTAAGAACAGGCGAAGCGCTTAATAAGTTTGTGAAGATTGTGTTTGATTCAAAGTCACAACATGGAACATTCTGGACAAATAAATCCAGCTATTCAAGATTTCCAACCTTGAGAGTTCTTCCATAGTATATGTTTTAACAGGTAAAGGTTTGGAGGAATATTTTTAGGAGTGCTTTTGTATTTTTTTATCACACATAAAAATTATTTTTAGCCAAATAATTGATCACTGTATTTTTAAATCACTACTATAAAAAACATGAGAATTTAAAATACAATCACACAGTTAGATTAATCTAAGCACCCAAACAAGCACTCCCTAGACCCAAAGTCTTTCATTCTCGGTGAACTTCTATGCCTTTATGTAGTAGGAGGCTGCTTGGTGGTTCCCAGCTGCTCAGTCAAAAAATAATCACACAGAAACTGTATTAATTAAATCACTGCTTGACCCATTAGCTCTAGTTCTTATTGGCTAACTCTTACATATTAGTTTAACCCATCTCCATTAATCTGTGTATTGCCACAAGGCTGTAGCTTACTGGATAAAGTTCCAGCACTTGTCTCCAGTGGGGCTACATGGCTTCTCTCTGACTCTGCCTTTTTCCTTCCAGCATTCAATTTAGTTTTCCCTGCCTAGCTGAGTTCTGCCCTGCTGCAGGTCCAAAGCAGTTTCTTTATTCATTAATGGTAATCACAGCATACAGAGGAGAATCCCACATCACATTTAGAATCATGATTCCAAAACTGTAGACCTTTGCCTTTGATTTTATACATTTACTATCAATTACATTTTTATACAATAATATGTGACAAAAAGAAAGGAAGGGAGGAAGGAAAGCCATTCGCTTTATAACTCTTTCGGTACTCACCTGCCCTCCACTTACATTCTGTCCTTTCTTGTCACCTAACATTACCCTTCTTTACCTCCTTTCTTCAAGTTATACCACACTCAAGTTATTTACATAGGTATTGTGGTAGTTTGAATAAGAAAGGTCCCATATAGACTCATAGATTTGAACTCTTAGTCATTAAGAAGTGACACTATTTTGAGACGTATTAGCAGGTGCCCTCTTACTAGAGCAGGTGTATCCTTGTTGGAAGAAATGTCTCATTGTGGGTGGGCTTTGGGGTTTTAAAAACACACACATGGCTGAGGGCTTCCCCCTGCCGCCTGTGGATCAGGATAAATCTCTTACCTACTGCTCCAGTGGCATGTGTGCTCATGCCATGAAGAAAATATACTAAATCTTTGAACAGTAAGCAAGCCCCAATTACATGTTTTCTCTTTAAGAGTTGCCTTGATCATGGTGTCTTATCACAGCAATAAAATGGTGACTAAGACATATGTGTATATGTTAGTCTGCATATGAAAGGAACATGTGGATTTCTTATTTATTTATTTTAAAACTGGGAGACCTCACTTCATATCACACTTTTTATTTTTTTATGTTTAATATCACACTTTTTAATTCCATCCATTTTTCTGTCAATTTATCTCATTTTGTTTAGAATGGAATAGTATTCTAACTTACATATTTGCAAAATTTCCACTATTCATTCATCTGCCTATGGACAATTAAGTTGGTTCCATTTTATAGCTATAATAAACAGTGCATCCATGAATATGGGAAACAAATATTTCTGTGATGAGGTAAGGAGTTCACTGAGTATACCCCAGGTGTGGAAGAGCTGAATAATACAGATCACCTAGTTTAAATTTTGGGGGATGTTCCAAAATGCTTTCCATAGTGGCTATATTAAATTGTATTCCCACTTGATAGCAATGAATAAGGATTTTTCTTCCCCACATCCTTTCCAACATTTGTTGTCATATTTATTCATGACAGTTATACTTACAGGGGTGAAGAGGTATTTCAAAATACTTTCATTTTTCATCTCTTGTATATCTAGGTATTAAACATTTCAAAATATAGTTATTAACCATTGGTGGGTTTTTTTTCTTTTTTATCTTGTCTATTCAACTCATTTGCCAGAAAAATAAACATGACATGCATTCACTTAGAAGTGGATATTAGCTGTTAAGTAAAGGGTAAGCATGCTACAACCTACAGACCCAGGAGGGCTCTGGTTGGGGGGTTGCATGGATCTCCCTGAAAGGGGGAAATAGAATAGATTTTGTGGGTGGACTAGGGGCAAGTGGGGATGGGAATATGAGGGATCAGATGGGGTGGGGGATAGAGAAAGAGAATACAGGGAGAGGTGACTGGAATGGGAGGGGCATTTAGGGGGTGATGGGGAAAAGTGCAGTAGAAACTCCCTGGAGCCTATGAAGGTGACCCTAGTGAGGATGACTAGTAATAGAGGATGCGGAGCCTGAAATAGCCATCTTCTGTAGTCAGGCAAGGCTTCCAGTAGTGGGATGGGACACCACCCAGAGACAAAACTTTTGATCTTCCTGCCTGCAAGATGTGCTGGGGCAATGGTGGCTCAGAGTTTGTGGGAGTGGCCAGCCAATGACTGATCTAACTTGAGGCTGGTGCCATTAGAGAGAGGGAGCCTGTCAGACCCTGCATTGATGGCAAGGAATAGGACACTAGATGGCTCAGAGACCTAATGAATAACCAAATACAACTGACAGAGAGAGAGAGAGAGAGAGAGAGAGAGAGAGAGATCAGTGAATGATTCCCAATGACATTTTGCCAAACTCATAGATCAGTGCTGAGCCATTGTCATCAGAGAGGCTTTCTCCAGTAGCCAATGAGAGCAGACAGAGAGACCCACAATAAGACATTAGGCAGAGATTGAGGTACATTTTTTATGATTATTATTTTTTTTAATTTTTTTATTGAAAAAAATTCTGCCTCCTCCCCGCCTCCCATTTCCCTACCCTCCCCCCACTCCTCTCCCCCTCCCTCCACTTCTCTCCCCCTCCTTCTCCAGTCCAAAGAGCAGTCAGGATTCCCTGCCCTGTGGGAAGTCCAAGGTCCTGGATTGAGGTACATTTTTAAAAAATAACATGACCTAATCAACTATATATAGTTTTTCATTCTCCCGTAAGACAGTAGAATCGAGTGGGGGGGGGGATTCAAAAAAGACTCTGCAATAGTTCCTCAATCCTAAGAACTCTGTATGTGACAGAAGCTCAGGACGTTTCTTCTTCGAAGTCATACAGGCTTGTAATAACATACAGGCTTGTAATAACATACAGGCTTGTAATAACAACCATGTTTTTGGTACTGCTTAATCTGGTACATACATACACACATACGTACATACACTGGCTTTCCTCTCACAATATGCTCAGGGTCTCCTAAGAGTTATTTCTGAATTCATCACTTGATAATGGAGCTATTAGTAAATTAAATGTGATAACTCACTCAGTGGTTTGTTTGACGTATCAAGTCAACACATATCAGCTTTCTTACACTTTTTTCTTTGTACCTTTGTGGATTCTTAGGTAGCACTAAGTAGTCCAGGCCAATTGTGGGGTAATGGATTAAGATGCCAGGAAGCATCACAAGGGAGGGAGTTCCCAAGGCGGAGCTGAAGGTGGAGAAGAGGGATTTCCTACTGTCCCCAGCTGCCCCTCCATTATCTTTCCCACACACCTCTACAAATCACCTGCCTTTCATGCATTTTGGCCCTCCAGAGACTTGGCTCCACCCTCAAGGGCATACTTTCTCTGCCATCATATTTAAGACACCTGCTTTTAACCGAACTTAGTAATTTCACCAGCTAAACTTGTTATTTTGGAAGCAGTATTTTGATTTAAGTAGCATGTGAGCCTCTGACCTCTAAATCCTCAACCCTGGAGTCTGAAACATCCCATCTTCTCACGGAAGTTTCCAGGGTCCTATTTGAACCCTCAATTTCTGAATGAAAATATATTTTCCATCAAGGTAATAGGAAATATTTTGATATGATTAATAAAAAGTGTCTATATATCAGGAGGCCCCAAGAAATCATTGTCTGATCAGGGCACAGCATCCTTCCACAAGTTGGGGGATTCAAATAGGACCCTGGAAACTTCCGTGAGAAGATGGGATGGGTCAGACTCCAAGGTTGAGGATTTAGAGGTCAGAGGCTCACATGCTACTTAAATCAAAATACTGCTTCCAAAATAACAAGTTTAGCTGGTGAAATATCACTGCCATGCTTGCTCGGTCGGTTCTCTTCCTGACATTAAAAGAATAAATTGAATGAAAATGCATGAGATTGCTGCAGTAGTTTTTCTCTGGAAAACAGACATTTCAGCTTGGACCGTCACAAAATTGTCTGGAAAAACTGGCTTGCACCCAACTTTGTGGATGAATTTGGATTAAAGAACGGAGGAAATGATAAATAAATGGAAATTAAAATTGAGTTAACATCCACCTTCCAGACATTTCTCGGGATGGCATTTATCATCAAATGCACAGTTACTTTTTATCCAAGGAATGAAGGATTGGAAAGTAAATTATCTATGGAAATATACACAACAACCCATACACAAAATAAAATGAATTACCTAGCAGTATGTGAATAGTTGGATCCAGCTAAGGCTTCCACAGGCTTTATTTCCCTTCCTGACTGATAGCCCTGGGATCTGTGGCTCTTTGCTAACAATTCTCTATACTATAAATCTGTGCAGAAACATCACGTGAAATTAAAAGTTTCATGATACAAAAAAATGTGCTAGATTATAAAGAAAAACACCCAGTCAATGAGAAAACATTCCAGCTTTGCATATATAAAAGGAGGTAATGGTGATTGTTTTCACATAAAGGTGAGCCATGCCTTATCCCGACGCTATCTGCACCAAGAGATAGCTTTTTGTAAGGAAGGAGGACACCGGAGGACCTCGGAAGAAAATTCCTGCACTTCTGCTTCAGGTTCTATACAACATTTCTTTCAATAAATTATCTCCCCCAATGAATTCCTTACCAAATAAATCTCTTTTGAACTGATGCCTCATAGCTAAGATACAGATTATCAACTTCACATCTATTAATGGAGATAAATAGCTTTTGGTCTAAATAGTGTGCACGGGAACCTGCTGTGACCATGTACCTGTGATTCTACTGTGGAGAGGAAATCAGATCTTAGAGAAAAATGAAATAAGAATTGAAAAGGGGTCCCCTCAGCCTGCTTGTCGCTGGCATGATGAAGGTGGCACATGAGTAGTAGTGACACAGTTTAGCACTTAGACCCAACTAAAGACCAGCCAAGCACAGTTCAGATCCAGCCGATTATTTGCTTGTGTGACTTACATAGTCCCATGAGCTATGATAAAACTTCATAAGCAATTTCACTGTATTCAATTTTTTCTGAACTAAATAGAAGGCTGCATAATCTCAATTATGCCAAAACATAATAGAGAACACCCGTTCTCTCAGTCATGCCATCCCAACACAACAATAATTACCTAGCAACAAACCCTGCCCAGAGCTATTCTGAACATCCTTTCCCATGACCTGTAACAGCTGCATATACTGTTCTCCTAGTCTCTCACTTTTCCCTTTTTCTCAGCCTCTTAGAACACTGCCAAAGATTCTTGCACATGCTGTGCCCCATGGTCTGCTCCATGGGTTGTTAGAAAGTTCAGAAACATTGAATCACATAGAGTAAATGAAGAAATCAAGCCGTACAAAGCCAGAAGGATGCTGTCATTAAGGGGAGCTAGAGAAAACTAGCAATGCGAGTCTGAATGTCTCCCTTGATCTATCTCCCTAATGCAAGAAGGCTGAGAACCAAGGAGACAGGTTCTCACTGTGTTCGCGATAAGATGACTTCTTTCACTAGTGATCTGGTTTCTTACTCATTAGGACACTATCTAAAGGACAGTTACATGATGAGTTTCCTTAAGTATCCTAGTAAACACATGACTATTCAGCTCAAACACTTTATGTTCTTTCATTATTAAATAAACCTAAGTGTGGTAGTCTGAATGTATTTGGCCCCCATGAGATCATAGGGAGTGGCACTATTAGGAGGTGTGGCCTTGTTGGAGGAGGTTGGATGACACAGGCCTTTAGTTCAGACTTTGAGGTTGGAGGGCACAGCTTTAATCCATGCCACACCTTTTGTTGAAAGTGTGTCACTGTGGGGGCAGCGTTGAAATCTTTTCCCCAAGGTTCACTCGGTGTGACAGTTGATTTCCTGTTGCCTACAGGATGTAGCAGACTCAGGTCCAGCAACACCTCTGCCTGCACACTGCATACTCCCTGCCATGATGATAATGGACTGAACTTCTGAAACTATAAGCAAGCCACCTCAATTAAATGTTTTCTTTATATGAGTTGCTGTGATCATGGTGTCTGTTCACAGCAATAGGAAACCCTAAGACACTAGGCTTCCATGTAAGACCTACCCTGTTTGATTGCAACTGCCCCTGCTACATTGCTCTTCACAAGGACTCCCTGTGTTTACTCACGATGTTGCTCTACCTGAAGCTGAAGGAAGAAACAGGTCTCCACATTAAACAAACCTATAAAGCACCTAGAAAGTTGGGCAAAAGACCAATAACCAAATGCTCATTGGTAAGTTAAAAATATGCAGAAAAATTAAAACACTCCAACAACTACTAACTCTCCTAACTCAAATGTCTGTTTAATAAATTCCTCTCTGAATATTCAAATTCTCTTATTTTACCTCATTTACAAGTGTCACTCTTGATTCCGTTCATTGAGAAAACTAAGGCAGACTGAAGACAGCACTTGGACTACACCAATCGTATCCGATTACAATCATCAGCCATACCCAGAACCTCTGCTTCTAGCTGTAATTAATCAGTATTATTCCTTAAACCAAATTCCTGTATCTGAGTCAGTTGCCTTCTAATTGCTGAGATAAAATATCATGACCAAAGCAATTTTTAAAATGGAGGGTTTATTTGGGGCTCATATTATACCTATGTATATTATAGATGGCTACATAAAGGGTAGAAGGTACCTCTATGCCGATAAAATTCATATTTTTATGAAATGATAAAAATTAACACAGATTTTTGATAAACTAAATATATAGATATAGATATAGATTGATAGATAGATATGAGTCATTGGCCAATCACACAGAAACTATATTGATTCCAACATTGCTTGGCCAATGACTCAGGTGTATTTCTAACTAGCTCTTACATCTTAAATTAACCCATTTCTATTAATCTGTATATCACCACGAGGGTGTGGCCTAACGGTAAGGGTTCAGGTACCTGTCTCCTTTAGCAGCTACATGGTGTCTCCTTGACTCCACCCACTCTCTCTAGATGTCTCTGTTCAGATTTTCTGCCTGGCTTTACTCTGTTAACCCATTGACTGAACAGCTTCTTTATTAACCAATGGTAATAAAACATATTCACAGCATACAGAGGGGGAATTACACATCACAGTATAGGCAAGGCTGACAGATTCTTTTAAATTGAATATAAAAAGAATATTGAAGACATCTAAGTAGAGACAGAAAAACAAAAAAGCAACAGTAGAAGTTAGGAATGTAGCTCAGTTGGTAGAGTGATTCCAGCACCATATTAAACAGGTGTGATAGTACATGCCAGTAATCTCAGCAAGTGGAAATTTGGGACAGAAGGGACAGAGGTTCAAAGTTAGGCTAGAAATTGCTCAGTGATTAAGAGCTCTTGTTACCCTTCCAGAGGATGAAAGTTAAGTTCAGTTGACAGCGCCCATGTCAGATGCCTTAAAGCTACCTCTAATTCCGGTTTCAGGTATATAAAGGAGATTTGTTAGAATGGTTTCTGGGCTGTGGTCCAGCTAGTTCAACAATGGCCATCAACCAATGGAAAGTTCAAGAATTCAGTAGCTGTTTAAGTCCAAGAAACTGACTATCTGAGCTGATCTTCAGTATATGCCAGAATCCTTAAGAAGCAGACGCTAATGCCAGTGAAGGAATAGAAATGCTAGTGAGGGGGAGAGCAAACAGACAGAGAGAAAATAAGCTTCCTTCTTCCCTGAAATTTATATATGCTGCCAGAAGAAGATGTGGTCCAGATTAAAGGTGGGTCTTCCCATGACAGAAGATCTGGATTAAGGGTAAATTTCCCATATCAAAAGATTAGGATTAGAAGTGGATCATTCCAGTTCAAATGATTTAAATAAAAAGGAAACATCCTCAAAGGCATGTATAGCCATTTGGGTTTTAGTTAATCCCAGGTGGAGTTAAGTTGACAACCAAGAATAGCTTAAAACTACCATCACAGGAGTATAACCTAGAACTGCCATAAGGGAGTGTAACCTAGAACTGCCATAATGAAGTGTAACCTAGAACTGCCATAATGGAGTGTAACCTAGAACTGCCATAATGAACTGTAACCTAGAACTGCCATAATGGAGTGTAACCTAGAACTTTAGGGTAAATGGGCCCTTTCTCCTCAGGGGTATTATCGGTGATCAGCCAGCAAACAAACTGGTTCATAACAAGAGCTCTTGAAGCAGAGAAATTAAAATGTTGTGAAAGTGTCTACATAGAAATAATAACTGGAATTTCCCAAAATCTGGGTCAAGATACAGCATCCAGACACAGAAAGACTTCCCATAAATTTCTACCCTAAGACAAAAAAAAAAGAGTATAAAATGAAGCAAGAAACAACATTTATTTCGCTCTTGGGAAAGTCTTGACACATCTGTTAGTAGGTATGACTGTAACAGTCCTCAAACAAATGTGAAACCGTACAAGATCCAAATGGATGAAGCATTTTTTATTTTGTTTTATTTTTTAAAGATAGATTCCTAATATATAATCTAGACTGCCCTGGAACCTTCTGTGCAGCAGAAGTGACCCTTGAACTACCTACCCTCCTGCGTCCATCTCTTGAGTTCTGGAATTACAGGCATGTCTGTTCTCCAAAGGCAATCTTGAACTAAACACAAAGAAATTGCATTTCCAATTACAAAATAAATAATAAAGTAGTTATGACCCAAAGCAGCATAAAACATATTATCTAATGAAACAGGAATAGAATCTGGAAATAGACTTAAACAATAATCAATTGATTTCTGACAAAGGAGCTATGGATACACAATAAAGAATGCATAGTCTTCTCAGTAAATATGTTGGGGAAAATGCTTTTCCATATGCATGAAATTAGATTCTTACCTCATGTGAACAGATATTGATTGGCATTGCCTCTAAAATGGGTTAAAGACATACACCTAAGAGCTGAAATATTAAATTGCTACAACAACATAGAAGAAAATGATGTCACAATATTCTCTGCAGTAGCTCTGTGGCTATGAGATCAGAGCAAATTCACAGACTGAAGAACAGTGTCTAGCAAACATTTAACATGTTCACACCACTGAAAAGTCAATAGAGCCTAAGTTCAGCCAGTGTAAATTAGAGTCACCTCTGTTTGAATTGCTTGTTCCCTTCCCCAAGGATTAAAGTCCCCCAAATCAGCAATATTGTTATGTCTACATAAATAAAATTCATGCATAGAATACTACAATTATTCAAGTGACAAAGTTGTTTCTACATGCTAACCTTCAGTTGGGAGGAAAGGAGCCTTCTTATCCTGTCTTTGACTTCAGTTGCTATTCCGAAAGTGGCCCACTGTCTTCCCAATTACAAGCTACTATAACGATGAGGCTGGTGTTCTTACCTTTCTGTCACACAGCTGCCACAGAAAAGTGTCTTCATACATTAAAATAAGAGATTTGTGAAATATATTTAACATAGACTTAATAGTCACAAAGAAAGTAGGATGAATTTTATGATCCTCTGAGGCTTTTTACTCTCTGAAAATTAAGCAGCTACAAAAAGTTATAATATGATAATAATAATATATTAAGAAGTATTATATACTAATTATATATAGCCATATATTAATACAATATTTTGATAGCAGCATAAGAAATTATCATATAATCTGGATAACATGGAAAAATAGACTCAGAAATGTTGCAGTTGCATAAACTCAAGTTCAATTACAGAACTGTGGAAAGAATATGCCACAAAAGCAATCTGCAAGCCCATCATCTAAATGCCAGTCTGTGAAACTCCATTTATACTTCTTACCTGCAGAGCATGTGTGTGTGTATGTGTGTGTGAGAGAGAGAGAGACAGAGAGACAGACAGAAAGAGAGAGACAGAGAGACAGACAGAGAGAGAGAGAGAGTCAATTTTCTTCTGCCAACTTTTCAAGGGTCCTGGGAATCAAACAAAAGTTAGCATACCTGTATAAGCCTTCTACTTGCTGAAATCGCCTTAAAACTCAGTTTAAAAGGATAAATTTACTTTCCTGCCATTTCATAGCTGATAAGACCGGAAATGGCTTTCCGAAACATTTAGGAAATAATTCCAGGTATTCAAGTTTATCAAATATAATTAACTCCTTTTATAATTTTATCTCCCATTCTTCACTTTTCTAGTGTAATTTCACTCTATTTTCAACTAGCTCCCCAAACAATTTTTCCAAGCAATTTACTTTGAACAATTAAAAATGTCCCAAATCTTTTTGGGCATTTTAAATTAGTTGCTAACAGTTGACTCATGAGAAAATTTAATTGGTTTAGGGGAAATGTGTTAGCCAATATAAAATTTGGTTAAAACTAAAAGCAAATATTGTGAATCTGGGACTTTTCTTGAATCCTGTATTTTTGAATGGAAAATTCAACGTGAATGGTCAGAGCCACGGCGTTGCCTAACTACAGGGCACACACACTTGGGTAGAGAAAAACAATTTCTGCTGGGTGCCTCACCTCTCTGTCTACCACAGGACCAATGGCTTAGGGGATGGCATCACCCACAGTGAACTGGCTCTACCTATATTCAATCATTAGTTAAGAAAATGCCCTGCAGATTGTGGTCATGGGGTTTTACCACAGCAACAGAAACTCTAACTCAGACAAGTTAGTACATAACAAATTCACTAAACACGTAGATACATACACTCCTGAATACACATGTAAATAGAAAAAGGACATTCTTAAGTTTCTCAGGTATATTCTGATTATCCCTTAAAAAAAAAAAAAAGATCTTTTTGTAGTCCCTAGCAAACTTTTTTGATGGCCTATTGTTCTGAAAAGAAACAATAAATATCTAAGAATTATTTAAGAATTATGAATCATTTATTGAATCAGTATAATATGGTATCCAGTAGCCATTTAAATATAACTAAGATGAATTAAAATATCATAAAGTATATACTCAGATTAGTCACAGTTTAAGTTCGCAGTGGTTCCGTGTGGCTAGTGGCTGGAACACATGGCAATTCTATCATCACCAAAAGTTTTAACCTCCATTTTAATCCTCTCAATCAGAAAGCACAGTTATTAGAATATTAGAAGTATCCTTAATTAATGCAATGAGCCAAATGAAACAGGTAATCATATAACTCTTTTAATATAAATTAATATCATGTACCCAGTGGAATTTCCATAATAAAACTACCTATCTCTTTCTAAAATAAAATGTCAACACCCTAGTTACAAGACCTTACTGAATGTCAGGGAGATACAGAAATTTTACCACTGTGAAGCAGCAGTTACTGCCTCTGGGGCATGATACAAGATCACCTTCTAATTTTACTTTGTTTTCTTTCAACTCTAGCATAATGTCTATCTTGAGGAATGCAAATTGCAGTGGATGCTGTGGTAATGAATGAAAGTGGAGTAATCTGTTAAAGTATGGCACTAGCTAGAGGTGACATAGTAGAATTCTATAGGATTCTCTCTTATATATAAAGGTGTAGACTTTAAAGCCATAAGTGAACAGTATCTCCTTGGCACATGGTAACGTGAAAGATTTATAGCTGGTAGGGGATTAGAGACGTCCATTGCTCTATCTAGTTTTACATGGGTTCTGGGGATTTGAACTGAGTTCTTCATGTTTGCACTGTATCCCTTTACCTACTGAGTTCTCTGTCAAAAACTGGTAATTACTTTTCCTTTCTTTCTTGTTTGCTTTTTTAAAAGAATGGAGCTTTTTTTTTTTTACCAAGAAAATGTGACTCTACTTTACCTCTTTGTTTTCCACTTGTATACAGTCTGTTAATTCTGTGATATTGATAAACACTCTGGTAAATTCTAGAACCAGAACACTAAGAAATACAAATTCTCTATTTCCAAGAAAGTACCCAAGTTCAAAGTTTTAGATTCATCTGACTAAGTTTTAAATGATTTATCTTTTCATAAACTATTAATAATTAAAGGTAATGAGTATTGTTTTCTAATAGAGGCAGGATGGGGTAACATAAAAACACTTCAAGTCTGGACATGAAGGTGATTACAATATAACATAGTGGATTAATAATATAATTTTATTGTTAGGAGAGTAGAAAAATCATTTTCCATTTAGTGATGACAGTCCAGATCATGAGGGATATTTTGGAGGCTAAGGCTGGAGGGTAATGAGCTTGAGGCTACATTATAAGACCTTCCATCTCAAAATCTAAATAAATAAACCAAATTTACACTGGAGACTGTCTTTGGAGGCTGTAACAAACTGCAGTGAGAAAAGGCTATGGTACAGGGGGAATAGGTGGCCAAGATGAAGCTAGGACAAGTGGCTAAGTATGCCCATCATTTTCTTAGGTCTTAGGGAACTGATCTGCAAGCTGATTAGATCACCAGATCTTGAGTGCCTGAAACAGATGAAAGTCTTTACCTCTCCTCTCATCTCAGTCATTGTATGAGCCAGCAATGTTTAATCCTGTCCTCATTATTCTGTGTCTGTCATGGCATCCTTATTCATCTGATTTAGTAGGAGTTAGTACAGGAGAATCACATGACTGATAGTATGCAAGAGTCCTCTATTGTACTTTAGTAAACATTTGTTTTTACTTAGATATTAGAAGAAGTAGACCATGCTCTAATGTTGGGTCCACATATTTAAAATTTCTACAGATTTTTTTTATCAACTTTAAGGTATATCCAACAAGACAAAGAACGTTTACACTCAAAACAACCATCCAGAGGCAACAATGAAGACTAAGTAAAAAGTGCTTGAGATAGAGTATGTCTCTATTTTGCTTAATTCATTTAGAATTTGATTTTGTATTTCTTATATCTAATGAATCATTAGTGGATATGCAACTTAGATAATGTCAGGTAATCCACATCAGTCCCTAGATGAAATACTGCAGATATTCCTAAGAAGAGGATGAAGATAAGACAAACCTGATCATGATGTGAAAGGTACACTCAGTTAGCAGGAAAGTTGATAAGAAGCGAGAGCAATCACAATGCTTGCTCTGAACAATCAGAAAGTTCAAGTTAAAGGTAATATAATGCTGAACTAGGGGAGGGGTTCCCATGATATGGGAAGCTTAGAGTAGATGTGAGACAAAGTTGAAACAGAAGTAAACCAGCAAGACTGTGTGCAGGAGTCAAACAGCATAGTCAATAAAGAAAGAAAAGGGAAATCGTTAAACTAGAAAATAAACGCACTCCTGGCTATGCCTCCCTCAGAGGGACTCCCAGGAACCAGGGTTTACTCATAGAGAGTCCTGCAGACAGAATCCTTTAGTAGCAGAAGGCTTGACAAGAGGTCCTCATGTTTTCTTTCCCGTTCCTGCTGCCCATTACTCAGAAACCCTCTGCTGAAGCAGTAATACCAAAGCCTTTGTCTTAGAGTCTGCTTTCAAGGTAATCAAAAGCCAAGACGCCCTCTTCAGAGGAAAGCTAAACAAAAGGATACCGAATTACATTCTATATTTAAAATTCTATGGTTCTAATTTTTAAAAATGTGCTTTCAAATGAGACAGTTGATTTCTCCCCTATGATAAATTATTATTATAAGATAAATTTTATACCTTCATTTTAAAAAAGCAGGAATGCGGGACTTTCCAACTTTCCAAAGACCACTGCTTCACTGCTATTTTGTTGAGTTTCATGTTTTTGATTTCCTTGAATTGCTGGTCTTGGGTTTCAAAAAGTGATTTTTCTATCCTGGGGTATTTTGTTTTGATGGTTTCACTGGACCGTAACAGGCAATCTGGCATATTCTCAAGAGCTATCTCAGACAACGTATTCTTGTCCCTAACTAAATTGCCTAATAAAAGTAATGTGAATGAAGCTGAAAGAAGACACTAGGAAGCAATATTGAAATTTCCAATTTAACAGACATAGAGTTAACAAGCGGAAATGGCGCAGTATCTCTCCTGCAGAGCAGCCTCTGTCACTCACAGGGGACATCAGGTCCACGTGTTTCACAAGGTTGGCGAACACCTCAGCCAGAAACTCAACCCTTGCTCATGACAAACAAGAGGGTTGAACCCACTATGTGCAGCTGACACAACAGCTTTCTCATCAAAGAGGCCACCTGTGAGGAAACCAACTCCAGGATGAAAACACTCAGAAAAACAAAATCACTTAAAGCCCTGAAAAAAAAAAGAAATTTCTGAATGAAAAAAAAAAAAAAAAAAAACATTGAGTAACAAGGACAGCCATGACTCCTCAAGGAAGACAAGTAGGCAACACATTTTCTCCTCTGATTTCAGAGATAGCCCGTAAGATTCAACAATGAAACTATTGACTTCTACTTACGTAGAGAAATTTGCTCCCACTTCTGTAGCCTGAGAATTTTCTAGACTATGTATGGAAACTAAAGCATGCCTAAGATTCAGTCACCCAGAACATCCAGGGAGCAGTTTTCAAGAGAGATGAGCCCTGAAGTACCTGAGAGCCCTTACACACTCAACTCATAGACTGCTGCTTGCTTCGCCAAGGAGACACTTGCCTTCACTATCAGGCGACATTATTGGGCAATACCGGTGTTCACTTCACTAAATAACATGTCTGTTAAATGCTTTTCTTTCTGTGTCTCTGTAAGAATTCATCTTGCTTTGAAGAGAACCTAGTCTCAACTGTCTTTGATCAAGAAGTTGGTAAAATAATTCATAATTTAAAAAGTATATAGGGACAGATATTCTAACATTCCATATTGTACAACCATCAATCTATTACCTCTCCCAAGAATATCTGCATGTTCTTTCCTTCAATGGGACTAATAACGCCAGCTGCTAGAGGCATCTAGTGGAAAGGAGGACTTGGTAGATGAGAAAGTTCCAGCTGTCACACCCCCCCCCCCCCACCATAGAGCAAAGAGTCTCTCCTCTGTCCTGATTTTACACTCAATGTGACTCACTCCCAGCCTCTTCTGCATAACAAAGACCCGACTTCCTGATTTGACCAAACAACTGCGGAAAATTTCTACAAAGAGCGTGAATATTTTCTTTGTCCCGGGGAGCCTTCAGAGAAGAGGGGAAATGAGGAAGGAGCTTAATCTACCATTACACAGTTTTCCATTTTGTTAAAAGAACCTCCCGAGAGGCGCATCGCCTACTTCCTGTGGGGCCTTACCAGGGATAAGAAAGCACATTACAGAAAGCCCAACTACAGGGAAGTCAGAATCTGGGCAACGGGCCTAGGAGCAGGGTGCCCAACCAGACTATAGACAGAGCTGGACTTGATATCAAGCCAGCAGTATAGTAAGTTGGAGGCTCCCTATGGAGCTGTACAGCCATGGAACATTCAATACTTACTGAAACCTTCTTGACTGCCAATGGGTACACCAAAAGGAAAAGACAAAACCTTTTCCAGTTGTTTAATGGCTAATGGAATAGCTTACCAGCCCTAGGCTTCCACTGGATGGAAGAGTGTCCTTACAGGACCTGGGTGGAGTGGAGGTGCTGGCAGGTAGTGAAGGAGCAGGAAGAGGAAATCATCCGTGGAAGCTTCTGCTTTTAACTGGGACTTAATTTTAGCTGAAATGATCGCGATGTTCCTAATGCTTCTGTTGTCCAATTTCACTTTCAAATTCAATGATGTGTTACGGGAATTCTTGTGGGCATTTGAAGCTGAGCACAATACTCTTTCTAGCGTTCTCGAAATTGCCACCTCTCCCATTACCTTCTCCCTTTTTTGCTCAAATGCGTTGCTTTGAAGGAGAATGCAGTTTCCTCCTCCTCCCCCCCCCCCCCACAGCCTCCGTCTCACTTTACAAAATGCTAACATTCCTTCATTAGGTTGCACGCTGCCTCCAAGAAATGTCATCAGCATTGCAAAGTTATTCAGCATCTTGTGACTCTGTCAGTATTTACCCAAGTTTCCTTGCAGGTCTATTCATGAATAAATTTTACATGCTCTATAAAGCGAACTGTGTTCTCAGATCTTGCCATTCATACTTTTATGAGACACTAATTGTAAGACACTCACGTTTCTTTCTGTCACATATATGTCCTTATTGATTCTGGAGTATTTTACATCAGCAAATGGTTAAACAGAAGTAAAAACAGCCTGTGAGCCAAGCAGTTGCCAGCAGTGAATGGCATGCTTAATTGATGCTGGCTGTGGTCCTCTGTGCTAAGAGACAACCTCTGATAATTTAAAACACACACATTAATCCTTTGCCATGCAGACCACTGCTATAATACAAGGAAGTCAACCATCCTTCCAAACTCTATCAAGCCTATGATTCCTTTACTTCAGCTTAATTCTGGTAGACAGCTCAGGTTTTATGTGGAAGCTCGCTCTTAATGCCGCTCTCATGCTCGCTCTTGACTCATGGAAATGACCAGGAACCGTTGCTAAGTAAGAACAGGGCCCGTCAGTGCTCCTAGCTGGCCTGCTGCCCAGAAGCTCCTGCCATCTGTTGGAAACGCAACCCAATAGAACCAGAAGGTAGACTAGAAAAATGCGCTTTTCCTCCTGCCTTTTAAAAGTGTGTTTTTCATGCTTTAATAATTAGCCACGTGAACAGGCTTTAGATCACGGCCTCAGGTACTAAAATAAACAGTGAATTCTTTTCTTCTGGCGCAGGCACGTTTAGCGTAGTGATACATTTTAAACAACGCCTTTACTCCCTGTGCCCCTTCAGCTCCATAAAACACTTTTGAAAATAGAAGATGAGAGAATGATTTGCACAGGAGGAAGAAATCAATCAAAGGAGAAGGAAGGAGAAGAAGGGCAGAATGGAAACAAAGCAGGATCCACGGTGTCACGTGTTATGCAGCACTTGGTGGAAGCCACTATCAAAATTCAGACAAATATCACAGAATATTGTGATGATGCAGACAGCAAATTAATAGAACTCATTTTTTTTAACCACATCCATTTCGTTTCCTGAACCAGAGGAGAGCTACAATATATTAGACTTCCTCATCTAAAATATTCCATAAGTCATACAAATAAGCCGAGACCTGTACCAGCATTTCTGGAATATTCTTATTCATCACAATTAGCACAGATTTCTTCCTACAGAGTTTTTGGAGTGGAACCAAACATTATACCTAAAAATTTCCTGTGTGTGTGACTATCAAAGTTATTTATTAAAGGTTAAGGAAAGGTTAATATTCTAATAGGATGCCGATGCAGAGAGGGAGGAGAAACTTGTAAAGACCAGAATGTTCTAGAGCAGACTTGAGTCATAAACATCAGAAGTCTTCCTCTTTCAGTTAGCAAGCTCAACAATATGTTTGCCTAAGACCTAAAATGTGATACCAGTTGATGTGATAAAAGAATGGGGATTATCTTACAGGGTTCCGCCCAGAGATGAAGGACTACCAGCAACTAATTACAGCTGAATGATGGTGAATATGTCTCCTTTAGAGACAAGCCCAAGAGATCAACCATAAACACGTGTGAACAACATTAAATGAACTCAGCAGGTTGTGTGTGTACATTTCTACCTAAGTATGTGTGTATACTATTAATAATTAAAGAATAAGATGCTATGAGTTTGAGGAGTGGCAGTCATAGGAATCATGCAAACTGAAGCCTTTAGGGGTTCCTTGACTTTCCGCAAGGGACTTGGGGACTTAGTGCAAGACATGAGCAGGTAACACTCTTGACTGTGTTTTCCCAGGGTTCTTTGAACCGAAAACATATTTGGGAAATGGGACTATTAGTGTGCTAATCATACATTCAGTGTACCTTTTCCTTAAAAACAACTCACTAAAGTCAAGAAAAGAGGTCAGCCCCTGGAGAGACACCATCTTGGACACATGGAGAATAAACATGCTACTCCCTTCCATCTATCTGATGGAAGACCTCTTCAGAGAGGAGAGGTTGGCAGGTGGGGAAAGACCTAGGTTTGCAAAAGGAGAAGCGAAGAGCCACAGATACAAGAAATTTCTCCCGGAGGTAAAGTGTGTCCTTTCCTTGTGATTGGTCAGCAATTCATTTGAGTCCAAAGTTCTCAAGGAGGAAGTCTAGTCTTGAGAAATTATCCCCATCATTAAGTCTTAGAGGCAGAAAGGACATAACCTACGGCTCAGGGAAAAGACAGCAGGTTACAGGAGCATCAAGAAGCACTGGTCTCCGGACAAAGCCTCAATGGAGCGACTAGGTAAAGGATTAAAATTTGACAAAACATGCCAAAAAAAAAAAAAAAAACTTTAACAGTGCTGTGTGTATGTTTCCACTAATTTACCATCTCAGGGTGATATGCGTGCTTAGTGTTCTGTGGGACACCATGCATAAAGAAAATAAAACAGGCAGGTTCCGTGCAGTATGTTTCCCAAGGAAAGTGGAAAACCCATGGAAAGTGTGCTTTGCTCCTTATTAAATCGCTAGTATTCCCACAGAGTAGGGGACTCGTGTTATTGATTAAACTAAACCTATTTTAGAAAACTTCTTTTTCATTCTTAGAGAAGAAAACAATGGAAGAGTTGGCCTTTGCATGTAAGAATTCTAAAATGAAAGAATTAAATCCAAGAGAGAGCCAGGAGACATTTTCTCAGCAATCAGCAAAAAAGAGAAGTCTAAACAGGATGACAGAGTGCAAGATTACAATCAAGCAGTTCTTTGGCGGTCATTTAGGCCACCTGCCATCCCTCCGGGAGTTTTCTCTCCAAGTCTCGAAAGGCTTGGTGTGTAAGTATTTGAACCAGTGCTCCTAAGCCAGGTTAAGCTGTGGCATGCAGCGGTAGCCATTAGATCTAAAACGGGAACCCAGGAGATGGGGAGAGACGTGCTAACGAACTAGCTTCATCTACCAGCTTTTAAAGTATCTCTAAATTTGATTTATTTTTTCCAAGGGAAATCTGCAAAAAGGAAAACCCCTTGCCTTGCAATTGAATGAGAGCTAGCTCACCGAGAAAATAACTGCTCCAACAGAGTAGCAGTGAGTAGCCATTTGTAAGTAGTAGATAAAGACGGCCAGTGAAGTGACCAGGGAAGAACACTTCCCTAATAAGTATGTTTGTGGTATCTTTCCAAAAGCCATTCTCCTAATATGTGTAACACCAATAGGTTGCCAAGTTGAATAGAAAAACACTGGCTGCCTATAAACCCTGAAGGTGTGTTTGGTGGATTAGTAAAACCTTGTAAAATGCCTCTAGCATTGCAAAATAAGAAACTCTCTCATGTTCCAAACACAAGGATTCATTTACATAGGAGGAATTCTTTACCAGTCAGGGCTCATTTTTCCACTAACCAACCATTACTTCAGCGTTGGTTCTGCATGAACCACATGCCCCTCATGTAACTTGGTACAGCAAAGGTTGAGTAAATGCAGCCATAAAATTCTCTCTCACTGTGCAGCTCTCAAGCAGATGAAGCAAACCCAATGACGAGAAATGGGCAGAAAACTGCAGCAGGGGCTCCCATAGTTCAGCCATTTTCTAAGTTGTTTCCATTTGAAAGCACTTACATTTGGGGGACATAATTAGCCCTTGTTGCTGGTTGCTATTTCTGTGTAATTCTGAAAGGTCCAGGCTCTGCGAGGGCACATCTGGCCACGCTAATGGCTCTCACAGGCAGGCCACTGCCCTGACTGCTGGTGCCTGTGGAGACAGGGGCAAGGCAATTCTTGTTCCCCAAAGACACCAGGCTCATCAAAACAACCTTCTGTGGTCCTGGCCACTTGCCCACATGGAAAAGGGCATTGGAGCGGGGGCAGAGCACTGAGGGTCAGCCCAAGGCATGGCTTTAATGAAAGGCCTGCTGGAAGCCGCATCAAACAACAGCATGAGCCCTCAAAGCCACTCATCGGAGAAACATGGAAAGCCCTGGACAAGGCCACATAGCCACTCAGCAAGGCAACCTGGATGGCATCTGTCACATTTCCTTCTCCTAGCAGCTAGCCCTTGACGTGCCTGGTGAGAATGCTGCATGCTTTAAAGTATTCACTGTATGTGTTTCCTACCACCCACAAACAACACTGACGCCGTAAAATAAGGCCAGTATCCTCTTTAGTATGACCACAGGATATAAATTGCCCCTGCCCTGTGTCTTTTGCAACCACAACTAGACGGAGGCAATGGCTTGCATGCAATACTCATACCCAAAGTCAAGCTCCAATGTCAACTGGTAAACTCCTCCAGCCCAGCTATCTACCAGTTCAAGACCCAGTGAATGCTACTCACACAAATTCTAAAATTTCCAAACAAGCGGATTGATATAAGACACAATGGGAAAACTCAGTGTCACTGAGTACTTTTAAAGACATATTAAATTGAAGCTAGAGATGGTTCAGAAGTTAAATGCACTAGACAATCATGCAGGGGACCTAGGTTCAATTCTGAACATCTACATGGCAGCTCACTACCGTCTGTAACTCCAGTTCCAAGGAATGCAATGCCCTCTTTTGGTCTCTGCAGGCATCAGGCATGTATGTTGTGAACATACATATAGACCAGTAAAACACTCACATAAAATGAAAATAAACGAATCTTAATAAAATAATATGTGTGCGTTTAATTAGTTATCCCCCTGTATGCCCAATTCCACAAGTGATTTTTAAGTTTCTTTTAATAAAAATCATATTTTTACATACTTTATTTTTCATGTTCTGGGGTTTTATATGCGAACAGGGTCTCACCTAGCCTAGGTTGCCTCAAACTTGTTATATGACTGAAGCTAACTTTAACTTTCTGCTCTTCCTGCCTCTACCTCCCACATAGTGGGACCGCGAGCATTTATTACCACACTTGTGGTAATAAGTGGTGTTTCCTGAATCTAAGCAAGCACTTGTACTCTGGCACTCAACTAATATCTTTTTCAGGACAGGGGATCAAGCAAATTTTATACATCAGCATATCTTCGCTGTGCTAGGGGGTTAAGGAAACAAAAAAGCAAACTCAAGAATAATTAACAAAAAAAAAACTCTCAAGGCTTAAAACGCAGTGACTGAAATACAGACAAAGCCCTCATATCCTGAAGGAGTCAGATGTCTGTCAAGATGAAGTAGGCAGCACAAGCAACGAGGCTCTGGGAGTTAAGTAGCCAGCAACCCTTCTCAGTGAGGAACCCGTAGAAAAGAAAATACTGAACTTGGAGAAGATGACAGACTCGGTTTCCTGCTGAACCCAGGCTCTGAAGAAGTGTCATCCATGGCTCCCAGAGGCTCCTCCTCCTGGATTAGTATGAACTTATTTTTAGTTTCTCTGATTGATTTACATTCTCATTGATGTCATTTTTAGTATGTATCTGAATTATTCATGTATTCCTGAAATGAATATTAAGAAACCACAATATGAAAGTTTCTGGACTACAGGCAGAAAGATTCAAAGAATAATCAATTTAACCCTAAATAGGAATGTTTTTTATCACTCAGATAGATAACCTTATATATGTGTGAGTGTGTGTGTGTGTGTGTGTGTGTGTGTGTGTGTGTGTGCCCATACCAATGATAAAGAAGAAAGTTAACCACTGGCACTTATTCAAGTCTGGCACTGTTGACTTCAATAAGAACCCCTTCTGTGGATATAGAGATGAAAGGGAAGGTGAGATTTGTGTTCAGCTCTGAACACAACATAGCCAAAGTGAATACATAACCAAAGAGCAAGGAAGACGTCATATGATAAAGAAATGCTAAGGAAGGACATCAGGGGTAATGAGGATTCCGTCCAAAATGACTCAACACAATGTTTACTTCAGAAGGGCAAGTTGGCCAGATATTCCTGGAAGGTGGTGGAAAATGTGGAACTCCATCAGGTGTGCAGAATGGTCAGTTAGAGAGGGCAGTGGTGCTAAAACTATTTTACAAGGAAATTTTCAGATGTGTCTAGAAGACTGCTTAGGAACATGAGTAAAGCATCATCAAGGAAAGAATCTGTCCTATGTCTGCTGTCATGAGTGGTCACCCTTCCTCTACCATATCTCTGCTACAGTGGTCCTGTGACATCCTCCTTCCTGCCTTCCCTCTTCATAACACTCACTTCCCCAGGTATGTTGTGCTCTCTCTACAAATTTTTTAACCACAGTTGCTTTGTGGAATTAGATGGCATAAAGTAGATGGGGGATACATAGCTAAGCATAGGATTCATATATCAACCTAATGAATGCTTTGAGAATGAATGAACGAGAGTAATAGAGACCACATTCTGAGTGACGTCATAATCCATGTGAGAAAAGTACTGGGATGCATATATTTAATAAGATTACAATAATATGCCATAGGAATTAGTGGGTTATAATTCTATATGGTAAGCTTATATGTAAAATCAACTAGAATAGTTATCCTGTAGTCATTGCAGGTAGCACAGCATTGAAGACCTACAGAACAATGGCATCAACAGTGGCAGAAGCCGTTAAGATCTGGGAGTCTCAGAGATGAGGAAACAACCAGAGGCTAAACAAAGGGAATGGACAGAAGGCCTGGACCCATCTACACTGACTTTATAGCTACTAGCTCCAAGGACCCGAGCAAAGATTTTAATTGCAGTCCCCTGCAGTTATAAATAATGGCATCGACTGAGCAAGGACATGGAGACACCACAACAGGGTAAGCCAGGCAGGTACTTTCTCCTTGGTTCCTCAATAAACATTAACCCCTATAACTACAGCAGAATATTCTGCACAGATGACAGCTCTCACTCAGGCAAGCTAAGGGGCTTCCTTGGCCCTTCCTAAGGGGCTTTCATTAACCTCCTTCGGTTCCCTGCTGTTCCACTGCTGTTGCAAGCCATTCTTGGAAGGCAGCTGGCTGAGCTGTGAACCCTTGGTTCCACACAGCCAAATGCTAAACCTGACTAGGGGTGATGAACCAGGCAGCAACACATGGGGCTTGAAGAAGTGTTTCCTGACCAAAGGGCAAGAATTTGAGAAATATATCACAGAGTAAAGCGGAAAGAACAAAACCAATGAAAGCCCAGAGATGCGGGGTGGATGTGAAACAGCTGGGTGAGTGTGTATCAAAACTGTTTGCAGTCACCCAGATAAACCAACACAGAGTCTCCAGTGGCAAAGCTTAGATGTAATTTACGTCATATGCATGCCAAGGTCTCACGTTCTGGAGCAGCAATTTCTCAACCTGTGAGTCTCTTCCCCTTTGGGAGTCCCATATTAGATATGCCACACATCAGATATTTATATTACAATTCATAACAGCAGCAAAACTAGTTATGAAGTAGCGGTGGAACAATTTTATAGTCGGGGGGTCATGACAACACGAGGAATTGTATTAAAGGGTTGCAGCAATCGGAATATTGAAAACCACTCTTTTACAGGGAAGCTTCACTTCAGTTTTTGAAATAGAAAATTAATGGCCATTTACTGAGAGCTTTGACAGCATCGGTGAGATTCAGGCCTCTCGACCTGAAGTGTGCCATCCTGAGTGCTGAGGGTGAGGGACTCTGTGCAGAGAGGACTGTCATTTTCAGCTTAGTGGCTCGCGCTGAAGCTAAAAGCTTCACATTAAACAACGCCAAAGGCGAATTCAGAAAATGATTGTAAAGAATTCATTTCAAAATGGGTAAAATAACATTTGATAAAGTAATAAGAATTTCATAAATCTATCCAGAGGAAAGAAACACCTATTTCATCTTTTTTTTTAATGGAAAAAGATGGGAAAGTCTAGCATTAATATATCAATCACTTGTGTTTCTAAAAATTAAAATGGGTAAAGCAACTTTTTTCATAATAGCAGCAAAGGGGCAGTGGATCCATTTTTAGGCTGAGATCAAAGCTTCCAAGCTTGACTCTAAAAGGAATTTTAATCCTAAGTAATAAAAAACATTTTAAAAATATTTTAATCCTGGCTACTTTTCACAATAGAAACCTACTTGAATGATATAGGAAAAAAGGTGTGTGTATATGTGTGTGTGTGTGTGTGTGTGTGTGTGTGTGCGTGCCTGTATGTTTAATGAGCTTGTCCCTGTCTCCAAAATGGAGATTTCTCAAGAACTACAGAAGAGTTAAATGTCGCTATTCCAAGTTTCGCAGAAGATGATCAACAGTATGAATGCAGAAAGGAGCCTCATAATCACCCGAGGAAACTTCCAGCTGTGGGCAATTAAAGATCAGCATACTAACAAGAAGAACCTTCTAGACGTGGGAGAAAGGAAGCAAGCCAGGGAACCGACAGTCTTAGTGAAAACAATGGTGTAATCAAACGTCTGAGCCCGAGAAGGCAGCAGAAGGTTGTGTTTGAACTGTTGGACGCGCCTGACTCTGCATCTAATGCCACGTGGACTTCAACTTCTTGAGTAGGAGAATGGAGATCTGTAAGTCTTCACAACTACCAAGTGTTTGAGAAATGTTTGCTGGCATAATGGGGACAGAAATGGCTCTCCCCTCCCTTGGACGACTCTTTTAAGTAAGGAGATGAAGTTTCCTAGGTAAATGGTTTCCAAGCCCTGAGGACCTTGTGGCAACCTTTCCATTTCTCTCTCCTGCAATGCTATCCTTTACTAAAGGGCAGCCTTTTTAGTGAGCCCCTGTGTGCCTTTTCTTTCTTTCCAATCACTTATGAATGCAGGAAAAATCAAAACATATGGTAATTCTAAGCATTCCCAACCTTCAGCTGGCAGGTCAGTAAAAGTCTAAAATTCATGATTTTGGAAAGGTTATCTGAATGAACATCCATGCATAGTTAGTAGCTTTCAATGTCCAATTTCTCTGCATCCAAAATTTACTCACATTGACAGGTCTCTTCATTTATCCATAAATAATGCAGTTTTCTTTCAGAGCCCCTCCTAGCTCAAGAGAGAATTTAGTTCAGAGACTTGTTCAATGTTCCATACAGTTTGGTATGGTTGTTAAAATGAGCTGGAAAGAGCATTTTCAATCCAGCTTGAAACGCCCCTTGTTTTCTGCCCTGCTCAGCAATGCCCCAAGTCTGAGGTCTGAGGCATATGTGAGAGTTGCGAGCACCAAAACTTGGTAGTGAGAAAAACACGTCCTGGTGAAGCATTGTCCATACTGTCGTCTCCAGAGCAGTGATATTTGGTGGGATTACTTCCTTCTCTCAGTAAGCTGTCACCAATGTCTACCCTGAGACTCTTGTATGTGTCCTATTCATAAAATCTTTGAGGTGCAGCATTTGGGGCATAGTGGTGGCACAGCTGCCTTCCATTTGGTCTTTTACTATCTCTACTTAGTTTTTCAATGGAGTGTTCTGGCCTCTATTCGAACTGATGGATTGTATGGCTCCAAACACAATGGTGTCTATAACAACCCAGCTGCTTTCATAGACACACTCACAGGAAAGTCAACATTCATGGGGATGTCACACCCCACACAGAAACTGAGAAAGACCAGATAGACAACTACCCATTCTTATTTCATTTTATTTGGACAGGGTCTTATTACGTAACCCAGGTTGGCCTTGAAATCATAGAAATCTGCCTGTTTCTGTCCCCCACAAAGTGCTGTGACTACAGTCATGCGCCTTCCCCACCTTCCCCATTCCATCCTTTATGGAGTCTTGTTTGATTGCCAGTTACACCTTAATGAGCCTAACAGGTAGGCTCATTATCTATGCCGAGAGCACCATGGCAAAAGTAACTGGGTGCATGCAGCATACCATGCCCAAATATGGGATTTGAAACAGTAGATTGTAGTAATAGGAGCGGCGGGGCTGCATTCCCAGCACCCCGGCCGCCTGCTCGGCTAGCTTATGCCCGAAATAACAACACACAAACTGTATTCACTTAAACACTGCTTGGCCCTTTAGCTCTAGCACTTACAGACTAATTCTCACATCCTGATCAACCCATCTCTAATAATCTGTGAGAACCGGTCTTACCGGGAAGATTCTAGCCTAGTCCATCCTGGGTCCGAGCTTCATGGTGTGTGTCTGCCCGGGAGTGGGGCATAGCGTCTCTCTCAGGCGTCTGCTCCCTAGAGGAGAGCTGTGGAGTCTGAGCTCACTTCCTCTTCCTCCCAGCGTTCTGCTCTGTTTACTCCTCCCACCTATCTTCTAACCAATAAAATGGGCCAAGGCAGTTCCTTTATTAGCCAATGACCTTCCTCCATCAGTAGATAATGAAGACCTCTCTTTATTGTCCTCTGAAGCATGTCATACAGAATTCTGCACTCTTTCTCTACAGTGAAATGTCTCTACAGTCCTAATGTTGTGACCCTTTTTATACAGTTCCCATGTATGAGACCCCCACACCATAAAACTACTTCATTGTTACTTCAAAGCTATAATTTTCCTACTGTTATGAATCATAATGTAAATATTTGTGTTTTCGGTGGTCTGAAGTGACTCCCTTCAAAGGGGTGTTTGACCCCAAAGGGGATCGGGACACACAGGCTGAGAATCGCTGGTTTCCTCAGACAAAACCTTTTTAGGTACATCCTTGAGGATATGAAAGGAATGAACAGAGAAACAGAAGCAATCACTGAGTTTGTTGAAATAGTTCTAGTAGGTACCCCACTCCCAAATTTATTATCATTAAATGCAATTCCTTTTATCAGACCATATCTATGTGATAGTCTAGACCTAGCACAAGAATGGTTTTCTTGTTTCTTTGGGTTTTTACTTCCAAAGGTTCCCATGTCATCTAAAATTTACACTAAATAAATGTGTTTGCTTTTATCTCATTAATCAGTCGTTTGTTATAAGGCTCTCAGCCATGAACCTAACAATGATTAAGGAAAGAAATATCTTCTCCCAACAGAAGTTTTGCACACTAGCTTTTAATATGGTACATGAAAGCTCAAAATAATGCACACGTTTTCTTCTAATTCTGTCCCACATCTTCCTCCATCACACCCCCATCCAGTTTGCAAGCACACGGTCTGTCTCAGCTGGTTAACTTATTATTGGTCTCAGTCCTAGGTTGGTAATGGTGATGATGATGGTGGTGGTGGTATGTATGTGTGTGTGTGTAATATTCTCTAATGGCATGCCTTCCTCAAGGAACTGGTTTAGGCTTTTTCTGACCCTTCATGTTCTATATGCATCTCAGTGACCAAGCAGGAACGATAGAATTCCCCAGAGCCTTTTCCCTGTACCTATCTGTTTGTTTCTATATATGCTCATATATGGGCAGGAACAGGGACTCAAGTCATAGCATGAGTGAGGAAGGCAAAGGACAAATTTGAGGGAGTCCATTCTCACCTTGTCCTACTTCATAGGTATGCAGGAAATATGTCAAAATGTATGCTTGCCTCTGATTGGTCCTGGTGGGAAATGCAATAAATTGTGGGTGAGGTAGCATCTCTCTTGTTGTTTCTTACACATTGTGTGCTCCTGCCTAGCTGACCTGTGAGCCTCTTGTTGGTAATGTTGTCTCTGTGCCCCTTCTCTCTGCAGCAGTGATGTACTTCACTGCATATAATTTTGTCCATAGGTACTGGGGACTGAATCAGATTGTGCTTGAGCATCGAGATCCTTTACCTGCTGAACTTCTCCGCTGCCCTTCCTCCATAAGTTCTAAGGCACATAAAGAGAGAATTGTTCTCTGTGTATATTTCATGTGTGCAGTTGTTTCAGCTGCTGAGAGCACAGCTTTAGATCTGAAATTCTCCCGTCTCTGTGAAGCCATCAAGTCATGTCCCTTATGAAGAAAGGCAGCACTGACTAGCTAAAGAAAGATGACATTGGAGGATGTTCATGGACCCTCTGGTGTAGGACAAGGTCATTCTGCTGATTCCACCTCATAAGACAGAAGCACTCCACTCTGTTCTGAATTATCATGTGAAAAATGAAAATGCTAGTCTGTTATGTATTTTCCCTTATAGTTGTTTCAACTCACTGAGTACTACAGAATGCAGAATTTGGAAGACATTTTCCCATTTTTAATGAAAAATATCCTTTGTTGTTTATGTTTTCCTATGTAGAAATGATTATATGACACAGAACTGTAATATATAATTTACTAGAAAAATTATTACCTGCTACTTGCTTTAAAAAATCAAGATATATACACCTACCAAATATTGGCTTGTCATAGAAGCAAAATATAAAAGAAAATCATTGCTTATTTCATCATTTAAGTCAATTATAATTTTTCAATAGCTGGAAACAGAACCCGGGGCCTCATTTATGCTAAGCAAGCACTTTACCATTAAGCGATGCCCTCAGCCCCCAACTATTTTTCAATCAAAGGAAAAGAAAATCTTTATTTTGTTTTAGTTTGTCTTACTGTATAAGCCAGGCTGTCCTTGTGCTCACAATCCTCCTGCCTGCCTCCCAAGTGTTAGGATTCCAGACATGTGACACCTGGAGACAAAAGAAAAAATGGTTTTAAGGGACAATTACATTTCTTGGGGTTCTAAATCCATCCTGTTAAATTCACAGTACCATTTTCTATTTATTATTGTTGTTGTTGTTGTTGTTGTTGTTGTTGTTGTTGTTGTTATCATCATCATCATCATCATTGGGGAGTCATGCTCATGCCCTGGCACTCATGTGGAGATCAGAATACAACTTTCAGGAGTTGGTTCTCTCCTTCACATATGGATTCCAGAGACCAAATTCAAGTTACAAGGCTGGCTTGACAAACACTTCTAACCACGAGCCATTTTTTCAGACCTACAGATTCATTTGTTGTTGCAAATGCAGCCAGTGGACGTTTTAGTCAAAGGATCCAAAAGCAAAACATAGTTATATTTCTTTAAGACTTACCAAAAACCGTAACTACTCAACCCCATCTATAAAAGACCTTAACTAATTCACCTCAGTTCCTAAGAGGAAAAAATATTTGTAACTCAAATTTTAAATGCACAGACCTGGGATTGAGAATGGAAGTCATCTTGTTCATTTTCTTCCCATAGTAGAAATATCTACGTTCTCTTTGTAGATGTAATGACTGTTCTATAGTGTTTTCACAATTTAGAATAATTCAGCAGAAAGAGAATATTGTGTCAATGTTTTCTGAGTGAGAAAAATAACCAGAGAATCACCTCAATCCTCTCCAGTTTTTTTTCTGATAATCGGGCAGATTCTAGAACCCCTTGTGAAGGAAAAAGGGGTGATGACTTTCTTGCAATTTGAAAGGTCATTGTCAGCACATCTATCACAAGAGACAGATTAACAAATTAATCTAACCAAAATTACATGTGTCCTGGCAGTCTTCAGAAACAAAGCCTCAAAGTCCCAGACACATTTTATATTAGTATTACTATGCATGTGGGGGCTGGGCTTGCCCTATCATTCTTGTGGAGGTCAGAGGACAACTTCTGGGAGACCATTCTCTCTTTCCAACCAGGATTTCCAGGGTTCAAAGTGCAAGTTGCCAGGCTTCCATTGTACCTTTAGCAACTGAGTCATTTCCTTGGTCACAGGAAAACTATTTCAGTGACTAACTAAGGTGAAAAATGAATGGCTGGGTGTGAAGAAAAGGATTTGATCTGAAGGTAAAAGACTGATGCTAGATTCCAAGCAAGCCTTTGGTCCAGAGTCTTCTTGACCTTTCTATGTGGCTACCCTTTCTCAGCATAGGATGACCTCTTGAATGAGGTCATCTTACCTACTTATAAATAAGCTACCAGAGAGTCTATCCATGACTTAATCGCACGGAAGAAAAAAGTGAAAGACATGTGACAATGTCTTTCTTGCCTTTAGGGTCTTCTCACAAAGCGCTTTGGAACAGTGTTCTCTGGACTCTGCTATCCTCTTGTCTGACTATTCCTGGTTATATCCAGATCTGATTTTATATCTCTCTTCCAAAGCCATGTCTCCCCTCTGTAACAGCCCACCCACCTCTCTATCCACACTCATGTTATTTCTTATAATCTTCCTCTCCACCACATATGCCACCTACCTCTCCCTTCTATATCCTGACTCTACTCTGTATGTGCTCTGTGGGGTTAGACAATTGTCCATATCAAATTTGTGAAATATATAGCTTTTTAATAAAAATATATGGTAACTGTGGTTTGAAAACCTTAGGCTGCTGGGAGCCACTCTAGGTTCAAGTCTCTTGCCAGCCCTAAGGTGGCTCCCTTAACTAAGAATTGTGTTTCCATGCTCCCCTATCCAGCCTTCCTTTATCCCAATCATCCTGTTTCCCCAAGTTTCCCCCATCCTCTCCTACTCACTTTTCTCTCCCCATCTCCCCTTACCCCCAACCCACCCCACCCCCAAGATCCCACTTTTCTCCCCGGCAATTTTGTCTACTTCCCATAGGCAAGAGGATAACTATATGTTTTTCCTTGGGTTCACCGGAGCCCAAGGTGATGTCCCCAGTTAGTTCCTTGGGCAGATAAGGATAGGGAACCTGAAATGATCCTATAGCAATACTGACGAATATCTTGCATATCACCATAGAACCTTCATCTGGTGATGGATGGAGATAGAGACAGAGACCCACACTGGAGCACTGGACTGAGCTCCCAAAGTCCCAATGAGAAGCAGAAAGAGGGAGAAGATGAGCAAGGAAGTCAGGACCACGAGGGGTGCACCCACCCACTGAGACAGTGGGGCTGATCTATTGGGAGCTCACCAAGGCCAGCTGGACTATGACTGAAAAAGCATGGGATAAAACCGGACTCTCTGAACATGGCGAACAATGAGGGTTGATGAGAAGCCAAGGACAATGGCACGGGGTTTTGATCCTACTTCATGTTCTGGCTTTGTGGGAGCCTAGCCAGTTTGGATGTTCACCTTCTTAGACATGGACAGATGGGGGAAGATCTTGGACTTTCCACAGGGCAGGGAACCCTGACTGCTCTTTGGACTGGAGAGGGAGGGGGACAGGAGTGGGGGGAGGGGGAGAAGGGTGGGAGGAGGGGGAGGGAAATGGGAGGCTGGGAGGAGGGGGAAACTTTTTTTTCCTTTTCTCAATAAAAAAAATAAAATAAAATAAAAAAGAAAACCTTAGGCTGTTCTTTCTAACCTCAAATGCAATTCTGAAATTGGTTTCTCCATTAAATTCTTTCTGGGTCTGAATATGTCTATGATCTGTTTAATTAAGTTTTCCTATTTATTCTACCAGAACTTTCCCCTGCATTCTATCCTTTCTTTCCTTCCTTCCTTCCTTGATGCTCATCTTTTATATTTCTAGTATCTTCTCCCTTCTGTATCCTGCATACGTATCCTGTATCCCACATACACTTCCTACACTCTGTCTATAGCTATATTTCTTCTTTATGATCCATTCTTTCTAGGTCTTAATCTCAATGAAATGGGGAAGCCATCTATCTCTAGCTCCATATTGCCAAGGTCTATACATAATTCTAATTCTCTTGAGTATGTGTGATTTCATAGAAAGCTCTAGAACAGTGGTTCTCAGCCTATGGGTCATGACCCCTTTGACAAACCTCTATCTCCAAATATATTTATATGACAATTCATAACAGTATAAAATTAGAGTTACAAAGTAGCAATCGGGATAATGTTATGGTTGGGTGTTCCCACAACATGAGGAACTGTATAAAAGGGTTGTAGAACTAGGAAAGTTGAGGGCCATTGGTCTAGAAGAATAGAAATGCTTTTAGAACCAAGGCAATGACTCTGTGGTTGAGGTTTAGACACATAAATGAGTTAACTTTAGTATTTTCCTTAAGACCATGCAATATTCTTCTATTAAGCTCTATGATTTTTTTCCTTTTTTTTTTCAGTTCTATAGAGTGGACTCTGCATTTGCATTCTTAATGTAAGGAAAATGAAAAAAAAAAACTATGAACTTAAGGAGTGATTCTTCATGAACTAGTATTATTTTCCAGTTAACAATCTCTCTCAGGAGACAGACATCTGGAATAACAGAATTTGGAGTTGAATTTACAAAAGAATTCAAACAATTTTTAATCCATTTTTTTATTGAGAGGACCAGATGCAATGCATTACAAATTGTTTGCCTAATTCAAACCATAAAGAAAATTATCTCTTTTCCACATGACACCAAATTCAGAAGGAGGAGGTTCAGAATGGAGAAACAGCAACAACTCCTGCTTTGTGAAGTTATGGGCTGGGCACAGCAACACTTCAGAGGCTGCACTGGCATGCTGAAGGTTTGCTTTAAGATAATTTTTAGTACTTTTCTAATGAGTAATTACATACATCTCAGATCCCACCCATGCTGAGACCGAGTATAGACCCTCCACGGTGTGTGAAATTGCTTTCCCATAATGGATCAGTAGAATTTTCTAGAGGTGAGAAAGTTTTCGTAATTCTTACAGGACACCTGGTTCCCAGAATAGATGGTTCTGAGGTGAGTTAGAAACTCCAGAAGGGAACTGTGAACTCTTTTAGCAATTCTTCACACTTTTTTATGTCAAAGTGATTTCAATTCATGGGACTGAATTGAGAATTTTTTTTTATTAAATCATGAACAGGCTTCCCTCACTACCAAGTTCTTTACTGATTTCAGAGTCTTTCTCTGGACAATTCAAGCATTTAGAAAAGAAAAATCATAAGTGACAACAAGTTTCAAGTTTAAGGGAACAGAACAAAATCTCAAAAACTCACAAAACAAATCTATAGTTTTTTGTCTTGTTTTGTTTTGTTTAATCTCATGAAATTAAGAAAAAAAAAAGGAGATTTTGGGTTCCCCTCATCAAGATCCACGACATAGTGTCTCTGCCTGATTAGTCAGAAAGTTTATTCTTCCTATCTATTGCTCATATTTTATGTCTTAACAAATTCTGTCATATTAAGTACTGTATGAATTATATATGGATATTGGGAACAATTAAAAGCCAAACTTCAGGACAATCCTTTACTAAAGAAAATACAAAAAAAAGAAGACTGAAAATGAACAGAAAGTAACTATAACATAATTATGAGCACCTTGGTGCTTTGTTGAAATGTTTTTGTTTGTTGGAGATGGGGTTTCTCTGTATGTAGCCCTGGTTGTCCTGGAACTCTATATGTAGACCAGGCTGGCCTCACACTTAGAGATCTGCCTACCTCTGTCTCCCAAGTGCTGATATTAAAAATTTTCACCACCATGATGAGATTACAGTATTGAAATTTAAGAGTGACAGATAAGGAATGGCAGAGAGAAGCTTATGAAAAGCATGGGCCATAAGTCTGACTTATTAAGTAGACTAATTTAGGTGACCAGATCTTTCATAGCCCACATATTCTAGGCCCGAAATCTATTTCTGTTAGTGCCTTTATTGGAAGCTGAGCAAGGACTACTATAAATGTTAGAAGGTCAAATAATCAAGGTGACAAGACACTCAGAAACATATGCCTAATGAAATGGTGAAAATGGTTGAAAAATAATAGTTTGTGACCTTGAACAAAATGAATTTTGAAATATTTAGCCATTGACTATTATGCAACGGCTCTCAGCCTGTGGGCAAACTTCTATATCCAAAAATATTTACATTGTGATTCATAACAGAAACAAAATTACAGTTATGAAATAGCAACGAAAATAATTTTATGGCTGAGGGTCTCCACAGCATGAGGAAGTGTATCCATAGGTCACAACATGGGGAAGGTTGGGAACCACTGTTACAGTGTACTATATGACAAACACCAGATACAAATGGCTTTTCCCAACGTAACCCATATCCACCCTTGCTGTCAGTCCCTGAGAGCCAATACTCAGATGTCTGCAAGTGAATGAAGCTGAGTCCAGAGTCCAGGGCACTGATGCCAGCATGAACTGTAGTGTGCAGACCTGGGTGGTCCCAGACCCCTGCTGGGGCTGCCTTTGCAAGCTCCTTTTCACTTGAGGTTTATGTTCTTCTGGATCAAGGAACCTAATTCCAGCTCTATGACCTATTTCAACTTTTTCTCATCTTTCCAATATGACAGCTGTAGTCTGGAAAGTGAATGACTGCCGAAGACAGGATGAAAAGGATTGTCTGTATGTTACTGAGTCGATGCATGAGAAATACGTGTAAGTGTGCATTCCCTAATGCTCCATTTCAGACATCTGGAAAGGGTGTCGTCGTTGCCCTCCCCCTCCGCCGCCCATGGCAGACATTGCTAATTGATTGCAGAATTTTTTCCAACCAAACCTAGAGGCATCCTGACTTACAACTCTCACAGAGGACTCCAGCAGCCATTTCCATGAACTCACTGTTGGCATACGGCATATGGAGTTTCTCTGGCATTTCTAGCCTAAGTACCCCGCAGGGAAGATAGAACCAAGGGAGAACTCGGCACACACAGACATGGACACAGCCAGATGGGAACCCAACATTTCTGAGATGTTATATTCTGAGATGTTATATTTACTGAATGAGGATCGAACTACATATGTTGTTACGGAAAACAGCTGCTGGTGAGATAAATTATGTATTTTGAAAGAAAAAAGTAAGAAGAGAAAAAAAAGCAAATACCAGGGTTGCGACCATCCTTTTTAAGAACTGTAGTATATAATAGAAACCAATTATAAAACACAAGTCATAAAGAACATACAAACTGATTATTGATTTTGCCATCACAGTTCTGTAAGTGTGCTGAGCCATCATGGCTTGTCAAAGTTACACAGTCAGACAGTCAAGAGTCTACAATTCTTGCTGCAGAACTCACTGGCCTTAAACAAATGACCTAGTTCAGTATCACCTCATGGACACAGAGGTCCCTTCTCCCTATGGAAACCTACAGAGGCCAACTGGAGAATGCCTGGTCCTATGGAATTACAAGTTGCCAGCCACCATGAAGGTGTTGGGAATCAAACCCAGTTGCTACGAAAGAGTAGACAAATGCTCTTAACCACTGAGCTGTCTCTCCAGCCTGAAGATTCGATGGTTTAATGACATCTATTCAGATCGTTATAGTGCTAAAACTTTCTACCTGGTTAGAATAATCCCTAAGGAGAGTCAAGAGTGGACTGAAAACACTCCACCATTTCTATTGTCACCTATTTAATTACAAAGAGCTGGTGTCTCCAGAAGCTGCCAGCCATTGCTAAATGTGGTTTCTGTTCTCATTGATCCCCAGAAGTGCTGTCATTGTCAATTCCCTAAGTGGAATGTGACCAAGGTGGGGGGGAAGCTTTAGAGAGCCCATTGCTGCAGGTGGAAATAGAATCAATCTGCTCATTTGGGCAAATGTCTTATTGATCAGAGCTGTTAAATATATGCTTCCATCTTCAGCTTCATCAAGAATGTGCAGACCTTTATGTTTAAAGCATTAAGTATCAACCAGGACATCTGCCTTCTTATCAGAATGGCGACAAGGGCCAGCAATGCCATTGTGGCGTAGGAACTAGAGCCTGGATATGTTATAGTGAGAAATCAATGGGAAATGTGGTGTTGGAAATGAGACCCAGTTCAGGCAGAGGGTAGGTACCCAGGCATTGCAAATCACTGCAGCCTCACATGTCACTTCCTGCTTCGCCTTGTCCAGCACTGATGCAAAAGGAGAGAGAAGTTTAGGAAGCCCAGTAATGACCCTGAACCTCAGCTTCTACTGCTTTAAATCTGAGCAACAGAATGCTCCCCTGGAGGCTTGCCTGGGGATTCCTCAAGGTGAAATATAGAGCAAGCTCTTCAAGCAGCAGGTCTTCACGAACATTGCTTATCTTCTGTTCTAAGGGATCTGCTTCTGTAGGTCAGAGTGGCACTTGTTGGAATACAAAATGTCCTTGGATCTAAGACTCCCTATTGGAATATTTCTCAGTTTTAAGTGGGAGAAAACACAGAGCAAATCAGCTTAAATACTAAGTTTATGAATATTTCAACCCCAAACTTCAAAAGTAACATTGGTTTCAAGCAAGGTCTGAACAAGCAATGTCACTAGGAAACAGCTCTTTATAGGCCCCCTCCACTTTCTTATCTATAGCTTTATTCTTGAGGCTCCATGAGAAATGTCTCAGCAAGGACACATTCCACAATAAGTAGCAAAATGACCTTTTGGGCTCATTCCATGTCACTGTGTACTGTCTAGTTTGGGAAAACCATCTGATTTTTAGCTTACGCTCCAGGCCTGTAATTCATGCATAACACGCATGGCAGGGAGAGGGCCAGGCCATGTTGCCAGACCACAACGAGGGTGGGTTTCACGAAGGTAAAGGGGTCCAGCAGCCCAAGGGTTCCAAGCCCCAGTCCCTGAGAAGGAGAGAAAGAGATGCGGGACTGTCCATTGTCTAGTGGAAAGTGTTCAAGGGCTAAACAGGTTTATAAGTGCACATTCTATCATTAGACTGTAAAGTCTGGGTGGTGTCTGGCAGAATTATTGTGTCTAACTGACACAGGGAATAATAAGCATACCCAGAGAAGAAAGGAGACCCAATCAGATTTGAATTCGGTCCTAAACTTAAAATCTCAGAATTTGCCAGGTGAGTTGCATGAATATGTTGTGTGGGAAAATGGAGACAAAGAAAAAAATTGTTTTTTGAAGAATTTGCTGAGAACACCAGAGGCAGGTATGAATGCACTTAACTGTGACAGCACTCAAGAGGCTGAGGCAGGAGGACTGCTACAAACTCAGGGGAAGCCTGGGCTACATAGCAATACCCTCTTTCTTAAAAGCAAAACAAGATGAAACCAAACAGATAATTCTTTACAAAAGAAAGGGAAAACTAATAAAGATAAGAGGACTATTAATAATCAATAACTTAAAATCTGATTTTACCTACACTGATTATAATTTTGAAATGTCTTCAGATATGGGCAGCAGAGATATTCCGTGGGTAAAGGGCTTATTGTACGAACATGAGAACCTGAATTCTGACCCCCAGGACCCACAAGAAAGCCAGCTGTGATGGCATCTGTCTCTAACCTTCCTACTGGGGGTGGGGAGGATATAGAGGCAGGTGGATTCTGCCTATCTAGCCTAGGGGAAAGGAATTCCAGGCTTTGTGAGAGACCCAGTCTCAAATAAGAGCACAAAAGAGGAAGATGCCTGATATTAACCTGTGGCCTCTACAACCACAGACGTAATTGAGCACCTCCCACACACACAAAAGCATATGTGTACACTTGTTGCTATAACCATGAATGGACACACACACACACACACACACACACACAGAGAGAGAGAGAGAGAGAGAGAGAGAGAGAGAGAGAGAGAGAAGGGGGGAAAGAGAGAGAAAGAGAAAGATGCCTTAAAATGAAGAATTTTACATTCCATTGTAGTAGTTTTCTTTTTTTTTTTTAATTTGGTTTCTCAAGACAGGGTTTCTCTGTAGCTTTGGAGCCTGTCCTGGAACTAGCTCTTGTAGACTAAGCTGGCCTCAACTCACAAAGAGCTGCCTGCCTCTGCCTCCCGTGCTGGGATTAAAGGCGTGTGCCATCACCGCCCGGCTGTAGTAGTTTTCTTTTTCTTTAATTTTAGTACTGAAGATTGAAATGAGGCTCTCATATGTACTAAGTATACATTCTACTACTAGGCTGAATCCCTGGCCCTTCAACCAGGTTTATTTAGAATCCTTACCCTGCCCACGATCTTTAGATTTGGCAAGTTTCAGCACAGACAATTTTGGCACACCAAGGATACCACCTTCACCTGAACTATCTGGAAAGCCAGGAATGAGGCTCTTCCCAGCCCGTTGTGTATTCTTGAGGATGGAAGCCCAGCAGACTGTAAGTTATAGACTATCTCACCCCATCTGTTAGACTAAAATTTACCAAGCTGCCTATTCCCTCAATGGAAGATAGAATGCAGCCTCTGAACTTCTCAAATCATGATGTGAAAGGAAAAACAGTTCTGAGTACTGGAGACCTCAGGTGTGACCATGCAAACTCTGGTCATACAGGGGTCTTAGTCTTTTGTTGCAAGGAAGGTAGCTGAGTCCTTAATGCTGCTTAGTCTCCTGTAGGTTTCCACAGTGTCTTAGGCAGTGCTCTATTGCTGTGAAGAGAGACCATGACCATAGCAACTCTTAAAAGGAAACATTTAATTGGGTCTGGCTTGCAGTCCAGAGGTTTAGTCCATTATCATCATGGCAGGAAGTATGGCAACATGCAGGCAGACATGATGCTGGAGAGGTAACTGAGAATTCTGCTTCTAAATAGGCAACAGGAAGCGCGTGAGACATTGGGCCTGGACATTGGGCATCTGAGACTTCAAAGCCCACCCCCATTAACACACTTCCTCTTACAAAGTCACATGGACTCCAACAAGGGCACACTTCCTAAAAGAGCCACTCGCTAATGGCCTACGCAGGCCATTTTTATTCAAACCACCACATACAGTACTGGCAACTCTTGACAGCTGGAAGTCATTTCGTGCCATAACTCAGCCCACAGACTCTGAAAGGAGAGGACTCCATCTTGCCATCACATCATGTCTCAGAAACAGATCTACATTGCTGTTGTCATGCTGATCAGAGACTTTTTCACATGCTTCCAATTTAGATGGGAGAGAGAAGGAAAAAAGGAAACTACGAAATGATTCCAAGTGGCCAGAGTTAAGAGTCTCACTCACACAGTAGAGGTGAGACAGTATTTCTAGCATATGAGATAACCCCCAGAGACCTCCCTGAAGTGAACTAAATCCATTATTCCTCAGCTCTCTATCCTTAGCCTTCCTCCATCTGCAGTCTCGAGATGATTTCATCCTCTTCCACTCTTTAAAATATCATCTTTGTCTCAACGGTTTTCCATTTCTATCAGCCAGCAATAATCACAACCTATATTTCAGACTGCCTACTTAATATTTCTACTTATGTGTTTTTTAGCTAACTGAAATTCTATGTATCTTAAAGAAAAACCTGTCTCTACCCCTTCACTCTCCTTTCTCCTGAATTCACTCATCTCAGTAAACTCATCCCATTGAATGAGTGCCATAAAATCAAAATGAGTCTTCAGTTTTGAGGTCTCTTCCCTTCGTCCCTGAGGCAGGGCAATAGCGCAAGCACATACAAGCACATGCAAACTCACAATGAATAAACAAAATTGGTCAAAACAGCCTGTCAGTGGACCAAAAGTACAGTAAGTAATGATGCACACTCTTAGCCAATCACAGCATGCCAGCAGCAACCGTCAGTTTCAAAAGAACCAAATGAAAACGTTCCTGAGGCAGCTTAATTTCCCTAAACCCATAAAAACCCCCTATGCTTTTACAAAAGAGCTTTTATGCTGGATTCTTTGGAGTTTGTGTTGTTCCTCGGTGTCTCCCCACCCCACCCCACCCCCTTCGCAAACAAAAAAAAAAAAATCACCCAACAGGCAGCCCCAACAAGCCTAGAACAACTGGCGCCCAGTGTGGATGGACCTTTTCCTTTTGCTCGCCTTTTGGGTCCTCCTTAGTACTCCTTTTTGGGCATTTTCTTTCTCATTTGCTGACCCTGCTGCTGACCCCTTCCCAGCTCTCTGTTGGCGTCTTGAGTTCACACCCTTCAGCTGTTTTTCAGTGAGTTGACAATTATTTTCGTTTTCTCAGCCCTTGGCGAATTGCGGCCTTCTTTCCTATTTCTACATTTCCTTGCTTTCCCGTTTGTTTTTCTGGTTAGGAACTCTCCATCATGACTCAGTTCATTCCAAATGAGGGCTGACTACCCAGGAGGTAGAACCCTCTGACCTGTCCTTTTCTCCCTGAGATGTTATGTGAACTTAAGGCCGAAGCCTAACAAACCATGAAAGTTCCTCACTATAAGCAGCCACACACGGTCAACAAACACTACTTTCCCTTTCCCTTCTGCCCTTGTCCTCTCGCAGCCTGAGAGTAACAGCTGACTTTTGCCCGGGCCCACTCTCTGGAATTGTCTGAAGGTTCTATTGCACCACCACATGACTTGTGAAAGCTGCAGGGTGGGCGGACCCCTGACTGTCTTCAACCCATCTCTATCTTCTGAGAACCTAGCTGGCCTCTTTCCTTCCTCAATCTCTTCGTCCTCTACAATACCCTTAAAGCCGAAGCTCAAGAAATGCTTTTCCCTCCATTCAGTGGGTCACTCAGTCAGAGGCTCAGTACAAGGTATCCTGCAGTGACAAGGGGCCCTTGACTCTTCCTCCCCAATTAAGCCTCTGAAGACCAAATCAGGCCCTCCACTCCTAGGTGAAAATAGCAACTCCAACTCCTCTGGTGGTGCTGGGACAGGTGGTGGGGGATTGGCGAGTGAAGGCACATCCCCTGAGGAGAGATGGACTCGCCACTTTGAGAGGCTGAAACTGAGTCGTGAGGGGGGAACCTTGAAACATAGAGCAGGGGTGGTACAAAGGAGAGCTGCTCTGTTTTATGGGGGCTAAAGAAGCTGCCCCTGACTCAGCATGAGTGGAGGAGGGGTGGCTGGGCTGTCCTCAAGGGGAGGAGGGCAGCCTCAAAGGCAGAAGTGTCGCCTACTGCTCCCAAGTAAAAAAGAAGGGGGATGAGGAAGTCGATTGGAGTTCTTCATACCATCCAAGGCATCCTGGTCCCAAATCAGTATTCCTTGTTCTACTGTCACTGATGTCTACACAGCCATGGCCCTAGAGATGCCTGACAGGGAGAATGTTTGTGGTTAAGATAGAAGTCCCTTCAGAGTGCATTCTGGAGACAACTGATGCACTTCATATGAAAGCCTCAGTATCTGACATCCAGGAGTTCTTAAACCCAGGACTCTGCCCTGTTATCATCCCGCTCTCCATGACCCTTCCCCTGACCCCTGGGACCTCTATCCTCACAAAGGATAAGACAGACAGCCTGGAGTTGCCCTGCCTGAATCATTCAGAGAGCCTGCCCAGCCAAAATCTTCTGTTGGGACCCTGCAAGAGTAGCAACAACCTGTCACAGGGGGCTTATGGGAGCCTTTCTAACTGGCCACCAGCATTCTCCCCTAGTTCTGTCTCCATTGCTGCCACCCACTCTGACTCAATGGAACTGCTTCCTCTGGAACTGCCTCCCCACATTCCCATTGTAGAGGGCCCCCCAGCAGGGAACAGTTCATCCCCTCTCAACCCCCTACCATCCTCTGGATACTCCAGAAGCAGCCACAGGGTCATTCCTCTTCCATGGAGAGTCAGAGGGCGCTCTCAGGATATCCTTGGTTTCATTGCATGCTCTCTCAACTCAAGGTTAGTGCTGGAAGGAGGCACTGCCTCCCAGGGTGTCTTCCTGGTATGTCGGAATGAGACAGGATGTGATGAATATGTGCTCACTTGTAACTTCCAGGGCAAAGTCAAGCACCTGCATTTGTCACTGAATTAGGTGGGTGCTGGGTCCAGCATCTGTGGTTCCAGTCAATTTTTGATACACTTGAGCACTTCTGGGTGCATCTCAACCTGCTGGAGGCTGCAGTGATGTTGTCCTTGTCAGGTACAAGCTTTTCCAGTGGCAGCAGGGCCAGGAGCAGGCTGGGAACCATGCACGGGTGTACAAGGGTGACCAGGGCTACCCCAATTCTCCTTATTTTGAGCAAGTACTCAGACAATGGGCCATGCAGCTTCAAACTTATTACAATTGGTACTCCATGTTGAAGGCCTTGACCCCTCAATTTTTCTTCAATGGTGCTGTGCTTATGATGATGCAGCAGAGACCCAAGCCCATACAAGCTTGCTGTTTGAACTTAATATTACCCTTGGCATGCTTACTGGCCATGGGCAGTACACTAATCCTGTCTCAAAATCCATGATTGGCTACATATCTATTTCCAACAAGTCCGACCTAGCCTTCAAGGCCCTCAAACTCTGTACATCCCAGGACAGTGGAGGCTATTTCTTCAATCTTGTTCAGCAGGTTTCTGACCTTGCCTTCAAGGCCCTCAAACTCTGTACATCCCAGGACAGTGTAGGCTATTTCTTCAATCTTGTTCAGCAGGCTGTAGAACCATTTCCAAATTTTTAACTCATGTCACCAATGCTGTTAAAAAACACATGCCATCTGTCCCTACCAAGGATATCCTTCTTAAACAGCTAACCTGGAAGGGGCTCAGCAACATCACCCTTAATGCCATCACACCTGTTAGAAATGAGGATATTTATAAGTGGATCTTAGCCACCCATGATACTGGCACACAGAACAGGCCCATTTATGCCCATATGGCTTCCATCAATGCCTTGGTCAATGCCAAACCTGACAAGTACAATATTTCCACCCCACCAGATTGTACTTGCTGGGATGTGGACAGTCTGGTCACTTATGTAAGGATTGTCCCAGGGCTTGTACAAAGACCTAAAATCCTAAGTGCCAAAAGGGCTATCACTGGGCACAAGACTAGAGAAGCTCCCAGAAGGTCCTGATATGAATGATAGACTGGAAAATGGCTTCACATTCCGGGTGCAGGAAAGTAAGTGGTGTGCCTTGGTTTGTAGTAGTTAAGGTGAACTGGTTATCATCCACAAGGCAGATCTCTTTGATTTCTGAAGCATAGTTGATGTCATTTAAAAAGATGGATTGCCCCAATACTTTTGTTCTCTCTGCTAAGGTTGCTTGAACAGCAGTAGAACCAAACTTAATAGAGACTTTGATGTCTTTGTGAGCTACATTGGGAGCTTTGTGGAACACCTTTACGTCCTCTTCCAGAGCCAAGGTGGCAGCAGGGAGTTTCTGTTGCTCATGCTCTATGTGCTCAACCAGCGTCCTGGGAAAGTCTATGAAAATAAGCCATTGGTTGCCCTTCAGTCCAGTAGGCAGTCACTCATGGTACTTGGTGTACTCCCTGTCCCAGGAGCTACCGCTATAGATATAAGCTGCAAACATTGTCATAAGCAAATCCAGGGAAAACCACAAATTACTTAGAGAGGAAGTCTGTTTTCAATTGATTGCTAGGTCCAGTATGGGCGTGCTGGATAACCATTTCCCTCAAGATAGATGGTTTTCTGCCTTCCCCCATTTTAAAATTAAGGACAAAAAATTATGCCACACCATCAAAAAATGCTGTCTTCCAGGCCAGTATGGCCTTTACAGATGCCAATAAAACTAACTTGGGTTAATAACAATGGGAGATAATTATACGTAAAGGGCCTATACCCAACCAAATCCTGTATCAGTGTAGCTAGGAGAGTTATTGGCAATCCTTAAGGAATTGAAAATGACCCAATCAAAAACTGTTAATATTTTCTTCAGATAGCTGCTATGCCACAGAAGCATGCAAATATTATCTTTTGCAAAATTATAGTCCCAAAAAGAGTTCATCTCTGAAACCATGCAAATCATTCAAGACTTATTACAAACCAGAGGACACTCCTAGCTCATATCCCATATCAGGTCTTATACAGGGCTGCCAGGAAAACAGGCAACCACAGAGTTGACCACCTAATTATGACTATGGCAGTGACCTTGCCTTTGCTAGAATAGGCTAGGCTCCTCCATCAGCAATTTTATTTATCCTCTAAAATTTGCACAAGATGTTACCTGGGTTATTCTTGCCCAGCTGTGAACGTTTAATCAGAACCTATGCAACTTAACTTGACACAATTCAAGCCATAAGATTTGTCTACCATGTTCTTCAATCAAGTGTGGGATCACATAAAATTTCTGTTGGACCCGTCTAAACTTGTTACATGGTGCCTTATGGGAGGGCTGGTGGTGGTTCTAATATTTCTTCTTAAGTGTCTCCTACAGCAAAGATCCCAATGAGAGCAGGTGAACAAGGCAACACTCCAGGTTATGGAATGTTAACATCTATGGAGCGCACTGGACCAAAACCTCCAAGGGAGGTGAACCATGCTTGACCGATGCAAATACAGGAGGCCATTTAAAGCCCTAGTTTTCCTAAAAGTCTCCCCTTGCTTCTTCCTTCTAGGGATACCTTAGAAGACTGGTAATCAAAGATGGGTAAGAGCCTGTCTAGCAGACCAACCTAAAACAGGCACAGCCCAAAATGCTGGGAGGGCAGGGGGGGGGGGTTCCAAGGGAGAGTTACAAAAATTCTTAACCACCACGAGATTGCCCAATAAAAATAAAATAAAAAGGATGAGATGAGGCAAGGCAATAGCGCAAGCACATGCAAACCCACAATGAATAAGCAAAATTGGACAAAACAACCTGTCAGCAGACCCAAAACACAATAACGAATGATGTACACTCTTAGTCAATCACAACATGCCAGCGGTGACATCCAAAAATGTTCCTCTGGCAGCTTCATTTCCCTAACCCCATAAAAATCCCTGATCCTTTTACAATAAAGAACTTGTATGTTGTAATCTTTCAGAGTCTGTGTTCTTGCCTCCACGTCTCCTCAATGCCTGCCCTCTGGGAAACAGGGATTGCACAACAGGCAGCAGCAACAAGCCCACAACACATTCCAAGTATTTAGGATATAAGCAAATTCTCTTAAATTTATGTACAAAACAATACCTTAAATTCCTTCTTGTTTGCATTTGTATTTTCATTGCTCTTATGCAAGTCAGACTCACCCTGCACTAGATCCAAGGAAACCCCTAATATGCTTCCAATTTCCATTTCCCAGTTGGGAAAATCATTTTAATCACTATCACAGAATTATGACCTATGTGAGGTAAATGTGTTATTTCCTTTTTTTTTATATTAATGTTTTGATATAGGTCTCACATATTCTAGACTGGCCTTGAACGTCCTATGAAGTCAAGGATATTCTGAACTCTTGATTCTCCTAACTCCATAACTCCGTCCTCCAGGTGTTAGGGTTATAGATATTTGCTATCATGCCCAGTGTTGGAACACAGTCAAAGAACGTAGTCATGTGAGAATTCTGAGTTTCTGAAAGAAAACTCTGAGAAAACAAGACAAGAGTCTTGTGATCTCAGTTTCTTCAAAACTTGGGATGTGTTTTTGTTCTTCTCCCAGTTATACTGGATAGGAGTGAGTTTACTTCAGCTATTGCTATTCATATGTCTCTTTGGGAAAAAAAAACTTGTTTTTGCCATGTGTGATTTATCCCTGTGATTGTACACTTTACTCAAGTGACTCTTCTTCATCCTCAGAGTATAAGCTGTCTGACGTTCTGAGTAAAGTAACATGAGACTTTAGTCTGCCTCAGTTTGCAGCCCGGCTCACCCAGATTCACACCACCAATGAGACCTGTAAACAGCTTAGATCCAAATAGCATTCAAACTCCAACGCTGCCAGGAGTCTGCAGGTGACACAGTCTTCCATATCTTCTCCCTACTCTTAGCCTCATTGTCTTTCATGTTGCTCATGCTCTAGTCTCAGTGGCCTTCTATCTGTTGCTACAACAGGTCAATCCCCACTTTAAACCTCATCTTGGCGGGGTGCTTTATCTAACCTTACTGAACAAGACCTCAAGGCCTACTCAATGCTGTTATCATGCCCTGTTTGTATTCTGCATACCGCTCAATTACTCTTCCTTCTTATCTTTTCCTGTTAATTTGATTATATTTTGGTGATGGAAGCCAGGCCTTTAGTCTTGGCTAAATACATGTTCTGCTATTTGTTCATTGCCCTTTGGTTTTTTGTTGTTGTTGTTGTTGGTGGTGGTGTCATTGTTATTTTGGGTTTTTTAAACAGAATATACGTTCCAAAACAGCAAGCAACCGTTTAGTTTGATACACAGTACAGTCTCAAAGAATATTCTAAAATGAATCCACTTCAGCAATTCCTAAAATACTGTCCACAGGGCTCTGGGGAATCTATCTTCTCTGGTGGGCAGAGAGCAGGAGAGAACGAAGGTAGCAGAGAGACACAGCGATGACCTTTAAGAATTTGGGCTTCCGTTGATTCAGCTAGAACATTTTACTTTCATCTGCTTATGCAATGGCATTTGTGTAAGATATTTTTCTGCTAAAATACTTATGCCATTAAAAGTGCTTAACAGCCAGTATTGCTGGACCCATGAGCTATTTGCCGATGGCTTCCAAGTGTGTTGGCAGTGTGCCAATACCAAAGTCCAGCTTGCCCTGAAAAGGATACACGGGCTTTTCATACTATCTAGAGTATCCCAAACACCCCACATTCAAAAGGCAGCTGTTGTTTTCAGTCTTATTGAACAATGAAATCACATTTTTTTTTTCTACTGTGAAAAGTACCATGCCAGTCTTTGAGGTCTGATACCAAACCCACTGTAGAAGTTCATTTTAAATGACACAGCGGCTGGTCTGGGTATCAGTTAGCTATTTACTTGTGGCCTTCTAAGCAAATCAGTAAGACTAACGGAAGACAACAAATGAGATTGTCCTCACATTTAATATCTTTCTCTGCAACTCAGACTGGCAGACAACAGAAAAGCCCTTAGAACTGCCAATGCAGAATAAATGTCAGTGAGACTGTAATTACACCAATTGTTTTTACAAGCCAATGTACAAGGATTAACCACAAAGAATTAGCTTTAGCTTAACACATAAAGTAATTTGTAATACAATCTAATAAAATGTATGTCCCCTGATTTTTTACAATTTGAAGTCTAAAAGGAATTTAATCCAACAGGAAAGGAGATAAGCAATTATTTTTTGTCTATCTAAAATTTTAAAGGTATTGAATTTCCTAAGTATAACAAGTAGTAATTAATGCCACAAAACCTGTTCTGCAAAGAGCACATATAAACAGTGTTTATATCTTGAAACTCCAATCTATGAGGAGCCAAACCCTCAAAGTTCTAATATATATATATATATATATATATATATATATATATGTTTAATGTTGACATGGGGGGGCAACTCCAATAAATGCATGAATAAAACTGTAATAAATAAGTAAACAGCATGCTATACAGACAATATGGAAGAAGAAAAAGGAAAGTTTCAATATAGTGAATTTACCTTCTGAGAAGTTATACCCTCTCTCTGGGACCATCTGTAATAAAACTGTCCATGGGAAGATCATTTGGATGTATTTCAACTTCCCTATCTATAATTTAAATGTATGTTGGACATTTCTGTTATCTTTTCTATTATCTCCTGCTTTTCATTAAGGAATCCACCATCCAGTGCCATTCTATGTGCTTGTCTGGATATAATCACTTAAATATACCCCAGTGCTTGTCCCTGTTTAGTGTGTTCCTATGAGTTTATAGACACAAGCACCAATTTGACCCAATGAGCCATGAGGACACATAAACCTGAGCCTCTGATAATTCTTTTACAGTGACCAGACCCAAAGCCTTCTCTTCCTCTGGAGAACATATAGTAAGGGCACTAAGGAGCAATGACTGTGGTCAATGTGGCTACCGCCAAGTCTGACGGAAGACAAAGATGAAAGTAACCTACAAAATAGAGCCTAGACAGAAATGGGAAACACCTGAAACCTGGCTAGTACCTTGAACCTTCATGGGTAATCAGACCTAGTATGAGGGCAACTTAATTCTTGACTTCTCAGTGACTGATACATTAGAATTCTTCTGCTGATTAAGATCATCTTAGTGAGCTTTGTTTTCTGTATTGCATTTGAGCTGGCAGAAACTGATAATTATTGAGCCAGCAGCAATCCCCTCTCCCTGTTCTTCTTTCACTGACTGAGGGTCTTAGTCTTGCCCTGTCCAAGCAGAAAAGGCTGATGCCCATTATAAGGCCCAAGTCAGGGAAAATATAGGGTGGCTTACTTACAAACTTCATTACAATCCACGGTTTCTTGCCACGGTTGACTTAAGGGAGTCGTATGAAGAAGATTATTGTTGGGGATGAGATTAAGGTTTGAGAGAATGAATTCATATTTTCTTGAGCCATATCAAACTCCTGGAGAAATACAAGCAACTCCTGATCTTGAGGTGATCAAGCAGGCAAGCCAAGTGTAGGAAGATTTGATAAAGGAAAGTGTAAGGTTTCTATCACTAAACCGCTGAGTCAGCTAACCCTGTGGTACCCCACTCCTGGTCTCCTCGGTTATGATCATAAATCCCTTTACTTTTCAGCCATAATTGAGAGATCTTTGATTTATAATTTAAAGCATCCAAACCAATCCACTTTGCCTGTTCCCAACTATTTAAAGTTAAAATCTGACAGTATGTCGAATTTTTAAAGTGGTTTTAAAATTATCACCTCATTACTGAGAAAAATATGGATTTTGTTAGGATGGAGCCTTCCAAACCATTTTTTAAGGATAATAGAAACATTCACTTGAGAGTTTTCCTAATATTCTGAAGCTATTAGTATTTTTCCCAGCACAAATAATAAAAGGTTAAACAGCATTTAAATGTATTTATTTCCTATCACTCATGAGTAAATAGTGGAATAGATGTTAGAAACATAATAAAATTCTGAAACAAGAAGAAAAAAGTGTCACCAGCAACTCTTGTTCCGAAGCTCTAAGACTTCCTAGGTATTTTTGATTATCACCTGAGGTAAATCTTCATTTTGTGTCTACCAAGAAATTAAAGCTCACAGTCACATTAGAGAAATTTAGCTTGACACAGTCCACTTAGAGAAAAGCAAAAAGGTCAAGTTAGCATGCATAGCTGGAATGGAAGAGTATGAATACTGTATAATTTTTTTTTAGCAACATCAATCTTATTTTTTTTTTATTTGTAAAACAACGAGGTAACCAGTAAAGCAAAGTCTCTACAGAGTGTGGTATAATTAAGGTTCTTTCACCGTATGTCTTAAACTCACCTTCCAGTCTCCTTTTCATTTGATTGTCTTTGCAGGCAAACGCTGCATCTCTAATTTCACTCCCACCAACCGCTCACATTATGTAGAAATGACAAACTGTGCATTGCACATGTTGGAGTGAGGTCCATGTAAAAACTTAAGTCTCAGTGTTTTGAATAGAGCAGGGTGAAAACTTAGCTCCCAAAGTACATGTGTTAGCCCAGTGTCAGAAAGGATCAGGTCATGGAGTCATTGTCTGTCTATGCGGTATGCGTGCATGACACCATCTTGCAAAACTTGCACCTGCTCCTTGGATATTATCAACTTCCATTTCTTTCTAAACTCTCCTTTGGGGCTGTTTTATGGGTCCCAGTTTCTTACCTCCTAGAAACTCTGGGTTGTTTGTGACTGTGCCTTATAGCTACTTTGGATCCCCATTCTTAGAGTTTTGGATCTTAACAAATGTTAGAGTAATATATGAAATATACCAAATAAAAATCCTATAACAATTAGCAGTTAATACATAGCAGCTAATTCACAGCTTTTTATATGTGTTAGTTCTTTTTAATTTAGAATTTTTTAAAAAAAAATCAGCTGCAGAGAAAAATAATTTTATTCCTGTTTATTTTTTAAGAACCTTGGGTCCTAAATTTTGAAATCTTCTGAATAAGTTGACATGGATTCAATATTTATAATTCTATTTTCTTTCACACTTACTTTCTTTTTTATTGATTTTATTGAGCTGTACATTTTTCTCTGCCCCCCTCCCTTCCTCTCCCCTCTCCTTCAACCCTCTCCCATGATCCCCATGATCCCAATTTACTCAGGAGATCTTGTCTTTTACTACTTCCCATGTAGATTAGATCCATGTATGTCTCTCATAGGGTCTTCATTGTTGTCTAGGTTCTCTGGGATTGTAGGCTAGTTTTCTTTGCATTATGTTTAAAAACCACTAACGATTGAGTACATGTGATAATTGTCTTTTTGGGTCTGGGTTACCTCACTCAATATGATGTTTTCTAGCTCCATCCATTTGCCTGCAAATTCCAAGATGTCATTATTTTTTCTGCTGTTTAGTACTCCATTGTCTAAATGTACGCATTTTCCTTATCCATTCTTCAGTCAAGGTTGTTTCCAGGGTCTGGATATGACAAACAATGCTGCTATGAACATAGTTGAGCACATGGCCTTGTGTCACGATTGAGCATCCTTTGGATATATACCCAAAAGCGGTATTGCTGGGTCTAGAGGAAGATTGTTATCTAATTTTCTGAGAAATTGCCATACTGATATCAGAAGGGGTTGTACACCTTGCATTCCCACCAGCAATGCAGGAGGGTTCCCTTTTTCCCACATCCTCTCCAGCATAAGTTGTCATCAGTGTTTTTGATCTTGATCATTCTTACAGGTTACCTCCTGTAACTGAAAAGCATCTGTAAAGCAAAGGACACGGTCAACAAGACAAAATGGCAGCCTACAGAATGGGAAAAGATCCTTACTTTCATTCTTAAACATGATAATGATTCCTGACACCCAAGAGCTGAACAGGTTGTCAGGGAGTTTTGACTGAGACCCTCTGTTACAGAATGCATTATTAATCACAAAATGCTTGTAGTATATGTCTTATTAGAAAAATAAGAAAGGTAATTTTCGTATTGTAAAGCTAAATATATAAAATATGAGTATACATTAATAGCATGTATTATAATAAATAAAATATGTAAACATTAAAAATTTCTATAAGAAATATCTGTATTATATATAATACTCACTTTCTCTTTATTTTGCTTTTTGAGAGTTTTATTGTATAGCAAAACTGACCTAGAACATATGATTCTCCTGCATCAGTTCACTGGGTCATCAACTTCATGTCATTTAATTGAGATTGAAGAACTTTAGTCCCTTCCTCGGTCTCATTTCTGCTGCCATGGTAAGAATGTATGCAGTTTGCTCCACTACATTCTCAATACCGCTACGCTAACCGCATATACTAGACCATTGAAAATGAGGATTTGTACCCAGCATGTACTGGAACCTGAAAAACTGGGCCAAAAGATCTTTCCTGTGGCTGAACTAAGAATAAGGATGTAAATAGCTGATTATCTTAGTTCCTCCATCAATCATTGGTCGTTAGAACAGAATTCTAACCATTATGCTAATCAAAAACCACAACTAAAGTGAAGTCTGGGTTTAGCATCCTTGGATGCCTGTGTCTGTCTTTCTTAAATAAAGGAATTTTTTAAATTTCTAGGAATTTTTCCTAGAAAGTCTGTTTAAATGGCTTTGTGTAGCAACAGATAGGCAACTCTATAATTCCATTTTAAAAGAACAAGAACACTTAAATATAATAGCGCAAGGCTGACAATTATCACCAGGAGCCCAAGGCAATGTCCCCAGTTAGTTCCTTGGGCAGATGAGGATAGGGAACCTGAAATGACCCTATCCTATAGCAATACTGACGAATATCTTGCATATCACCATAGAACCTTCATCTGGTGATGGATGGAGATAGAGACAGAGACCCACACTGGAGCACTGGACTGAGCTCCCAAAGTCCCAATGAGGAACAGAAGGAGGGAGAAGATGAGCAAGGAAGTCAAGACCACGAGGGGTGCACCCACCTACCGAGACAGTGGAGCTGATCTATTGGGAGCTCACCAAGGCCAGCAGGACTGTGACTGAAAAAGCATGGGATAAAACCGGACTCTCTGAACATGGCGAACAATGAGGGCTGATGAGAAGCCAAGGACAATGGCTCGGGGTTTTGATCCTACTACATGTTCTGGCTTTGTGGGAGCCTAGCCAGTTTGGATGTTCACCTTCCTAGACATGGACGGATGGGGGAGAACCTTGGACTTTCCACAGGGCAGGGAACCCTGACTGCTCTTTGGACTGGAGAGGGAGGGGGAGAAGAGTGGGGAGAGAGGGAGAAGGGTGGGAGGAGGGGGAGGGAAATGGGAGGCTGGGGGGAGGTGGAAACTTTTTTCTTTTTTTTTTCCGTTTCTCAATAAAAATAAAATAAAATAAAAAGACTCATACAATGACTAGCTGATGTTATTCAGCATTTAAAGCACACTGTAGTGTTAACACATGACCTTGGATTTAAAAGAGGCTAGCTTTCCTAATCCCTTTAAGGGTTACAACTGCTCTATTTTACAACAGATCTGGTGTTGTGGAACTCTGTTCTCTGAGTTATCAAGCTGAAATCAAATACGCCACTATGGCACAGAGAGCACTGCTTTGTAGGCTGCGCTGATCTCAGACCCAAATATAGACCCTGGATCTGAAAAACACAGAACCTTTGCAAAACACTAAACATGTGCAAGCGCCTTCATACCACTTACTTCAAAATGGCATGCAAGAATGAAAGGACATAATGTAAGCAGTGTGCCAAACACACTGCTTTCCAAGCTGCAAGTGCTCCGCAAGTACGGGTACACTCTAGATTTGGCACTTCTAAACATTTTATAGAGCTGGAACAACCAAACACAATACCACCACCATCAACGACAACAACACCTACAATACACACACAAAAAAAATATTAAGGCTAATTTCCACTTAGCACTACACAGAACTGCAGGCACCAACTCACACAAACATACAGAGAGAGAGAGAGAGGGAGAGAGAGAGAGAGAGAGAGAGAGAGAGAGATAATTCAAGACTAACTTTCTGCACAGCACTATGCAGAACTGTTGACGCTGGGGTGATGTGAAGAGATGTGCCACAAAGATTAGCATGATGATACAACACCTGTAATCCTAGCACTTCGGGGATGGCCATAGAAAGAAATGAGTTCAAGGTCATCCTGAGCTAAAGCGAGTTCCAAGCCATTCTAAGATGACTGAGAGAAGTATTCTTTCCCAGGGAAGAACAATTGATTATCCAGTATCAAATAATCAGCCCTGACAACATATATATGAGTAACATTATACAGATTGAGCAGATTGAACTTATATATTTAGACATCTCTATGTCTATACTTGATGTGGGATGTCCTGTATGATGAGAATATGTTTTGTTTTTATTAGTTGATAAAGTTGTGTTGGCCTTTGTCAGAGCAAACTAGCTAGAAAGAAAAGCCAAACTGAATACAAGAAGAAAGAAGGCAGAGTCAGGAAAGACACCAACAGTCACCAGAGAAGCAAGATGTAAGGTAACAACTTACAAACCTCCTGGTAAAATATAGAAAAATAGAGATGGATTACATTGTAAGAGCTAGTTAATAATAAGCCTTAGTCATCGGCCAAACAATTTGTAATTAATATTAAGGCCCTGAGTAGTTATTCAAAAACTGGTGAATGGGAAAGAAACTTCCAGTTACATATATTTATATATTTATATATATATTTATAAATCTGTATTGTATTCATAAATATATAGATCTATACAAGTACAATTTAAAAAGAGGCTATAAATTTGAAATAAGAGCTGAGGAGGTCATGATACTTAGGAAGGTATAGAAAGAAAAAGAAATTATGTCATTAAATTATAAATCTCAATTCTTAAAAAGTTATTACAAAAAAGAACCAAGGACTGACAGTAAAACTGAGAGATAGAATGTTTACCTGGTATATTCAAGGCTCAGATTTCAATCCCTAATAATAAAGAAGGGAAAAGGCACTTTCATGAGAAACCCCTATAATCCTGGGGTCTTTTCCTTGGTACCACCCTTGCCTCCTCCTGTTTCCATCCCCAGTGAACCACTCCCGTTCTGGAGCCATCATCCAACCACTGGCTCACTAGTGAGTTCAACAGGTGTGCAGTCCAGGGGAGCAAACCTTGATATTTTCATCTCTTCATTGCCTAAGAATATTTTACTTCTGCAAATTTTAATTTCTTTTTCTCAATGTAATAGAATGCATAATTGCTATGCTTCAGCCTCCCCCAGCTCCACCGAAGAGGTCTAGTGATTGCATGAATGCGCAAGGCTTTTCTTGAAGTGTTTTGCATCTGCGGATGAAAGGTGTTTCACAAGTTCAAAGCATTCCTGTCATTATTTGTCCAGCATTCAGAACAATCAGGGTAATTTGGCAACAATTTTTTCCCTTGGCAGAAGAAAAGGCTGATCACACTGATGGCAATGAGGGTAAATTAAGTTCAATTTATTCAAGGTTAAGGTCACTAGCAATGTACAATAAGAAGTTCTTTGTTTTATGAATAAAAAGCAATTCTGATTTATACCCTGATTTCAGCAGAGCAACGAATGTTCATTTTTTTAAATTTTTAAATACTTTTTCCCACAATGTTATAAGCAAATATTTGTGGGTTATAAGTTTATCATCCATGGTATTTATTTCACAGTTGTGATTCTTTACTCTCCAAATCAAACTGATGCAGACTTTGGTATTTTCCATGAACGATGTCTTTCTGGATAATTCATTGCATAGAGAAATACTGAAATAACTGACATCCATTAGTCAATGAAGGTCCACTAGGGATCACTAAAATGACTAGCCAGAAATGCAGGAATATTTACTTCTACTACAAAATTAAGCAAAAACTGGTCATTGCAGAATGTGTTTTGTTTACTCCCACCCTACAGGTGTATCCAAGAACTCTTTGGTGTTACTGATAATGAAATTCTCTGCCACTGCCAGGGTTTTAGGTCTCATTTCCCCTAGGGAAAAAAGTCCTTAAGGATATAAATTTTGCCTGCATTAAGAATTAATAATAATAATAATAATAACAACACTAATAATGGGGAGAAACTTTATCATTGATAAGTATTATTTTCTACGTGATTATTTTAAGGTATTTTGTTTTGCATTTCTTTTGGAATTAATGTTAGGCAAATATATTTTTCTTTTTCACACAGCTTCTATTTCTTCAACACAATGTCTCTCTTTTTTAAAAATGGTGACTACCTCATACCTAGAACGATTCTTCCCCTTTACTAGGGTTTGTTTTGAACTTAAGGAGTTAGACTCTACCCACGCACAGATTTGTAAACTGCCCATGTATGAGCTGCTGGCCTATGTTCACTCGTACAGTACAGGTAGAATTGTAAACCAAGAGAATCTCTACCAATAATGAGAACTGAATTTCTGCTTTATCTAGAAAAGATCAACTTGACAAGATTACATGGCACAGTTTCCATTTTATAATGTGTGCTTCTACAGAAAACTACGTTCATTACTTTGCAGACTTAAAACTATACCTGAAACAGTAGGACAGCTATTGCTCTCATCTTTCTGCCTTCCACACTCCCTACAGCCATGAGAGGAACCCCTGACTAAGGTTCTAAAGGATCCACAAGAAACCTAGTAATAAATAAGACTTTATTGCTCCAGTCTTTCACCATTCCACACTCTCTACAGTCATGAGAGGAACTCCTGACTGAGGCTCTAAAGAATCCATGAGAAACCTAAATTCTACGGCGCTCAGTTCTTTCACTTTGCACCCCATTTAAGATGGATTTAGTGTGGAAGTCACGCTTGTGTGGATCGCACGAATTTCCCTTCTCTTTAAGGCTCACAAATGTCTTTCTATAATAAAATCATGAAAAATCTTGTAGAAGGACAGATCTTGTTATTATACCAAAAGGGAAACCATGAACAGCGGCATTTAAACCATTATCTCTAATTCTGAAAGTCATGGCAACCTTTTCGTAGAAAGGCTGGGGGCTTTATTACAGCTGCCATGAGCTAACATACATGAGCCAAGTCGTCAACTGAACAATAGAATTTAGATTGGGTTCATTTTAATTTGACTCATTTTCATTATTTGAAAAGTAGAGGGTGGTGCCCATTTTAGTTCAGCTGATTCAATTTTTTTCTCAGTTCAGAGTAGTTACAATTTCCCTTTGTGTAATAAAATTTAAGGACAGTTTCATCACACTCACAACAACCCATACCCTCACTATGGAAGGTGTGACTAAGACTGACTGGCAACATCACCCAATCTGAAGCAGAATGCCCTTAAATAATTGAGAATCTTGAATCATTAAGTGATGTCAGAATAAGTCCATGGAGTCTTCATTTGTTTGGCATATATTTTTCATTGTGTAAATGACTTTTTTCATTCACATAAAAGAGTTCATTAGTATTTCAGTTTGATTTACATTTTCTGTTAAATGTTTAAGTAAAAGGTGAAAAATGTTCATTCTTCCTTAGTCTTAGAAATTTAGGTTTCCAATGTGCCACCTGATATTAAACATAAAAGAATTTTGCCATTTCCCCCCAAAAGGCCTTTAAATAATATTTAGTTATTGTGGTATTTTGAATAAAAATGTCCCCTATAGGCCCAAATATTTCAGTGCTTAGGAAGTAGCACTATTTCTTGGAGTCGATGTGGCTGTGTTGGAGAAAGTGTGTCACTAGGGTGGACTCAGGTTTTTCAAAAGGCCAAACCAGGTCCAGTGTCTCTCTCTCTCTTCTTTTTGCCTACAGATCCAGGTGTAGAATACTAAGCTACTTCCAGGACCAAGTCTGCCTGTGTGTCACCATGCTTCCTGCCATGACAATAATGGACTAAGCCTCTGAAAGTGTAGGCCAACCTCAATTAAATGTTTTTCTTGATGAGTTGCCATGATCATGGTAGCTCTTCACAGCACTAGAACTTTGACTGATGCAGCTGTAGAAGCAAAGAGCATAACACAAACATGCAATGCTTATCAAATTTGTAACTTTTTGCTGGCTTAATGGATCCAAATGACAAATATTCAAATAGCTAACATGATGAAATTAAGTTTATAAATATAGAGAGTCAAATAGAATTAACATCCTGCCAGCATGTATTGATTTTGTAACATTTCCTAAAATTCTAAGAATAAATCTATTACTCAGTTGCATACATCCCATTACCGCCACAGGGGATGCTAAGTTTATTCATGTGAGCTTATACATTTATAGCTACTTAAAATATTAGCAGTATAACATTCTTTTTACATAAAAATATCAACATTACTTTCACTTTTCTTAGGCCAACACATCCATAGATCTTAATTTGAATCTAACATTTAGCATATCCACAGAACAAATGCAATGAATACAGCAATTATAAAGCTTAGTTATAAAAATGACTTCTGGATATGTCAACTAAGTCACAAAGTCTCACTATAGGCTTCATCCAAAATCCATCATCCTTTTTGACCCCATAACTCTCGAGTCATCCTGAGTATTCAAGTATCTTTTTTACTTTATCCTTTCCAGGACTTTTTTATGCGTGTAATCTTCCAGCGTGTGTGTGTGTATGTGTGTGTAATATATATATATATATATATATATATGTTTGATTTTTCTCTCAGGAACCTAGCACAGCTGTTTCTATAGTTTTATTTTTATTTTTTACCTTTTTAAAAATGTGTATGTGGTTGTATGAGTGTGTGCCACGTGTGTATGGATACCTGTAGAGACCAGAGTAGGGCATCCAATCCCCTGGAGTTTCAATCTCTATAGAGAGGGTACTTGGAACTGAAATCAGGTCTTCTGAAAGATTATCAAGTACTCATAACTGCTGAGCCATCTTCCCAGCCCACTTTGTGCAACATTTAAAGCATCATTTATAAATAACTTTAAATCATTCCATGGTTATAAAATAAAGTATCATGAAACGATGACTCCATTAACAATGTCTACTCCATTCTTATTCTTTTAACACCAAGAGCTAGTCTTCTTCTACTGGGCTGAAATTCATTTTGTATTCCTTCTAGAATGGTTTCAAAAGTTTAAAATTGGAACTGGAGAGATGGCAGGGAAGTTAAGAGTACACACTGAGATGATAAGAATTTGATTGCCATCATCATGGTCAGTGGACTCACAACTTCCCATAACTATAGCTCTAGGGGATCTGACCAGCCTCCTAGCCTCTGTGAGTATGCATAGGCATGTGTGCAAACTCATACACAAACACAAACATATTAAAAAGTGTATCCCTTCAAAATGCCTTACTATCTCAAAGCACTTTCTATAATTCAGCACTTAGAGAAATTCAAGATTCTCATCATTATTAACTATTTTTCTAGAGTTTATATTTACCTATTAAAATAAAGAGGACACACAATCTAATTTTAAACTATTTGGACTTCATCTTAATCCTAAAATATAGCTTAAGAAATTTCTGTCTGGGGCTGGAGAGATGGCTCAGCAGTTAAGAGAACCCAAGCTCAGGTAACTGTCATTGACATCAGCTAACCCACAACAGCTACTGTAACTTCTAGCTCCAGGAGATCCAACTCTGCTGGCCTTGATGGACACAGCACACCTTTGGCATACACTCACGCAAACACTCATACACATAAATAAAAACAAGTCTAAGAAACTATAATTAACACCTGTGATTGTGCTTTAAACCATGCTTAAAGGATGATTATGTATTACCAACAATGGCAATGATACATAGGTAACCTAACTTTAGAACGGAAACTACTTCCGTATCCCTCAGTTCTCAACTACACACCACATCATTTCACCCTAACAAGAAAACTAATACATTTACATCTAATCACATGAGAAAACCAAACCTGTGCCTCCAAGCCCCTAGTAAGTACTACCACCTTTGTTTTATTTAACCTAGAAATTAGACAGCTTAGGCAGGAATATTTTAGAAACGTAACTGCCTGATATATATATATATATATATATATATATATATATATATATATATGTATGTATATGTATATATACAGCCTTTTTTCCCTTTTAAAATAGTTCTCAAATTCCCACATGCTTAAAAAATGTAAAACAGGATTGTATGTGTAGATTCATAGCAATGGACCTAAGGGATTTCTAAAAGGAAATTTAACTGTGTGATTTTAGCTGTAAGCAATGGCAACAGAGCCCACCTTCCTAGAGGTACCTTTCTATGCCTCATGTTAAATTCAGTCTTGTGGAGCACCGTGCCAGTACTGGGCTGGGAGATACCTGGGGAAGGGCAGCCTTCAGTCCTTCTGTGCACTGGAAGAGACGGCCTTAACTGAAGAACTCATGAATAGTTTTCAAAGGTCTTAAAATATCCCAAAATTAGATGTAAAATTGGATTTCTGTAGATACTTTTTCAAGAGAGACAGCTTGCTGCTTTAATCAGAGTTTGTAAGTCAGCACTTGCAAGCATTTTTCATGTCATAGCACAAATAAAAAATGTTGTTTATTTCCCTAGGATGAACTAGGAGTTTAGGGAATCTAGATGGCAATACAGTTTCAAAATCATGCATTTTCTCCATGTACTGATAAGCATTAAACACCAAGTGTTAAAGAAGATAATAGTTGCTAAATTTGAGTATGTTCAAATAACATAAATATTTAATAACCTAGTGAAAATATCTTTTCTAATATCAAGTTTAATGCTTACAATGTTTAGATGCAATTATTCATTGAGGTTTCTTGTTGTTTTTCTTTTTTGTTTGTTTTTCTTTAATACTGAAGCATTCAAAATTTCAAATCAGAGTCTCTGAGAATATTTGCACAAATAGCAAAAAGAATAAATCCAACATAGGAGAAAGGAACATATCAGATTTACCTTCACATTTTAAACAAACAATAATTCCACACAAACTCTATGAAAGAGTGACATCAAATAGCCTAGACATCCAATAATAAAGGACTGGTGATATCCTAAAAGCAAGAGAAAAGCAGTGTTCCAGTGTCCAACCTTTATTGCAGGAAGCAGCACATAGTGGAAACTCAAGCCAAATGCCAATCACTCTATGATGGAGAGAGGTGGAAGCAGGAAACTAGGGTGTTCATGGACAGAAAATAGAAAGGAACATGGAGAACTGCCAAGAGCAGCCCACAATGTTCAACACCAGTGACTGTACACATGTGAGCAAGCTCCCCAAAGCCACAGAGAAAACCATCTCAAAGGAGGGGGAAAAAGAAATAATCCACAGAGTAGCACAGTCACGAAATATTGACTCAGTTGCAGCAAACAATTAGCCCCAGATTGGCTATTACTCTGGATCGACCTAGCAAATACCAAAGCTAGATATCAAAGGAGGAGGGATGAATGAATGCATGCAGGTAATGGACACAAGATGTAAAAAAGGATATGATGTTAATTACTTTTTTTAGTTCTAATTCTTTCATTTTTTTGGTTTTGATGATAAATAAGTTAATAAGATATATTCAATAATCAAAGTGTATAATTTAAAGTAAATCTCTATGGGTTCCATTCCAAAAGCCTAGTCTAACCATATAGAAATACACTGTTCTAGATTTCAAGTTTTGTTAATTTTAGTGTGTGGGTTTGTTGTTTATTGCAAGGTTTCTAACAATAAAGTTTATTTTAAAAAATAAACAATAAAAGTCAACATCCAGCACTATAAAACTACTTTCAAAAGAAAACACAACTATATTTACAGAAACATAATCCAGTAGTATAAAACTACTTTCAAAAGAAAACACAACTATATTTACAGAAACATAAAAGTTTATAACCCTGGGAAGTCTGCTCTTTTCTTAAAGGAAAAGGATGAGCCATGGATCTATGGGAGAAAGGAGGTGGGACGGGGAACTGGGAGAAGAGGATGTGGGGGAACTGTAGTTTGGGACACATTGTATGAGAGAAGATAAAAGAAAAATAGTTCTGCCTCCAAACTTTAAATTTATAATATGTAGTATCTAACCAAAGATTATGATCCCTCTTATAACTCAAAAAAGCTGAGAAATAAATTCAATATAATTGAATTTGGCTAAAAAAAATTCAGCCATATTTTCTGCCAATAATGTTCTTTTCCAAAAAAGAAATCAAGGAAGTAATTCCATTTGTTATGAAAGAGGTAAACAAACAAGGTATTTGAAGATGAGTTTAACCAAAGTGGTGAAACACCTATATACTGGACACTGTTAAAGACTGATAAAATAAATAGAAGACAGATTATTCGAATGATAGCCTATGTTCATGGATTTAAAAAGAATGAATACTTCTAAAATGTTTGTACTACTCAATACAATCTCTATCAAAAAGTAGAAAGAGAAAATCCTAAAATTCTCATAGAACCATAAAAGATCATGAACAGCTAAAACAAGAAAAAAAAAAACAGAGTTGGAGGCATCACGTTTTATGCTTTCAATTATGTTAAATAGCTTATGATTATCAAGAGAGGAACACAGAAAGTATGGTTTATACACACAATTAAATTTTGTTTAGTCATAAAGAAGGATGAAATTACATTGTTTGAAGAAAAATGGATGCAACTGGAGATAACCATATTGAAGGAATTAAATCCATTTCAGAAAAGCAAATACCATGTTTTGTCTCACGGTAGATCCTATATTTTACAAATACATAAAATCTTATATATGTAGAGTGGAATGCTGTCCAGTGGAATAGAGGGAACTGACTGGAGAGTTAAAGGGAGAATAGTAGAGTATATAGGAGTCCCTGCTGTAAGTGTGGGATACATTTGAATAATAACTACCTTATGTAACACTATAAAATAAATAGATATCTTAAAACTGAGTGCGTACATAATACTGTTGTTGATTATAATACAGTAGTCCCACACTAGCTCAAAATGGAGTGTAATAAAGGTTTCTTTATTTAGGGGTAGACTCACCAATCAACAGTCCTTTGCATGAGCGGGGAGCAGGTACTGAATCCAGCAGCCAAGGGGCTGCACACATTTTTACATCTGTATATATAGTACTTGTGGCCATGCCCAGAGTGGGCCAACATCTTAAAGGCTATTGGCTGAAGAAGTTCCCACAGCACCTCTCCCCTTTTGTCAAAATAAAAGAGTTCTAAGTCTAATACAAAGCTTACTTACACAATAAGAACAAATATCAAGTATAAAATCAGAATTACAACCAACATAAACAATATCAAGCAAGAAACATATGCTAAGTTTTTCAATAGTTATCCTATCCTAAGGAATCTAAGTCTTGTATTAGAAATGGCTTGGCTAAGTCATGAAAGGAAAGTACCTATGAGTATCTAACACATCAAAGACCTAAGACGGGAAATATTGCTTGAGTAAGCAAGAAGCACAATCAAGTAACTTCCAAAAGGTGCAATAAATGACACAGACAACTGGCTACCTGGGCAATCACCCAAAGTCTCATTTGCAGTGTTAAAGCAACCAACTTTGGATAAGGCACCAGTCTGTTGTTGATTATAATAAGGTAGTACCACACTAGCTCAAAATGGAGTATAACAAAGCTTTCTTTATTTAGGAGTAGACCCTCAAATCAACAGTCCTCTACACATACAGGGAACAGGAACCAAATCCAGCAGCCAAGGGTTGGGCATATTTTTATATCTCTACATGTGGCCATGCCCAGAGTGAGCCAGTATCTTAAAGGCTGTTGAATAAAGGATTTCCCACAATACACCATACTTAAAGTAACTTAGGTCCTTCATCCTACCTTTGTAATCACTTAATCTGTGTAGTTACATTTATTTTGAATGAACTACATCTGTGCAACAATATGGAGGAACAAAATGACTAGATACACAAGCTTCAGCCAACAGAACTCAAACAATGCTATCCATTGTGCAACAATCCCCAAATAAATACTGACAGCTGAATAAGTTTTAAAAATCAATCAAATGCTTTCATATTCAAAACAGGATAGTACTGGCACAAAAACATACACCATCTAATGAAATTGAATGGAAAGTACAATAATAATTTTTTAACAAGGGCATCAGTAGGACACAATGGGAGTGGCTAATTTGTTCAATAAATTACATTAGGAAATTGGATATCTATATTCTAAAGAATAATGAGACCCTTATACAAAGTGATGTAAAAGTATCAGTTCAACAGACTGAAATGTAAGATGCTAGGTAATAAAGTTTCTAGAAGAAAATATAGGGAACAGTCTGTGACACTGTTTTTCAATAACTTTAGTGGTTATTTCACCAAAAACAAGAGCAACAAAAGGAAAAGTCAGCTTTATCAAGCTGGAAGGTTTCTGTACAGCAAAGGAAACTGTGGAAGATGAAAAGGGTAGCCTATAAATTGCAGTGGTTCTCATATCTGATATTCTGCATTTCTGATATTTACATTATGATTTATAACAATAGCAGCATTATAGTTGTCAAGTAGCAGTGAAATCATTTTTTAATTTGGGGATCACTACAACATGAGGAATTGTATTAAAGTGTACCAGCATTAGGAAGGTTGAAAAACACTGAAGTAGAATATATTTAAAAATCATACGTACAATAGAAAGTTAATTCAAAATTATATGAGGAACTCATACACCTTGGAATAAGAGAACAAATAATTCAATGGGGAAAAATAGCAATTAATACCAAAAAAAAAGCATGAAAGGCCAACGGGTAGATGGGAAGGTACTCACTGGCAATTCACATCTGTCAAGGTAGCTATTATTTAAAAATCAATAGGTGCAAACTCTCCAAACAGACTTGGCCTTAGACTTCAGTACCTTAGCTTCCAGAACTATGAGAAATAAATTCCTGTTCTTTATAAATTAATATTTGTCAATGCTCCATCCTAGAAGTGCAAATGGATCACAGCAGACGGAGAAGCTGAATGAGGCCCTTGCTTTTCTCTCATGTTATATTCATGTGAGTCCTTCAGGCCAAAGGCATTGATGATATGTGGATTAGGAATCTATCTAAAGAGATTGACAACATCAAAACTTACTGCTATGTTGGTATAAAAGCAAAACGGTTTCTTATTATTTTAATAGATTTAAATAAAAGATGAGTGTGGTGGTTTGAATGAGAATAACACCTACAGATAGGGTCATATAATTTAAATACTTGGTCTGCAGTTGGTAGAATTGTTTGAGAGAAGGATTAGGGAGTGTGGCCATGTTGGACGACATGTGTCACTGCAGGCTTTGGGGTTTCAAAAGCCCATACCAGTTAGCTCTCTCTGTCTCATGGTTGTGACTCAGGACATCAGCTCTCAGCTATTACTATAGCGCCATGCATGCCTGCCTACTGCCATGATCCTTGCCATGATGGTCATGAACTCTAACCCTCCGAAACTAGAGGACCCAAAGTAAATGCTTTCTTTTCTAAGTCGCTTTGATCATGATGTCTTATTAAGGTAATGGAAAAGTGACTAAGGCAGCCTCCTAACTAGTTTTATTAGTGCACTTTCTTCAGTGCAATAAATAGGTGTTTGTGTTATAGGACATATGAGTAACAAGAAATTGGATCTTAGGTGCTTTGGTCCTGGACTTCTTTCTTTCTTTGTCAATGAGTTTTCTGCCAACATGTTGGTAGATGACATCTTGTCTAAACAAGTTGAAAAGTTTTCAGATACCGCTAGCTCTTTTGGGCCCCAACCACAGAGGGATAGTGGACATATTTCAGCTCAGGAATATCCTCCTCTGCCATTCTTACAATGACCAAGTGGAGAACACCCCAGCTATCATTCACAATGCATCCTGAACAGACTTACACTTCCTTTTGCCAATTACCCTCGATCTATAACAAGAATACCCCTTGTGCAATAGCAAGCACATGCTGCCCTGGATCAAGACACCTTGCTTCATAAGAAACCCTTCACACTATTATTGATGGAACCCTTGTACTCCTCACACAGAGCATCAGTAGCTACTTCTGTGGCCATGAAATTCTCATAGAAACTAGGAAGCTTGGGTTCATCATCACTTCAATGAGTTTCTGCCAGCTGATGGCTGGGAAAGAGATATTCAGCTTTGTCTTGATATGGCCGACTGTCTAGGAAGTTCCACAAAAATGAGCAAATAATTGTTTTTAGAAACAATACTGTTACGTTAATGAAGTCACATAGGCTAACACATTTTTAAATCCTGTATCTAAAGGAAGATTTGTATTTAGAATTTCCAAATAATTCTCATAATCTAGTGATAAGAAACAGCACAACAGAAATAGAGATTGAACATTTTACCAAAAATGTCAAGATTACTATTAACTCCTTAAAAATACAGTCAACATCATTAGCGGTTGACAACATGAAAGGTAAAATTACTATGAGGCAGTACTACACAAGAAGGGGTGAAGATGTAAAAGTTGAGCCTCATGCCTAAATGGTGACGAGCAAGCCCCAGAACTGAAATGCTCTGAAAGCGACTGGCAGAAACTGGGGGGGGGGGGGTAGTCTCTTTAAAACAGTTCATTACTAAGTTAAACCTGCATTTGCCACAGAAGCCAGTCATTTCATACCCTCTTTGGTCTTTATCTAAAGATAAAGATGTACGTGGGTATACAGAGCTGGACCATTAAAAAGTTTGTTGTGTCTTCAGAAAGAGCTCCAAGGCAGAAGCAACCACATTTCAACAGACAGATGTCTATGACTTGCTTCACGTACACATCAAATTATTATTTCACTTAAAAAGGATAAGTGAAATTAAAATATAGAAAACAATTATCAAAATCTATGATGTATGCAACAACATGCTCAGAGCTTTAGAATGAAGCCAGAATCTAATTCAAAAAAAGTACCTACCCTAAGACACTATTTATAAAATCTGTAGAATGGGAGAAGTTTACTATTTTCTCTGAGAGTAAACATTTGGAGATCACAAGGCTTCTGTTAAAACTACTTGTCTCTGTAGTGCCAAAGCAGCCACAATGTGTGAATGAGTATGACTGTTCCAATAAAACTTTATTTACACAATGGGTGTGTTGGCCCACAGGTCATGTTCGTTGGCAAGCCTTTATCTAGAAGATGCAAGTTACTCGGTGGTGGCAGAGAACAGATCAACATTGGCCAGAAGAGGCAGGGGCAGTGAGCAAGCTGAGGGAAGGCCTCCAAGAGGAAGAAGAAGCTGCTGGAAGTGATCCAGATACTCACACTTTTCATTGTAATGATGGTTTTGCAAGTGTATACATGTGTCAACTCATCAAATTATACATGTTAAACACGTGCAGTTTATTGTATGTCAATTACACCTCAATAAAGCTGTTAACCAAAAGCAAAGCACAAAACTCTAAGATGATTTTTCATATCCACTTATAGCAGTTGACATTTTTAGTTCAAGAAACGAACAGCCCTTGTTTTCCTTTTATTATCCAATGCAACGCTGAGATGAATTTCAAATCCAGTCACACTTCGTACCAAGTTTTGTTTTGTGTTTTAAATGAAGCTCTTATTTGCAGTCTGTTAGTCAAGAGGCTGCCACTTGCATGGGCACAACCATTATCAGCCCAACTATTGCAAAGAAAGTCGTTCAGGTGTTTGACTGAGCTCTGTCTGCCAGAATCCCACGTCTTTCTCCTGTCCACCCCAACGCACATGTTCCAACTTTTGAGTGGCCACTACAGGTATATACAGAAAAACGCTAGCAGCTTCCACAGCTTTGGGGGGCCCTTCACAAATGGGCGAGTGCTCGGCAGCTGGCAAGCAGATGGCAAGATAGAAGCACCTCACTAACCCAGCTTGGGGAATATGAAAAGAGTGATGACAGCTGATGCTCTTGGTGTCTGCCATCTGCTTAGGTCACCATCCAAAGTATATGAACCCTGAAGCAACCAGCCTGGGACAATGAGTGTCCAAAAACACTAGGTGTCCAATGATTTTTCCATAACCCCTACCACACCTCCTACCATCCATCCGCAGCAGGAGAGGAAGACTGGCATGCGGGGAGATTCTGTTCCAAAGCCGTGGCAAGGAAAGCCGTCAACACGAGAAATACAGGTTTCAACGAAGAGACAACACACCATGCAGCAAGGCTCACATAGAGGTTTATTGGAAGAAGAGAGGTTTATTGGGCAAAGAGGGATTCAGAGAGACCGGTCCCTGAGGACAGAGTGGAGGGAGAAACAGGGAGGGGGAGAGAGAGAGAGAGAGAGAGAGAGAGAGAGGAGCAGCAGAAAAGAGAGAAAGAGACTAGAGGTGAGCAGGAGTCCTTTTAAAAGGGAAAGTAGCAAATGCACACAGGAGGTACTCTTAGTGGCTGCAACTGAGGACATATCTTGTCAGGACCCTAAGGGCAGGCCAGCACAGATGACTAAATACTAAGATTACTGGTGCATAATTCTGCCTGAATCTATCATTAGTGTATGCCCCTAAGGTAAACAGTAAACAGAAACACTGTCTTCCCGTTCATTCTAGCATTTTCTGTGTAGATGTGTGAGAGCTTCCAAGAATTTATATGAAAGCACTGTCTAGGGCTCAAGTAGGCATGGGTTGAAATCCCAGCTCCTCAATTTGCTGGGTGACTCCAAGCATGCACTTAAATTCTCTGTGCTCCAACATTTCCATCTTCAAAATTAGATGACCACCAGTTCTCTTTAAAAATTGAGTAGGGCCATGAAACCCGAATGCTGGATTAAATGTGAGTGATCAACACTACTATGATTTACAAGGTCGTGTGACATAAAATTTTATCTGTGTTTTTCTTCAAATTTGTTTTATTCTTAATTTTTATTTTGGGTTCTTGGTATTTATAACCCCCTTCAATTGGTTGCTAATGTGGCCTAGTTTTAGCAGATATGTTTACTATATAGATCACTTATCTTTGGCTCCTCCTATTCTTGTAAGATTCTCCATCACATGGAATAGGCTTGTTTCTTTCTGGAACTTATTTTACTATGTTGTATTTTCTCTATCTTTACTGACCACCTTACAATTTGCTTTTGCTGTTGTTGTATCCAGCTGGGATATATGTGAACAAATTAGAAGCTTACAAATTTGGAGAGCAGCCATTTAAAACTTCTTATCCTTATCATGTTTTTCATCTTCAAAGTTAGAATAATGACATTACTTATGCTATATGGCAACTATAATGACTGAATAATGTACATTGAGTTGCCCGGCATGTAACTAGCAGTCAATAATGTTAACTATAATTATCCTGAAGTCTATCTTGTACTCTTTGGACTATAGTTCCTTTCTCTCAGTGAATTCCCCAAGCCAAACACCTCCAGGAAATCTAAGGTCTTCCTTATAGCTCCCAACTTCTTTCTTTCTTTCTTTCTTTCCTTCCTTCCTTCCTTCCTTCTTTCTTTCTTTCCTTCCTTTCTTCCTTCCCTCCCTCCCTCCCTGCCCCTCTCTCTCTCTCTCTCTCTCTCTCTCTCTCTCTCTTTCTTTCTTTCAAAGTGTTAATCCTATTTTATTAACCAACTGAAAAACTAGACAACCCTCCAGTCCAGGGAAGTGTAAACATAATCCTCTTCCTCCTCACCCACCTGTTTCTGTACCAACCTAACCTGTCTTGGCGTTCTTCCACTTCACATGAACTGGGAGAATGACAGCAAGGAGAAAGGAAGAAGTCAATGTGCTTCTGGGAGTCAGTACAGACAATGAAGAAGGGATGCTCATTACTTGCTTACACACCTGAGCTTGCAAATGAGCACATGGGAGTAGTGAAGAAATTTAGCCAGGCCCAGCTTAAAGACCTATCTGTAGGGATAAGTCCCGCCCCTTAGGGGGCGTGTTCGCCTCGGGCTAATGTCTGCCTATAAATTTGGCAAGCATGCTCCGAGCTCTCTCTTCTGCTTTCCTGGTCTCCGCGAGAACGGTGGTTCTGTAAGTCTATTTCTACATTAAAACTATATATATATATTTACAATCTGTCTGCATTCATTTACGCCGCTACATTTTGGCATCCAACGTTGGGCTATTTTGCCCCTGACTCAAGCGGGTAGCCCGCTAGCTAACACAGCACCCTCCCGGGTGCTGTTTTTCAGTTCGTGACTCCGGCCCCAGTGCCGAGTCCGAGACATACTCGGCCACACAGGCCCATTCTGCCTGCCTTGGCTAAGTTTTGCAGCGGAACCCCACTGCCTGAATTAGCAGAAGCTCAAGTACCTGCGGTTTTGCAACAAAAGCTGCCACAAGTGACTTGGCTGGGCAGTGGTGGCGCACGCTTTTGATACCAGCACTTGGGAAGCAGAGGCAGGCGGATCTCTGTGAGTTTGAGGCCGGCCAGGCAGTGGTAGCTCACGCCTTTAATCCCAGCACTTGGGAAGCAGAGGCAGGTGGATCTCTGTGAGTTCGAGGCCAGCCTGGTCTACAAGAGCTCGTTCTAGGACAGGCTCCAAAAACACAGAAACCACCACTGGCAGGAACCGATCATTGCAGGTAAAAAATTTTTCTTTTATAAATAAAATGTCTGAACACATTACTGTTCAAGAATTTAACAATTTTTTTAATTGTACCATGTGGGAGATTTTACAAGAGGTGTCTATCACCCCACATCTATGGATCCTTCTGGGATTCGTAGTTTTCATTGGCACCAAATGGTTTGATAATAGAAATATGATAAAGTCTTTCCGAGACGAATCCAGGATTCTTATGGTAGAGATTGAACGCTTAAAAACAATTGAGAATGACAACAATCTACTCAAGAATCAGTTTGAAGTTCTCCAGGCTGATAACAATCTTCTCAAGAATCAGTTTGAAGTTCTCCAGGCTGATAACAATCTTCTCAAGAATCAGGTTGAAGTTCTCCAGGCTGATAACAATCTTTTCGAGAATCAGTTTGAAGTTCTCCAGGCTGATAACAATCTTCTCAAGAATCAGTTTGAAGTTCTTCAGGCAGATGTTAAGGAGAAATTCATTACTATGGAAGAGGGAACAGCTGATCTGGACCATAAGATTCAGTTCCATTCTGTAGGAAATGAAACATTAACTGAGAGAATCAAAACTGCTGAATGTGTGACAATCAGATTTTGTCTAAAGCTTATGACAGATTGACGGAAAGATTGTCAATACAAGAAGGCACGGTTTATGCCATAAAAATTATGTCCAAAGATGAGATGTTATCTCTAACAGATAAACTTCATACTTTAGAATCCTCAATGAAGGCTTTGGAACATAATTCTGGACAGGAGATTCAGACATTGCAGAAGGCAATGGTGAATAGAATTGAAAAGATTGAGGAATTTCTAAATTCTGATGAAGAAGAGCAAAGGGTAGAAAGGCAAATTTTAACTACATCTGTGGGTAAGTCTCTCCGGGGCAATTTCCACAAAGCTCTACCTACAGCTCTACCTGCCTTTCCAGTAATAACAACAGAGAAGGTGATTGGTTCCAAAAACCCTAGGGTCATCAAGGAGGATACATGGGAGCCTGTGCGTATGAATGATCTCAAGGAAATAAAACAGGCTGTCATGACTTTTGGGATGCAAGCCTCTTTTGTTAAAGAGATGCTAAGATCTTGGGCCACGACAAGCAGAGCAACCCCCTTGGACTGGCTCCAGCTGAGCTCTGCGGTACTTGAGAGTGGACCACAATTGAAATGGAAATGCTTATTCAGGCAAGAGGCTAGACTCTTAGAACAGCAGGAAAAAGCGAAGGGAATTGACATTTCCCTAGATCAAATTCTAGGTGAAGGGCCCTTTTCCGATCCTCAGGAACAAGCTAATTTGGATGAAAATACACTCTCCATGTGTACTACAGCAGCCTTAAGGGCTTGGGACAGGGTACAAGACCCAGGACAGAGAATGGAATCATTTGTCAGAGATAAACAGGGTCAGAGAGAACCCTTTAGTGACTTTTTACAAAGCTTAACTAAGGCTGTACAAATAGGGATATCTGACCCAGAAGCAAGACGTATAATGATTGAGTCTTTGGCTTATGAAAATGCAAATGTGGAATGCAAAAGGATTTTGGGTCCTTTAAAGCTCAGATCAGTGCCCTTGGAAGAATGGGTCTTGCATACACTCAATGTTGATACATTTGATTATGGCACTGAAGCATGGGTAGAAGAAGCAATTTCCAATGGTAAAAGGAGACACCAAAATACCAAATGTTTTAATTGTGGCAAAATGGGTCATATGAAAAGGAACTGTAGACAACGGATTTTCAGAAATAATAATAATAATGCATCTTTCAGAAATAATAATAATAATAATAATGCATCTTCTAGAAATAACAGAACTAGGAGGACTCAGCCTTCAGGTTTATGTAGAAGATGTGGAAAGGGCAGACATTGGACGAATGAATGCAGGTCTACAAGAGATAGACAAGGCAACCTGATACAGCTGGGAAATGTGTGAGGGGGGCCTCACAGGCCCCCATGGCAAACATGGTTCAGTCATTTCCAGTTTCTGCAGAGAACGTGCCTCATCAGGACAATTAGGAAGCCCCATGCCTACTGTTACAAGCAATAATGGTCAAAAAGATAAGTTACGTGTGTTTTGGCAAACTTCTATAAATGATCAAAGACCTAAACTGAGAGTGTGTGTAAATGGCATTTTTATTACTGGCCTGCTGGACACAGGTGCTGATGTAAGTATCATTACCCCAGAATCTTGGCATCCGTATTGGCCTCTTCAGAATGTAAATGTTCAGCTCCTGGGAATTGGAACCCTATCTCCAGTAAGGCAGAGCACGAGATGGGTTGAATGTATAGGGCCAGAGGGACAAATAGGAAAATTAAAGCCATATGTAGCCAATATCGCAATGAATTTATGGGGTCGTGACCTATTACAACAATGGAATACCGAAATTAACATTCCTGCTAAATCTAGAGCCTATATTTCTGATAATAATATTAAAAGATATTACAAACGGAGAAAACCAGCCATTCGGGCTGTACAAGAACAAGCAATTGATGTCCCTTCAGAGATACCAACAGCCTTGCCTCTAAAATGGTTGACTAAGAAACCAATATGGACAAAGCAATGGCCTTTAGCTGAGGAAAAGTTACAGGCTTTAGAACAGCTGGTACAAGAACAATTAGATGCTGGACATATAGAAGAATCTACTGGCCCTTGGAATTCTCCTGTATTTGTGGTTAAGAAAAAATCAGGTAAATGGAGAATGGTGACAGATCTCAGGGCCATCAACAAGGTTATTCAACCTATGGGCCCTCTGCAATCTGGAATTCCTTTGCCCTCTTTATTACCAAAAGGATGGCCTCTCATTGATTTAAAGGATTGTTTTTTCACTATACCTTTGCAAAAAGAAGATAGAGAAAAATTTGCCTTCACAGTGCCTACTTATAACAATTCTCAACCTTCGAGGAGGTACCACTGGACCGTTCTCCCCCAGGGTATGTTAAATAGCCCCTCCCTGTGCCAATATTTTGTGAACCAACCATTGCAAATAATACGCAAGAAATTTCCCAAATCTATAGTATACCATTACATGGACGTCATCTTGTTATTCCATTCAAACATGGATACCTTGAACAGAATGTTTGAAGAGATAAAGATACTTTTACCTAAATGGGGATTGCAAATCGCTCCTGAAAAGATTCAGAAGGGAGATTCTGTTAATTATTTAGGTTATAAAATAGGTTTGCAAAAAATTAAGACACAAAAAGCACAAATTAGGAGAGATCGCCTACGGACTCTTAATGACTTTCAAAGACTGTTAGGAGACATTTCCAGTCTACGACCAGCTATTGGAATAACACCTGATCTAATAATTCATTTGAACAAAACCTTGGATGGTGATAAAGATTTAAACAGTCCCAGAGAATTAACAGCTGAAGCAGAAAAGGAACTGACAATGATCGAGGAAAAATTACAACAGGCACATGTGGACAGGGTGAATCCAGAGCTCGATTGTATTCTCGTCATACTACCATCAAAAATTTCTCCTACAGGAATTTTAATGCAGAGAGATGATATTATTTTGGAATGGATCTTTTTACCACATAAACCAAGTAAGAAACTGAAAACTTATGTGGAAAAAGTCTCTGAGTTAATTATAAAAGGCAAGCTGAGACTTCATCAACTAGCAGGCATAGACCCTGCAGAAATTATAGTGTCTTTCACTGCTGATGAACTAAAGAAATTATGGGAAGATAATGAACCATGGCAAAGAGCTTGTGCTAATTTTTTGGGAGACATTAATAACAACTATCCAAAAAGCAAGAGGCTTAACTTCATAAAGAGAACTTCTTGGATTCTTCCTTGAATCGTCCGTGATGCTCCAATAACTGGAGCCCGTACATTCTATACTGATGCCAATAAATCAGGGAAGGCAGGTTACAAATCAGAAGACTTGGATAAGGTGGAACAAAGTCCGTATAATTCTGTCCAGAAGGCGGAATTATATGCCATTCTTATGGTGCTAAGGGATTTTAAAGAACCTATTAATATAGTCACTGATTCGCAATATGCAGAAAGAGTTATTTTACATATTGAAACTGCTGAATTTATACCTTATGATACTGAACTAGCCTCATTGTTCCTCCAGGTTCAAGATTTGATCAGGAACAGGCTTTGCCCTATGTACATAACACACATCCGATCCCATACGGGTCTGCCAGGTCCTCTAGCACAAGGTAATGCAGAAATTGATCAATTATTGATTGGTAGTGTGCTACAAGCCTCTGAATTTCATAAAAAACATCACGTTAATAGCAAAGGTTTGAAGAAAGAGTTTTCAATTACATGGCAACAAGCTAAGGAGATTAAAAAGAAATGCCCTACTTGCTCTTTCTATAACCAAACGCCACTGCCTGCAGGGGCTAATCCAAAGGGCACCCAAAGGAATGAAATCTGGCAGATGGATGTGTTCCATTTTGCAGAATTTGGCAAATTAAAATATGTTCATCACACCATTGACACTTATTCAGGCTTTCAGTCGGCAACTGCTTTAAGTTCAGAAAAAGCTGATTCAGGAATCACCCATTTATTAGAAGTCATGGCTATCATTGGTATACCTACACAAATAAAGACGGATAATGGTCCTGCTTATGTTTCTAGGAAAATGAAACGGTTTTTTGATTATTACAATATCAAGCATGTTACAGGTATACCATACAATCCTACAGGTCAAGCAGTCATAGAAAGATCAAATCGAACTATAAAGGATATGTTGAACAAACAGAAAGGGGTGGAAAACACCCCCAGAAATAGGTTACATAATGCTTTGTTAACCTTGAATTTTCTCAAAGCTAATGAGAAGGGAACAACAGCTGCAGAAAGACATTGGATAATGGAAAAGTCTACTGAACTACATCAACCAGTTTATTTCAAGGATGTGCTGACCTCACAATGGAAGCCAGGAGATGTGCTACTTTGGGGAAGGGGTTTTGCTCTTATCTCCACAGGTGAGGAAAAATTGTGGATACCATCAAAATTAATAAAGGTTCGGTTTGAAGAAGAGAAGCCACTTGGAAAAGATAAATAACAATTCTTTCATAAGGATGGCGAACATACTGATGGTAAGAAATACAGATAGGTTGGGGGCAGGGTTCTTTTCTTATCTCCACAGGAAAATACTCATCTTCAAAGAAATTGAGGGACCCTGAATATTTAATTACTGATGGATGGACACATTTTGTAAGTATTAATTTTTATTTATATGTCTTATTAAACATTTCTTTATAAATATATAGAGCTGGTTTTGAAGTTGGACTCTGGCTCAGTCCCTCGCCAATTCCAAGCCTGTTAGTAAGAGAAAAACCCAGAGTTTCTGGAGTTTCTGTCTCATGTTAAGAGCCATGATATGGGACAGAAAGAAATATGAGTTTAGAAAACATCTTTGCTTTTCTTCATATCTATCATACTTTTCATTGAAAATATCTATCATGCCTTTCATTGAATATATATATGTATGTTTATATATGTCTATATGATTAATGTTTAAGTTTTTTACAATGAACAATGAGTTTTTCCTGAAGTGACATTTGAAGTTTCCAGGAAGAAGATGGGGCCCCACAACAACAACTCTACCTGGTTGATATGACGTCATGATACTGATAGCGCTACTACAAGACCTGTTTTGGATACCAGCTGCACAAGACGATCCCAACTTGGTTAGCTGAAATGGTGCACATCTTGTACAACATTCTGGCCAGACCTCCACAAAATACTCAGAGACTATTTGCAATTTTAAAAGACATTGATCTTGAAATTTAACCATCATTTTACTTTCACAGGATCCCCAGAAAGAACGTCGCCCCCATGACAGCTGGAAGTAATTCTAGAGGACGACGTCCCCTCTCCCAGTAAAGTTTACCCCTGGGTTTAGGGACATCATTTAGGGGTTGGGAGGTTGGGGGAGGAATTTTATAAGCTCAGGGATCATTTTGAAAAAAAAAAAGAAAAAAAAAGAGGGAATGATGGGATAATAGATTTATAATTGTGAGTTACTGCTTTTAGACAAATATATTGGTATAGATTCTTGTATATTGATACAAAGTTAAATTATATTGACTATTGTATGCATGCATGTTTCTATCTCTGTTTAAAACATTTTTTATGTATTGACATATATTGTATTGATATATATATTGTATATATTTACCATATTGCAATGTACATTTCTACCTCTGATTAAGATACTTATATAATGTTTGTGTATTGATATATATTTGCTATATTGCAATATATATTTGTACAGTGTTTATATTTGGAGGTCATTATCCTCATTTGTTACACAGTTGTTTATTGTCTTAGTCTTTAAGTTAGATAGATATTGAGAATTATATAGATAAATAGTCATCTAAGTTTGTCATTTATAATCAGACTAATCAGGTTCTTTAGATATATAGAGATTATACTCAGTATAGATAGATAATCTTCAACCTCTTCAAAGAGCTGTAGAAAATGGCCTTTAATCTAACTCAGAGTTTCGTGATAGTGAGACACAATTGCTCCTGGCAACACCGCTCTATTCCCGAGAGAATGTTGAGCACCAAAGACACTCCACCTGGAGCCTTTCTATTTGGCAGAACTGGCCTTTGGGCAAAGAAATGCCCATACCTCAACCACTGACACAGATACAGAGCATGCATCAATGGATAAAACAGGACTGTCATATCCTGCCAAGACAGGGTAAGATAGTTTTGAAAAGTTCCTTGCCCTTAATAATGGTATGTCAGTTATGTTAGGCCTTAGCCAAAATTGGTTGACTCAACATTGCAAATGAGACTTTGGGTGATTGCCCAGGTAGTCAGTTGTCTCTGTCAATTGTTGCACATTTTGGATATATCTCGTTTGTTGAGTAGTGTTTATTCCCTTCTCAGATCTTTGACTGAGTTGAAGATTATATAATTGTAGTTACTCTTTACATTATTTGGACTCCTTGAGATAGAATGTTTAGCAAAGCTTTTGTTCTCAATATTGTTTGTTATATTTATTATTTGTTGTTATTGTATGTAGTTGTATTTGGTTTAGTTCTGTCTTATTTAGACAAAAAGGGGAGATGTAGGGATAAGTCCCACCCGTTAGGGGGCGTGTTCGCCTCGGGCTAATGTCTGCCTATAAATTTGGCAAGCATGCTCCAAGCTCTCTCTTCTGCTTTCCTGGTCTCCGCGAGAACGGTGGTTCTGTAAGTCTATTTCTACATTAAAACTATATATATATATTTTTACAATCTGTCTGCATTCGTTTACGCCGCGACACCTATCTCTGCAGCTACTCTCCAAAAAATTCTCAATCTTCAGGCCCAAGATGTGTTATGGGAGAATGGCCTGTATTCTGTCAATTATATTTTAAATAAACACTGATTGGCCAGTAGTTAGGCAGGAAGTATAGGCAGGACATCCAGACGGGAAGTAGAGGTAGGTCAATGAGAACAGGAGAATTCTGGGAAGAAGGAAGCCCATTTCTTGGGAGTTGTGAGCCCTCCACAGAAGAAGCAAGATGTGACAATAACATACAGTTTTAAAGAAATAATTGCTTATTTCCAACATTACCATTTAATATTTTTAGAATGCACTAATCCCAGGTAACAGATACATCAGGGAAGAAAAGAGAAAAAAACACTATAAGAGGGATTGCAAGCCCTTCCATGGCCTACAGTTTAAAGGATGTATTTGGCCACTCTCTGCATAGTTTTCTTATAGGTAGACTGAGGGCATATCTGTACATTTAATCCTTTTCATCTAAGATTGCTGGGCCCTACGACAGAGCTTTCCTACTCTCTGATGGAGGAAGGTCATTGGCTAATAAAGGAACTGCCTTGGCCCATTTTATTGGTTAGAGGATAGGTGGGAGGAGTAAACAGAACAGAACGCTGGGAGGAAGAGGAAGTGAGGTCAGTCTCGACAGCTCTCCTCTTGGGAGCAGACGCCTGAGAGAGACGCCATGCCCCGCTCCTGGGATGAAGCTCCGACCCAGGATGGACATAGGCTAGAATCTTCCTGGTAGGTGCACCTTGGGGTGCCATACACAGATGATTAGAAATGGGCTAAATTAATATGTGAGAATTAGCCTAGAAGAGAATGGGCCAAGCAGTGTTTAAATGAATAAAGTTTGTGTGTTGTTATTTCGGGCATAAGCTAGCCGTGCGGGCAGCTGGGGTGCTGGGGACGCAGCCCCGCCGCCCTTATTACTACAACTCTCCATCACTAAACAATTCTAATGATCATCTTAAAATTGATTCAATAAAACAAACTATAGAGTGAGCAAGAACTTAACATAACTTTTTATTACAATAGAGGTTTATCTATTGTCCCTTTTTAATGTGGAGCAATTGTCTTTAGAAACCAGAATGTGTCAAGAAGAAAGCAACTGCGCTTCTCAGCTTAGCATGTCCACTCAGCAGCTGCTTCCAAGTTCATCATTGACAGTAGTGAAGAATTTTTTTTTTTTTTGATAACTTGTCTAGTAAGACTGAAAATAGAAAAGAATAGCATTCCATCATTTGTAGACATCTAGCCTTAGGGCCATAAATGTCAGTCTTCTTCCATGTTTACATGGGAAATGCTCAGACACCGGAGAAAGATCCATAGTCCTCTCTTCCTCACACTGTGTGAACACTAATGCTGTCCGGACATTAGAAATCCCAAGACATTTCACTTACTCTTCAGAATAAAAAGTTACTAAACTGTAACCATCGGGAGATGGAAATCAGTGACGTTTGGATTAAAAGGCTCTCTGCTCAGAGCAGGGCTATGGTCAACTTTCTCACTGTTTTGCTGTGTAATTCTTCACTCGTCCCAAAGCCATGGCTAAGCCGAGTGAAGCACTTGAGAGTGAAAAAAGCCTTTTCATTAGCAATGCCGCCATTTGTTGAAACCTACCATGCTCTGGGTCAGAGAAACCTCTCTCAGTCAAGAACTTTGAAGTAATTTTAAATGTGGAAAACTTACCAGCTTTCTTTAAAAACACCAGGATAGTCCTTTGAAAAATCTAAGATAATGTATTACCTTATATTGCCAAGTTGAAGATTTGATCTGTCAGCAGAAGTATTTTGGAGAAAGTATGTGTTTCTCATTGAATGAAAAGGCACAAAATGACCCCCAAAGAAAATGATGTCCCACAGATGAATTTAGATTCCAGGTAAAGAGATGTTTATATGAGACTTCTTCTGCTAAGCTTGAGTCCCTTAGGGGAAAAAAAAAAAGTTTAGCTATTTCTTTTTAATTGAAAGTTGTAACAGAAATTATACCTGATTTACATTTCAAATTTCCATGTAACTATAAACTTTTATAGTGGGGAACAGATGCTGATGTGAATTTTACAAAGCTGAGAAATACTTCCAAATCCATGGCAGAGGGATGTCAAGTGGAAACCAGGAAAAGAAATACTAAAAGAAGACCAGGACTGCAATGCCTGCCTGGACTTGTTCCTTCCCTTGTCCAACTCAAGGCCTAAGGGACTAAGAGTCTAAAGAAGTCTTCAGTAATGTGAATCTCAGTTTAGACATGCTTAAAAGCAAATACCGATCCGTGTAAATAATACACAGGCACACCAAGACAAAGACACTAGGATCTACAAGGACAGTTCTTGCGTAGGTTTTCAGAGGAATGTTTAAACATTAACTGCCATAATTACCATGGCTCGGGCCTTATTGAAGCTTGATGTCTGTGGAAGTTGTCATTTCAAAGAGAAAGTTGCAACCATTATCCAGTCCAACTAATATTGGGGGATCCTGCCTTTGACCAGACCCGTTAGTTAATTAAAAAAAAAAAAAGTGGCCATGATAGAACAGGTGTGAACTTGAGCTTGAGCTGAATCAATATCAATTTTGTAGGAAGATGGAAGCTTGCAGAGATAAACAAATAGTTTATCCTAAGAGCATCCTAGAACAGGCAAACTATTTCAGTCATTTCATAGATCATATTAAAAATGATAAGAGGAAATTTGGGGCAAGCAGCACACTGTTTCTTGAGATTCCTTTAGTATTTCGAATATATGAGTCCTTGACCTCATAAATCTGAGTATTTTTCTTTACTCCACTGTGTTCCCTCCAAAGCTCAAATTTGTATTGATATATTATAGAACAGTACGCTGATGATATTTAAAGATTCAGATAAGGGCACCGGATATTACATGCAGAATTTCATCTGTTAACTCATAGATCAATATGATCCGCTGACAGCCTGGGCTCTGCTAATTATATTTTTCCCAGCCTGATAAAAATGTGCTGCCCAAGACTATTTTCTAAGGCTGGATATGGGCATCCACAACAGGGTCCTTGTTAAGGGTCTGAACTTCCACTTAAACTTTCCATGTTAAATTCCTAATAAGCAAAATAATTCAATAAGCTAGAATCAACTTTACGCTTTAATGTCATTTTATTGGGTATTTCCTTTAACTTCCACTTGTGTTTTAACAATTTCCTGTCCTCTCCCCTTCACATCCACCGAATCATCTCACGGTATTTACCAGACATTCAAAGGCTCTGAAGGGTTGCCATAGACTTGACACACAGGTCACAAAGCATCCAGGAGGAAGCAAATGGAATCACAACTGCTGCTATTTTACATAGGGCAGGAGCACCCAAGGGGCTTAGAACAAACACGGCATTGTGCTGCGCTGGGCAGCTGGTGGGCTAAATGTGGCCCCCAGCTGTCAATGAGACAACTGGTGATAATGAATTACTAGAGATTCGGAGTGATCCCGCCTGTGTTTAGTCCCTCGTTATTGACAAGCTCTCTAGGTAAGTCTACATTTTTTTTTCAGGCCACCAGGGGAAATTTTGGACCCGAAAGCAAAACAGTATGCCCGCAATCTAGATTTACTTCAAAACTGGTGGTGAAAACTCAACATGTGATATGGAGTTAGATTTGTTCATGGTTCACAGGAGTATTTTAATGGCAAATTGAGTCAGGCTCAAGGAAACAAAGTTTACTGCTGAATTTGTTTTCCATGCATTCACTCTAACAATTTTCAATAAATGTTTTCAACTACATCGATGTATCAGTGGAACACAGACCAACATTTTTGATGGTTTAGTAAAAGAGTTTGTGACAGTGGGAAATTGCTGAAATTTAAAAGGTCAAGGCCTGTTTCTCTCAACACAAAGCTATAATGACTGTGTTTTGAGATCTATAGCCTGCGAGAGTCACGTTGTGCAGTGGCCGTGACCTGCTCCTGGCACTGTGCAGAGGGATTGGTGTCAAGGTTGACCTTGCCATCTCCTTTGGCTGTTTAGAACTCTGGGATGCCACTGGGTCTCTTTCAGCACTCGCTGACATTGCCCTGGGATGTTCAAGCCATCGTTTGTAAACACCTGAGGTGAAAGTGATGCCTCCTCTAGGGAGTCACAGTATCAGGGGCCTGTGTGTGTTCTTAGCCATGCTCAGAGGCCAGTTCCTCCTCGTCTAAGCACAGATGAGGCAAAGCCCTTTGCTGTGCATGAATATGCTTGTTCCTATAGCTTGCACACAGGAGAATCTATAAGCTTTGCAGAGACATCATTTGACTACATGTATCTTGATATTACCTCTGCCAATGGTGAGACAAAAGTTTGATAGAGAGCCGAAGACTAATTATACTGTTAAGATATTCTTAATGAGAAAACAAAGCATATTTTTAAATGCTTCCATTTTTAACCATATAACAAAAACAGGATATAGTTTTATCCCATTTTGTTTTGCTTTTACCTTATCTAGCAAGAATTCTGTCAAGTCAAAGAAAGAAGAAACGAAAGACTAAAGGTTGCATTTGTCCCTACTGCAGGATACAACCCTGTTGAGCAAAAAATGACATTCAGAGGTTCCTATCACTCCCACTGTGTCCAGAGCATACTTGGGTTGCTCTGATATGAGCATGTAAGATATCAGAGGCTAAATATAAGAAATGCACCATAAGCATCCTGTTCAGATAGGAAAGTTTAATATCCTGCATACAAGATGAGCCACCCTCGGCTCGCCACCAAGAGCAGTGGGACAATATTTCAGCACTAGTTTGTGTTCAAACCTCTTTTCTTGGTTTTTCGAGACAGGGTTTCTCTGTTTTGCTTTGGAGCCAGTCCTGAAACTAGATCTTATAGACCAGGCTGGCCTCAAACTCACAGAGATCCACCTGCCTCTGCCTCCCAAAATCTCATGATAACTTTGCAAAGCGTGTTAATATTAGCAGTTTGAAAGTTCAATAATAAAAACTAAAACAGTGAAAAGAAATGAGACAGGCGGAGAGAGCAGGAGGAGGGGAACTGGAATTGATTTGTAAAATGAAAAAAGATTGCTTTTTAAGTAAAAAAATTAAAAAGAAAAGAAATGAGACAAAGATTAATACTTAATGATAAACAATAACAAACTCAAATAAAAATTCATTTCAATTGCAAATTTTAAACTTCGTAAAAATATGATCTGGTGATACAAACCCATAACTCCAGCATTTGGAGGGTAAAAGTGGGGGTTAGTGTTTAAGGTCATCCTCACCAAAAGAGCAAGTTCAAGGTTCTGCTGAGCTATATAAAGCGTTGCCTCAAAAATAAAAAAAAAAAAAAACAGTAAATAAAAATAAAGTTTGAGAACTCGTTTTAGATGTAAACTTAGATGTAAAGAAATTGTCTCACTCCTTCCCGTATAAAAATCCACTTGCTGGGATAACTGGGGTGAGTCAAGGGTAAGAGCACTTGTTTTCAATCACAATGACCTGAGTTCAATTCCTGGGATCCCTAGAGTGGAAGGAAAGGACCAAAACTGGCCCTCTCACCAGCACACACATGCATGACATATGCATGCACACACACATACTAATAAAGGAATGTGAAAAGACATATTAAATTAAAAAGTACGAAATAATTCAACTGTTAGCCATGTGCTGGTGGCACATACCTTTAATCCCAGCAATTAGGAGGCAAAAGCAGGCAGATCTCTGAGTTTTGAGTTGGAGGCCAGCGTGGTCTACAGACCAAGTTCTGGGACAGTTAGGGATGCAAAGAGAAACGTTGTCTCAAAAAAATGTTCAAGTAAATAAATGCATAATTCAGTTGTTATACAGAAATTAAATAAAAATAAAATGGTACTTATAGCTTATCAAGGAGTCCTGAAATCAATTATTTTATTAGATTAATATATGATTGAATGGGACAGAGAAAAAGCTAAACTATTCAATTTCATTTACATGTTCAAAAATATAACAAAATCTAAACTTTCAATTCAGTTTTATCATAGTAGTCACCTATAAGTGAATGTTTATTTAAAAAACTACACTAATTTTCTATTTTGTTCAATTTTAGTTTTTTTTTTAATTTATTTATTTATTAAGGATTTCTGCCTCGTCCCCACAACCGCTTCCCATTTCCCTCCCCCTCCCCCGATCAAGTCCCCCTCCCTCATCTGCTCGAAGAGCAATCAGGGTTCCCTGACCTGTGGGAAGCCCAAGGACTGCCCACCTCTATCCAGGTCTCGTAAGGTGTGCATTCAAACTGCCTAGGCTCCCACAAAGCCAGTACGTGCAGTAGGGTCAAAAACCCACTGCAATTGTTCTTGAATTCTCTGTATTCCTCATTGTCTGCTATGTTCAGCTAGTCCGGATTTATCCCATGCTTTTTCAGACCTAGGCCAGCTGGCCTTGGTGAGATCCCAATAGAACATCCCCATTGTCTTAGTGTGTGGGTGCACCCCTCGTGGTCCTGAGTTCCTTGCTCGTGCTCCGTCTCCTTCTGCTCCTGATTTGGACCTTGAGATTTCTGTCCGGTGCTCCCGTGTGGGTCTCTGTCTCTGTCTCCTTTCATCGCCTGATGAAGGTTAATATTCCTGAGGATGCCTATGTGTTTGTCTTTGGATTCACCTTATTTAGCTTCTCTAGGAACATGAATTATAAGCTCAATGTCCTTTATTTATGGCTAGAAACCAAATATGAGTGAGTACATCCCATGTTCCTCTTTTTGGGTCTGGCTTACCTCACTATTGAATAAATGGGACTTCCTGAGGCTGAGAAGCTTCTGTAAAGCAAAGGACACTGTCACTAAGACAAAAAGACAACCCACTGACTGGGAGAAGATCTTCACCAACCCTGCAACTGACAAATGTTTGATCTCCAAAATATATAAAGAACTCAAGAAACTAGACCGTAAAAGGCTAATCAACCCAATTATAAAATGGGGCACTGAGCTGAACAGAGAATTCTCAACAGAAGAACTTCAAATGGCCAAAAGACACTTAAGGTCATGCTCAACTTCCTTAGCGATCAGGGAAATGCAAATCAAGACAACTTTAAGATACCACCTTACACCTGTCAGAATGGCTAAAATAAAAAACACCAATGATAGCCTTTGCTGGAGAGGTTGTGGAGAAAGGGGTACACTCACCCATTGTTGGTGGGAATGCAAACTTGTGCAACCACTCTGGAAAGCAGTGTTTCGGTTTCTCAGGAAATTCGGGATCAACAATTTTAGTTTTTTAAAAAAATAATTTTTGGTTTGCTCTTTGCAACCCAGTTATGGCCATGATGGGGGAGAGTCTTCTGTTTTGTGTTATTTCATTGGTTAAATAAAGAAACTGCCTTGGCCCTTTAATAGGACATAAAATTAGGTAGGCGGAGTAAACAGAACAGAATGCTGGGAGAAAGAAGCTGAGTCGAGGAGTCGCCATGATTCTTCCACTCCAGACAGACGCAGGTTAAGATCTTCCCTGGTAAGCCACCTCCTGGGCTGCACAAATTATTAGAAATGGGTTAGATTAATATGTAAGAGCTAGCCAATAAGAGGCTGGAACTAATGGGCTAAGCAGTGTTTAAAAGAATACAGTTTCTGTGTAATTATTTCAGGGCATAAGCTAGCCATGTGGGTGGAAGGGTGCCGGGGACGCAGCCCCGCCGCTCCTATTACAACATGGCCACTGATTACAATTTTGTTAAAAATTAAATGTTTGATATATTTTTTTGTTTGTTTTGTTGTTGTTTGTTTGCTTGTTTTTTTTTTTTCAAGATAGGATTTCTCTGTGTACCTCTGGTTGTCCTAGATCTCACTCTACAGTTCAGGCTGGTCTTGAGCTCAGAGACCTGCCTGCCTCTACCTCCCAAGTGCTGGGATTAAAGGCATGCACCACTATGCCTGGTCCAAATTTACTTTCTTAATTTAAAAGTTTAACATACTTATTTTAGAAAAGTTAGAAAATGTGAATTTTTAAAAGCTATAATAAAATAAAGGGTATCAAAACGAATTACATTTTTCAGAGAATTGGGGGAAAAGTTTCTTAAACTTCAAATGGAAGCACAAAAGACCCCAAGTAGCCAGAACAGTCCTAAGGAGAAAAAACAGTGCTGGAAGTATCACAATACTTGATCTGAAATTATACCAAAGAGCCAGAGAGATAAAAGTAATTGTGTAGTTCTGATCCAAATGCAGTCATGTAGACCAGGGGATCAGAATGCTCAGAAGTAAACCATCCAGCTACAGCCTTGTACCTTCCATAGTGGTATTAAAAACACATATAGAAAAAGAGACCATATTTTCAGCCAATGATGCTGAGAAAGCAGATATTCCAATATAGAATATAACTAAATCCATATCTCATCAGACACAAGAATCAAATTTAAGCAGACCAAAGACCTTGAGATAAAACATGAAATTGTTATAGAAGGAAAAAAGAAGTAAACAACTTCAAGATACAGGCATGTGCAACAACTTTCTGGAAAAGACTCTACAACTCTGGAAGGGATTTCAAGAACTGGAGAAGAAGATTACATGAAATCATGAAGTTTCTGCTACAAAGGAAAAAATTCACCAGAGTTAAGAGAAGGCACACAGAATGATCAAATCTTTGCTGACTATGCATCAGAGAATATTAATATGTGGATAACATAAAACCTGTAAAAAGTCACAAAAATTCAATTATTCAAACAATGAAATAATCAATGAGCTTAATAGATAGTTCTCAAAAGAAGAAACACCGACTATCTATAAATATTTGAAAAGCTGTTCAGCATTCTTATTTATCAAGAAAATACAGATTATAACCACTTTGAGACTCCATCTCTACCCAATCAGAATGGACATCATCAAGAAAACAAAGAATAAACGTTGGTAAGAATATAGAACAATACGATGCCTGATAGATTGCTGGTAGGTATGCAAATTATCATAATCACTATGGGAGTCTTTGTGGCGGTTCCTCAAAAGCCAAAACATTGAACTAAAATGCGACCCCACCATAGCACTCTGGGGCAGATAAACGACTCAAATGACTGAGTCAGTAGTCTACAGAAATGCGTGCACCTGTGGAGATTAAGGGACAAGTGAAGTCATTCTTTTCTTCCACCATGTGGATCGCCTGTTCTCAATACAAAGCAATTTTTTTATTTATACATGAAAAAAACCTAGGAACTTTTACCAATATGTACTTTAGGAAAATGAACAGATCCCTCAATCCTTCCAGATATTTAATGAAGGCAGAGAAAACTTCTCAAGAATGCCCTTGAACGGACTGGTAAAAAGAAATACCCAGTAGAAAGGGCTCACACAGATAGGAGTGTTCCTAGAGTAAACAGTTTCATCATCATGTCTGCATTACTGACCTGAGCAGAAGACCCAAGTGGGACGATAATAGGAACATGGGCGTTAGACACGTGTTGTTGGTGACCACCAAAGATTCCTTTCCCATAGCTTTTCAATATTGCTTTTTTTCCCCCCCAAAGAGAATTCTTCTCTGACTCCTAATTCTCATGAGATGAGACTCAAACAGTGAGCATGTGGCTCAGGCCTGGCCAATAAGAACAATACATACCCATTTTCATGCGAATAACTCATGGGGGACATGTGACTGAAAGTGACATGATGAGAACCACACCAAGTAGTATTCGGGAAAGTTTGCTACTACTTGGGAGCAGTCTTTCTGAGAAAAAGGCTTATGCAACGAAAGAGATGGCTGTACAGGAAGGGAGAGATTTATGATTTCTAATAGTCAACAGATTGTTCAGTTCCTCCAGCCAATAAACTTCCTTTTCTCCTTAAGCCAGTGTGTTGCGTTCCTATTGACAGCAACCAAAAGAATTTCAACTAATACGTCAAATAAACAGAAAGATTGCAGATAATAGAAGAATTAAACTCTTAACTTGAGTCATTGGAAAGCAAAACCCAGGAAGGTAGTTAAGTTTCCTGTGTTGGTGGAAATGGTATAAACTTAATTACCCCAAAGTTGAGTTAAGAAAAATTTCATTTTCACTTCTGACTCTTAATTTAGCATTGAAAACTTGAACAAATAATGTGATCTTTGTATTACCTTGAATGATTAACGATAACAGTGCCTCCCTAGAGCACATCCTGAGTGTAAAACCAGATACTATATATGTGGTCAGTGGATACAGTTTCCTTTACTCATTGCTTCTGGAAATGGCAGTACAATTTACGCAGAAGAGATTATACGGCTTAAATAAATTCAAGCTATTTTCTGAATGTCCCAATGTAATCCATCTTCTTATGCTTATGTTAAAAAATTGCATGCTTTTCCATCGAGGCCTTCTATATCCTTCCTCGGCATGGTATTATTCATGACAAGATGTTACAAAACCCAAGAAAGAGTGTATTTGAAGCAGGGACACATAAAATGAAAAATTTAAACCTTTAAAAACGATTTCCTGAAGTTGACATCAGTTAAGCATGGTGTGGCAGGTTTGTTGAGACAGGAGATTCAGTTTACCTAGATGCTAAGACAATATGTGAGAAAAAATAGGTCACATATCCACAACATATTTAACCAGATATGTGATTATTGGGAAATAATTTGGCGTTAAGGCCACATGTCATGGAATTACAGCATAAAGTAGATTGGAAATATGGACATAAAAGGATGTCATTAAAAAGGCAGATATGACTTAGAAGTTAAAGATGTTTTTGCAGAGGACCCAAGTTCCATTCCCAGCACCCACACTAGGAGGCTCACAATGGCTTGTAACTCCAGCCCAAAGGGAACCATCGCTCTGTTCTAGCCTCCATGGGTACCCACACATCTCTGGCATACACTCAACACAGACTTATCCAATACATATAAATAGAAATATGTAATTTTAAAAAAAGAATGTCACAAAATAAGAATATTCTAAAACACGCAGGTAAACATTGAAAATAACCAAATTGCTTAGAGACGATTTCTTCTTCCTCACCTTTCTCTCACTGTTTTAGTCAGAAACCAGATGCTAATCACCACACTAACAGACTCCAGCAGAGGTACCCGTGATTCCAGAATGCCCCCGCCCCTCCCCCTGGAAAGGACTTATTTACCTACTCTGTCTGACACTGGGACTTAGACCCTGCTTGCCACAACTATCTTGCACCTCGTACATCCTCTGCTTCCCTGTCATCCCTTAGCTGGTGCTCTTTCCTTGCTTATTGGTCTTCAGCAATTAGTCTTCAATGCCTTCTCCCTCTCAGTAAGCTAACAGAATTGTCGAGGACCAGCCTTGACAAAAATACTTCTTACCAGGGTAGGAGTGTGGGAATTGAAGAAATATAAGTAAAGAATATGAAGATGCATAAAAATAACAAGACAGAAAACATAGAAAGTATTGGGAGAACATTCCAGTGGTGGAAATCCTGAAACTCCCCACCACACTCATTTTTCCACAGCTTTTATATCCAACTTAAATGGGGGCAGAAAGTAACAAAAGACTTTATTAACATGATACAAAAGGATAACTCACACAGTCAATGGCTTTATGACTCATTAGCATTCTGTGCTCTAGGTCACATATTCTGAAGACCACCCTTGCCTAGGTGACCTCATAGTTACTAAAGAAGGAGCAGAAGTACATTTGCATATCCTGATCTCCTGTCAGGATGACATGGACTTACTGGAATGAGCTTATCTTAATTTCAAAAGAACCAAGCAATCACCTCCTGAGTTAGGACCAGGCAACTATGCTTGCCAACTCTCCAAATTCTCTTTCCAGCAGACAAGGTGGAAATGGGTCTGCATTTTTCAGCCTCCACATAGAACCTCATGCATTTGGTTGTTATTACTTATTGTTGAGTCCTGAGTCTGTTCTTCCAATTGTGAACATTGAATGAAGACATTCTAAGGATGGGAAATGCACAATAATCATCTCTATGGTTCCAAAGACAAAATATAAAATAGGTATCTAGCATCCATTGAAATGGCTGTTACATTTGTACAATTTGTGTGCCTCATAAACAGAAGCTGAAAAAAAAAAACTGGAGCAGAAGTAGCAGAATGCGGGCAGATAATCCCCGTGAGGTTCATTTTACAGCCGCATCACAATAGGGTGAGACAGGTGGCTTTTTATCAGAAACTGGGATAAAAAGTCTGTTCCTCTGAGATAGCACATGTAACATAACACAGCAGACAGTGTTTTCAGTGTCTGCTGTCCCATGTGTTTTTTTGTAATACGGATTTCCACTCCCACCAAGAACTGGACTCTCTACCTAGCTGAACAACAGCCCCTTTTAGTCTGTTTTGACTAAAAGAAACTGGCAGAGGTAATGCTGCAAAAGTCACAGCCAAAGCCCTTAGCTGATCTGGTAACTTACGTTTCCTGTGTCATCCAGACTAGTTACTTGACAAAGTAGAATATGATCATCATTCTTCGAGAATTCAGCCACCGGGAAACATGCAGTGCAAAGACAAGAAGCACTAGGGTGCCCAGCTCTGGATAAAGAAATCACTGGTTTGCTCAGCATTGAGAGGATCACAACCAAGGGCACTGTGAGCCATAATCACAAGAGTTAGAGCTCAATAGCATGATGAGGACCTGACTCCAATGCCCAGTCAGCTAACAGAACCAGAGAGAGCTGTTAGGAATTTTTCCTAATGCGAGCTCTCTGCTGATGGAAAAAAAAAAAAAAAAATCCCAATCAAGCCAAATAACAACAAGCCAAATTAAAAATATTCAGGTTTAATAGGATTCCTGTGCTCTCAGGTGGCCCTGAGGGGGAACTGCGAGGCCCCTAATGCGACCACTGACGGGGAGAGGGAAGAGACCACTTGTTTCTCCTTTGGGAGCTCACTTAAATACCTTGTGGGAGTGGTCCTGACCCCCACTCCAGGGAGGGGTCAGGACCTCGCATGAGGGGATTTGGAGTCCAGACCAATACAACTCTCAGGCCTGGGGGCTGGGATGGATGCTAGGGGCTGGGGACTATGCTCCCAACTTAACAAGAGGTACCGAAGAATCTACGTGTACGGAAGGGGCATGGCACCACAATAGAAAATTGACACCTGGTTCTGGCTCTTACAAATAATGTTGCAATGAACATAGCTGAGCACATGTCCTTATGATATGCTTGAGCATCCTTTGCGTTTGTACCCAAAAGCAGTACTGCTGGGTCTTGAGGTAGGTTGTTTCCTAATTTTCTGAGAAATCACCATACTGATTCCCAAAGTGACTGCACCAGTTTGCACTCCCATCAGCAATGCTGTAGTGTTCCGTTTTTACCCCACATCCTCTCCAGCACAAGTTGTCATCAGAGTTTTTTTAACTTGGCCAATCTGAAAAGTATAAGATGGAATCTCAGAGTTGCTTTGATTTGCATTTCTCTGATGGCTAAGATTTTTGAACATTTTCTTAAGTATCTTTCAACCATTTTAGATTCGTCTGTTGAGAGTTCTCTTTTTAGGTCAGTGCCCCATTTTTTTTTTAATTTTTCGAGACAGGGTTTCTCTGTAACGTTTGGTTCCTGTCCTGGAACTAGCTCTTGTAGACCAGGCTGGCCTCGAACTCACAGAGATCTGCCTGCCTCTGCCTCCCGAGTGCTGGGATTAAAGGCGTGCACCACCACCGCCCGGCAGTGCCCCATTTTTTTTATTGGATTATTTGTTCTTTTGATGACCAACTTGTGGTGGAGTCCCCAAAATGTGAGCCTATTTCCACCTTGTCTGAAGGTCAGAGAGTTTCAACTTGCTCAAAGTTGTTGTCATTCTACCTGGACCAAAAAGGTCAGAAAGTTGGAACTTACTTCTATTCTTTCAAGATTATTGTCTGTTTCTGCCTCTAACAAAAGTCCCACATAGATTCAGATCAGAGAGTTCTGCCTCTCAAGGTTATTGTCAACAGGTGTGGCTAATATCCAGACCTTATATTTCAGGTATAGAGAAGTAGATCTGTTTCTATCCCAAACAAAAGTCTAAGGATCCAACTAAGTTCCTACTCCTTTAGGGAGGTAACAATGGATTCCACCCAGAGAATAGTTTATCTATAGAATGTTTTAGTCTGGGGTGTGAGCACTACTTGTCTTATTCTAGCAACAGAATGGATAACTAAAAATGTAGTCTGCAACCTTCAACTGATCTGTTCATTCCCATGCATCATGGTAATGCAATCTTTATCTTGCTTCTACTTTTTGGGGTCGAGGATATTTTAAGTAAATGAAATTAAATGCAAGTGGATTTCAGTATTCACTGGAACTCCCTCCTGGTACTAAATTCCTCAGTCTAGCAACTGAGTTTGTCACAATTTTGTTCTAAACAATCCAGACATACTCAGCTTCTTAAATGCTTGGTACCAGTTGGGCACCCTCCAACTACATAACATCCCAGAACCGTAAGAACTGTGGTGCAAGGGTTTGAAAATGACTGCCCCCATGGGCTTATATATTTGAGCCTGTCCTTACTCAGTGGCCTTGTTTGGGGAGGTGATGTGGTCTTTCTGGAGGAAAAACTATACTGGAGTGGGCTTATAGAACTCACAATCTGGCCCCGCTTTCAACTTACGCTCTCTGCTTCATGATTAAGGTTGATGAAATGATCTCACAGCTTCCTGTTTCCGTGGCCATGCCTTCTCCCATTGTGATGAACATTTCTCACTAACCATAAGCACAAATCAACTCTTTCTCTCATAAGTTGTTTTTGATCCTGGTATTTTGTGACAGCAACAGGAAAGTAACTGATAGATGTGTCCTTCTTTGGGTCTAGACCGCACGTTGATCTCCTCACTAAGTTTCTCTACTGTAATTCCACCCATCCTACAAGGCTGATGCCACTGCCATAGCTTTCTCTACCAGAGGACTGCACATGCTACCTACCTGTTTGTGAACCTCTACTTTCTTTCTGGTTTTTTTTTTAAATTACCTTACTTTTAACTAGTATTTGAAATCAACAATCAATTCACATAATTCAACACTGGGATGTATTTAAAAATATTCAGTGAACAATCCTATTCCCCAGCTATCCTGTCTCTTGCCCTCATTCAGTCAGTCAATGGTCTTTTTCTTATGATCCCTTTCAATTTTAATATACTCAGAAGCATCTACAAGCTTATTATCTCCGTGTTTCAGACAAATGATGGTATATCATACACCTTGTTGCAATTTTATCTTAATACATTTATCCATTCAACCAGAAGAATTTATATTATGTTAAAAAAAAAACCACTCTGGGCATTAGAGGAACAGAAATAAAATTTAAATTACAAAGCACAGAGTTCTATTCTCATAAACCATACATTCTAGTGAAGGTGACAAGCAAGAAACAAACTACGCACAGAATGGAGCATGTTAAATGATGAGTGTTGTGTGGCATTTTGATTGTGTTCTGACAAATAAAGCTTGCCTGGGGATCAAAGGGCAGAGCTCACTACTAGTTAAGCATAGAAGCTGCGTAGTGGTGATTTATGACTCACACCTTTAATGCCACCCAATACTCAGGAGAAGGGGACAGGAAGTGATAAGGTGGGGTGGAGACAGGATCTCGGTCTTCTGGGGCTGAAAAATAAGAGAGGAAGGAAACAGCTGGCAGCTGCTCCCTGTTCTCTGATCTTCTAGGTTCCCTCCCTCCTTCTTGTTTTTTTATTGATTAATATTAATTAGATTCATGCTTTAGATGAGTGCAAAATATAAAATAATGACAAGGCAAGAAATGAATAATAAGTATTCTGGTTGTTGCATCTCAGATAGCGTGACCAACAAAGGCTTCATAGAAAAGGCACTTTTTAAGTAGCATCCTGGAGGCGACAATGCAATAAGTGTGTGATTCCTTGGGAAAATAGCATTTTAGTAGAGGGAGTAAATATAAAATATATATATTATACATACATACATACATACATACACATACATATATTATACATACATACACTCATATCCTCTGGGTACAAAGCAATAAATGATCAATGATTGACTTAACTGTATTTAAATAGTTTTATATTTTATTTATTTTAAATCTATAATTTCATATAATCTGAATAATTAGATACATGTTTCCATCTTATTTTTTGTTTGTGCATGTGTGAGTGCATGTATGTGAGTACGTGCATGTGTGTATATGTGTGTATATGTGTGCCCGTGTGCTATGCGTCCATGTGTTTTTTAATCATACGCTATCTTAAAGGGGAAGAGTGAATCAATTCCACAAAGGAGCTCTCTTTTTTGTGGAATAATGTTTTGTACACTGTGAGGATGTGTCACTCTGATTGATTCAATAAAAAACTGAAAGGCCAATAGCTAGTCAGAATTTGGGGGGCAGAAAACACAGGGAAGAAGGACAGAGTCACAAGGAAATGCCTGGAATGCAGAACAAGGAGCATGGGCTTTACAAAGTAATCGTAATCAAACCACATAAAAGAACATAGATTAAAAGATATGGATTAATTTAAGTTACAAGAACTAGTTAGAAGCAAGCCTAAGCTATCAGCCAAGCTTTCATAATTAATAAGTCTCCATGTCATAATTTGGTAACTGGCAGGAAGAACAGAAAAATCTGCCTACAAATGGTGCCCAACATCTGGCCATGTATATCACATAAGACCTGATAAAGTTTTTTTTTTTAAGAAAGGTTTTAAACACATAAAAACAGAGCCAAATGTAGGCTCTTTCTCTCGTGCATCTCATGTCAACCAAGATACAGAGACATGTCTCCTGGCAGCTACCTGAATGCTTGAGCCACCAGTACAGCAAGAGGTAAGGCACATGGCAAGTTTAAAGTTTTGCACATGTAGACAGAGAAGGTTACAGGTATGCAGTAAAGCAGGTTCAGACAGAAAAAACACCAAAACAGGTTGCAGTGTGTTTAGCAATGTGTATAGACTTAAGGGGGAAAAAATGGGTATAGACAATCATAGAAAAAAATAAGTAGTTTAAAAATAATAAAGTCTTTAGAGAAAGAGTAAAGTTTTAAAAAAGATCAATTCACATAGAGATGGGAAATATACAGGGAGCCTGGATTCTGTAGGTTATTGTGTTGTCTTTGAATAGTTTGATTGTTGATAAGCAAACGATAGCTGCTGAGAGACACTGGATTATGAAAAATACTAAATTAAACCAATCTATATATTTTAAAATTGTCTTAATTTCAAAATGGAAGTCCAAAAATTTGGTACATTGGAGGAGAGGTTATGCTTTTGTTTCCACAGAAAACAAAAGGCTGTGAATTCATTCAATGTTAAAGAGGGGCAGGTTTAATGTCAGAAGAACCTATAAAAGTCATGACTATAGACACAAAGATAAAACCTAGACAAACTATAAGACAGGTGATATATACTTTATCTTTCTTTTTTCCCTTTTCTTTTTCTTTTTGGTATGGGCAGCCCATATATGGTGGTTCTGCTGAACTTGTTTATATTGGGTTTCATGGTCTAAGTTGATGAGGATGATTGACCAGGTCTTTTCCTCAAGAGGGTACCAGATCTCATTACAGAGGGTTGCGAGTCACCAGGTAGTTGCTGGGAATCGAACTACAGACCTTTGAAAGAGCAGGCAGTACTCTTAGCTGCTAAGCCAATTTTCCAGTCTACTCAGACATAAAGCACAAAGTCATTTTTAACTGATTTGTGCACATTGCACATTACATACTTGTGGTAATAAAGTTTATCAGTTTTCAGAGCAAGGGGGCCACTGAAAATAGGTGGCCCAGGTGATCCATCCTCTCAAAATACCTCTATTACAGCTTTCTCAGAGTTCTTCATCCTAAACAGCTTCAAGGCACTGGTTAACATGGTCCAGCCTCACAGACTATTCTAGCCAGGACTTGACCACTATTCTAATTTTATCAACATCCCCCAAAGATACTAGCATCCCCAAACAACAGAAAGCAGTTAGAGAACACAAAACCCACATTCCCAAAGGTGGGGTGTAGGAGGTTTTTGGTCATTCAGTAGGCTATAGATTCAGGGACCACTTTCTGAATGAAAAGGGGAGTGATATAGTTTAGAAATGATGGGATAAAAGGGTAGATGGTTGAGTCTACTTTTGAACATCCACCAGTCTAAAATATTTTACATTGGTATGTTTTTTTGTATATTGGTACAAATTAAGGTTATTTTTGTTAAAACATTCTCTATATATGTTTTTATTCTTGTTTAAGGTATTGTACCTAAGCAGCTTGTCTTAAAAATGTTGTGTAAAGTTTTAGTCTTTGAAAGCTGTTTAGGATAATAAATAATAAGCTAAGAGTTAACTATAACTCTCAAACTTATAGTCATTTTTAGGTATGTTTTCAAGGTCATACAGACAGAGATAAATTTTAGATTAAATAGGTGATCTTCAAGCATTTCAAAGACCTACAGAATATGACACTTAAAATATTTCAATAATATAAAGCTTTCGTGACAGGGAGACATGCTCCTTGTAGTACAATCTACTTCAAAAAGGGATGATGGACATCGAAGAACCTCTGTATAGAGCTTGATTTCTTAATGGCAAAAACAAGTCTTTTGAGCAAGAAACTCCTCTTGCCTCAGCTGTTGACAGTATGCTGTCTAAACTGAACCAACAGTACATAAAAAAGTGACTGCAAAACTTTGCCAAAACAGGGTAGGACAGTTTTTCAAAAATTTCTGCTCCACAAAAAAGTCATCAGATATTCTAGGTTTGCAAGCCTAATATGGATGTTCCAACATTGCAGAGGAACTTTGGGTGACTGTCTCTGTCATTTCTATAGTTTGAGAAATTGTTTGCCCTGCACTTCTCGTTTACTAAGGCAACATTATATCCTTTTGAGGTCTGTGATGGAGTTGAAGAGTAGATAGTCACAGTTAACAGTTTTCCTTAGTTATGATAGAAGATAAATTAGTATAAAACTTTAGACACATCAAGAGAGGATAGATAATGGAGTATTTTCCCTAAATTTGCCAAATTTATTACCAAAGGGACTAGACATTGTTAATGTAATTCTTACCTGATAATATTCTTACTGAATATTGTTTCTTTTGTTAAAGTTAATACCTTTCTTTTATATTTAGACAATATCTGATAATGGCTCTTATTGTATATAGTTTTACTATGTTGGAGCCAAAATATTTCCTTTATTTAGATAAAAAAAAAGGAGGACAAGTGTGCAATAATCTTTTTGTACACTGTGAAGATGCATCATTCTGATTGGTTTAATAAAAAACTGAATAGCCAATAGTTGGCCAGGATTTTTGAGGCAGAGAGAATACAGGAAAGAAGAAGGGTAGAATCATGAGGAGGTACTAGGGATACAGAGCAAACAACATGGACTTTACAAAGTAAAGGTAATAAAGACACATAAAAGAATGTAGATTAAAAGATATGGGTTAATTTAAGTTATAAAAACTAGTCAAAACTAGCCTGAGCCTATAAGGCCAAGCTTTTAAAATTAATGCTGTCTTCATGATTTGGGAACAAGCAGGAGGGAAGAAAAATCTGCCTATACTGTTCAAACATGTATCATGTTGCATACACTCGTATATCCATCAAATGTATACATAGTAAATAAATATTTTTTTAAAAAAAAGACTAATTAGTGGATTTAAAAGTCAAAGAGATGATGGGGAAAGAACATAAAATTCTTAAACCCCTGCTAGTGTTCTTAGGTAGGTCCTCACCATGAGGAAACCTTTATGAAACTGAATGACAATGTTATTACCTAATCTGACCCTGGTTTTATCTTAAATGTAATGGATATTTCCCGAAACAAAATTCACTTTTTGAAATTTATTTTCTATGTACCATAAAGGGAATTTTTCCATAGGAACATGTGGGGGCCAAAATGTGAGTCTCTTTCCACATTGACCAAAGGTCAAAGAGTTGGGACTTAACTCTATCCCTGCAAGGTTATTGTGCTTCTACCTCAAACAAAGATACCACCTTGAAGTAGCTCAGACTAGTTGTGCTCTCTCAAGGTTATTGTCTACAGGTGTGGCTAATAGCCAAACCTTGTATTCCAGAAATAGAGAAGTAGATGTTCCCACCTCAAACAAAAGGCTAAGGATCCGACTAAGTTCTACTTCCCTTAATGAGATAACTTTGGATTCCACCCAGGGAGTGGTTTGCCTACAGAATGTTTTGGTCTAGGGTGTGAGCATAACTTGTTTTGTTCCAGCAACAGAATGTTCAACTGTGGGTGTAGCCCATGACCTTCAACTGGTCTGTTTATTTTCTTGTAACACCTTAATATGGTGCTCATTAGACACATACCAGAAGAGTTCATGTTGACATTTTCAGATCACTTAAACTATCAGATTTTCCTAGTTGGTTTATTGTACTATGGCTATTATAGCTTCTCATCGCATCATCCAAGTCTTCTGAAAATATGACTCAAATTTCTTCAATATGTCTCAAACACAACATCATTTTTCAACAGATGCTAGGAGAGCACTCACTAATCTTTGAGGCATTTAATACTTAGAAAGAGCAAGCGGTGCCTGTGGTGACACAGCTCTAAATCACTAGTTTACATCACTGTTTACAGACTCTCTGTTTTACTACCTTGAAAGAGTATTTCTCAATTGCAAAACCGACCACGAACGCTGTAGCCTAAAATCTTCCACACAGAATAGTTCTCTCTAAACTCTAAGAAGAAAACCTATCCCAAAGTATTTGAAGCCTATAGTCTTATATATTTGAAACCTATATTGCTTCCAATATTTTCTGTGAGAGTTAATAAAAACATGGAGTATGTGCTAAAATCATGCATCTTTGGCTTTTGTGCATTCTAAACACTCTTAGAATGCCAATGTGTTGGCTAAAAGGATCTAGTAAATATCAGATTTAAAACTATCATTTCAAATAACATAATCCTTGAGAAAATGATAAAAAAAAAAAAACACCATTTCCAGCCACAGGACAGTGGATGACGGTACCTGGCTGTGAACCTTGAAATCTGGAAACATGCAGCGTGAGTTTTGTGTCATATTTATCTTATGTTTACTGCTGGATGTATACTCAAAATCCTAACACAGAAAAGATGAAGTTCAATAGAGAACAGGGGATAATGAGGCAGAAGGTACAGAATTAATACATCAGCGCAGGCTAAGAAATCCAGAAAAGTAAAGAAGTGAGGTTGGGAAGATGGGTCAGTGATTAAGAGCACTTGTTGCTCATGCACATAACCCAGGTTCAGTTTCCAGCACCATGTCAGGTGGTTCACAGCCATCTCTAACTCCAGTTTCAGGGAGTTCTGACACCCTCTTTTGGATATCAGACACGTATATGGTACACATACAAACACGCAGGCAAATAGTCATACACACAAAATAAAAATAAATCTTAAAAGGTAAGATATTTTTTTTAAAAATTAAATAAAAGAAACTATCAGCCCAAGCTGTCATCCAGCTCACTACAATCCTCCTGACTCAGCCTCTCTAGTATGGGGATAACATGAATGAGCTTCCATATCCTGCCACCAGTCAATAGTGACTGTTAGTGGTTGAGCCAGTTAAATACACACACAAGGGCAGATTCGATTTTGAACTTCTGTATAACAATTAAGTACCACTTACACCATGCCTTTCATGTATGTGTGAAGTAGATAATAAACTCTGTGTTGGTTATCTATCCATTGGTTAGTTATCATTTATTTGTAACAACATCATACCCAAAATTTTTCCTCTATTTTCAAATACACAATACTTGAGTGCTAACTATATTCTCACTGCTGTACATCCGGACACCAGCACAGGCTCCATCTATCAACTTGTAACTCTGTGCCTGTTGATCAGTCTCTGCCTGTCACCCCTAGTGGTCACTATTAATTTTTCTACTTTTATAAAGTCAATGTGATTTAGATTATAAATTACCCTATTTTCTTTCTGCGTCTGGCTTATTTCACATAATTATCTTTCATTTCTACGTATCCTGTCATGAATGACTGGATTTCATTCTTTTTTATAACCGAATAGTATTCCATTTACATAGCACATACCCTTCCATTCGTCTATCTTTGGATGTGTAAGCTGATTCCAGATCCTGGCTCTTGGGAGAAAAGTGCTACAATAAACACGAAGAGGAGCTACCTCTTCGACAGACTGACTTTGTCTCCTTTGGATATGTGCCCAGTCGCGGGATTCCTGGTGGAGGCGATTTTTTTTCTATTTATTTATTTATTTATTGAAGATTTCTGCCTCCTCCCCGCCACTGCCTCCCATTTCCCTCCCCCTCCCCCAAACAATTCCCTCTCCCTCGTCAGCCCAAAGAGCAATCAGGGTTCCCTGCCCTGTGGGAAGTCCAAGGACCACCTACCTCCATGCAGGTCTAGTAAGGTGAGCATCCAAACTGCCTAGGCTCCCACAAAGCCAGTATGTGCAGTAGGATCAAAACCCAGTGCCATTTTTCTTTAATTCTCAGTATACCTCATTGTCCGCTATGTTTAGTGATTCGGTTTTATCTTATGCTTTTTCAGACTTCATCAGGCGATGAAAGGAGACAGAGACAGAGACCCACATTGGCGCACCAGACTGAAATCCCAAAGTCCAAATCAGGAGCAGAAGGAGAGAGAGCACGAGCAAGGAACTTAGGACCGCGAGGAGTGCACCCACACACTGAGACAATGGGGATGTTCTATTGGAGGCGATTTTTTATGTCAGGGTTTATTTGAAAGTCACCTTTGACATGCTAGCTTTTCCTTCCTGCTGCTTGGCCCTTGAAAAGGCTTTAAATTAATCCGCTGCAGTCAGATCTGTCTCACATGGTGAGTATTGCAATCCCAGGCCTCCCAAGATGGCAAATTCCTGCAACATACCTGTGAGTCTTAACACTCGGCCTCATATGTGCTGGGAGGTCAACAGTTATGTAGTCTAGTCAAAGCTAAAATAAATTACAGTCCTAGCCCTGTCCACAAGATCACTTGAGGGATTTTTTTTTCCATCTCCCTCTGTTTCAGATTTTCTTATCTAGTCTGGAGGATTTCCAGAGACAGGATGGGTCTTTGCATTTCCATTACTATCTTCAAGGTTCTATGCATTTGATGATTTTGCAATAAAAAATTTAAGAAATAATAAGCTGGTGATAGAATTGGTTCCCAGAACAATAAAAAAAAAAGTTCCATGTTACTCATCAATAACATGGTTTTAAATCCTAGCAAGTCCTGAGTTGGATTCCACAGGCTTTCCCAGGCATGAGATCTGTCAAAATTGATGAAAGTAAAGCTACAAACAATGAGATATTTCACTTCGCCTCTTTATAGTTATTTTTATCTAAATGTAGAATTAGACTAGTGCCCAGATACTTCCCCAAGCATGACCTCGGTTGAACAAAATCATTTGAACTTTAAAAAAAAATTATGACCTTTTATTAGATTTATGCAGACTACTTTGTAAAGTTGTGGCTGACAGATTTTTTAAGAGAAAAAATACATAGAAAATTGACCAAGACCAATGCTAGACGTTAGAAGGAATCCATTCCCTAAGCCATTTTGAAGAGAAAAACAAAAACAAGAATGGGTTTCTGAATACCCACACTAGAGTGGGATGGGAAGAAGAATTAAACTTTTATTGTTTTAGCCATATATAGGGACTTATTTATTATACAAGTCAGCCTACATACATTTTGTTTTAATTTAAGTTGTATAACAGTGATACAAACGAGAGAATTAGAGGAGCAATTAGGACAGACACACAAGCTCGAGTCAAAATGGAAACCCATTACAAAATACAAATGATAAAAATCTCATCTCTGTGGGCTGGCGAATGACTAACAGTGAACTAATAGCTCCAAATGGTGGGTTCATCCTTCTGAGAGCAACAATGTTGAGGACAAGGCTTCTTCAGCCTGCATTGTAGACAAAAGGAAGCGTGACACCAGTACCTTGCTGCAGAGAGCTGAACTGTTTCCAAGACCAAGCCAATGTGCAAAACATAGAAAGGCATTCTTGTTTACTTAAATAGTAATTGTCCCCAAGATGATTTACAAAGCATTCCGGCCTCATTTTCTGTTAATCTACTAGGAATAGATATGCAAAACAATTCTCTTTCAGCAAGCACCCACTCAGAGACAGAGTTCTTCATTCTGATGAAACCTACATTGATCTGATGTAATCTTCACAGGGACAGAAATTTGAGGGCAGTCTCTCTCAGTCACTGAAGCTACTCTCAAACAGTGTCACCTTAAGTGATATGACAAAGCACCAGGTAGATCTCCTCCTTGCCCTTTTCCTCCTCACCTCTTCTCTTGTAGCTATCAGTTTCTTGGTTTGTCCTCATGTCTACTTGTTGAACATTTAATTGGGTGCAGATGTTAAGTGCTAAGGGGCTAACAGTTCACATCTTTTCCAAAGCTAAGGGATAAAGCCATCAAAACTATAATCCTCCAGGCCGTAGAAAAGTAAGAAAGAAAGTATTACTTATATAATATACTATAATCTTTTTCAAGGCTGATATGTACAGTTGGCACACTTGGAAGTTAGTGGATGAGAAGCCAACAAAGACCCCCGAAATCCTAGGGTCCCCATTCTATAATAAACTCAGGGAGGCAGAGCTGTTGTGTTTATTTTGAGCATAGCTTTAAATTTTAAATGAACATTTCTGAATCTTAAAGAGATAGAGGTTCCAGTGTTGAAAGAATGTTTTTAAATTTTAGGGTGGGTGTTGATTTATATAGCGGCCAATTCTAGAATGTGTATGAGCTGGAGATTAATAAGAAATACATATGCTAATAGATATGAAAGAGTAAGCAAGACCCAAGATCATTCTCTTGCCTAGTGACCTGAGGGACCCAAGGAACACAAGCACACCAGCTGCTCTAATCTTTTTTATTCCTCACTCACCTCAGGCACTGAGCCGAAGATGCCAGAAACCCAGCAACCCTAATGGACAAGAGCAAAATCATAACATTCAGTGAACATGTGCTCTTAAAAGCTGGAGAGGCCAAGGATAGCATCCGCCTAGCAAAGCAAAGATACTTTGGGTTATTAACTATTCTACTCTGGTCAGGCTTGACAGATAGGTCACATTGAGGAATCAAGATACAATGGGGTGCCTGGGCACCTTGTGAGGACGGTGTTGGAGAAAGTTCAGTGGAAAGCCTGAACTTCCACACTTGCCTAGAAGGAATAAGATTTCTATTGTTCTGGAATCCAAGGAGACTGAGTAGAGAATAATAACGTGCATCATTTCCTGGTGGTATCTTAGCTAAAGCTATCCACTCCACCCCACACCCCCTTGGTCAGTGGTGCCCAAATGGGAAACAGTAAGGAGGTGTTCCTTACCTCCACCTGCACAGAAGGTGTCAGGAAGCACAGAAGAAGCCTAAATTCACTCCCACCCAGAAGATAAGAGAAACTGGAAACTCAGACATGACAGTTGGGAAGGAAAAATGGTACAACTGCTATGGAGAAGAGCTTGACAGTATTTGATAATCAGACATGCATATACCATAAGATCCAGCCATTGTGCACCTCATGATTTAACACCACAAAAATGAAAACTTATCCTTCCCATAAAGACCTGTGCGTGAATGTCTACAGAAGCCTTTTGACAACAGTTTAAAACAGAACCAGCCAGGTACTTTCAACAGGTAGATACTTAAACATTCCAGTTTTCCTCTACACCATAGAACACTAATCAGCAATAAAATGAAATGAATACCAGATAAACAAGACAACCTGGATGAATTTCTCAAAATTTCTCTAAGCGAAAAAGGCTAAGTTCAAAAGGCTGTCTATACTTCGTGATTCTATGTATGGCATTCTTTACATGACAAGATTAGAAATGAAAGAAAGGGTTAGTGGTGTTCAGTGGCTAAGCGGCACAGTAGGACCATGAGGAGCAACCATGTGCATGGTCCTTGGGAGACTTGGAAAGGTTTCTCTTCACTATATCCATGTTGATACCCAGGTTATGAAAGTGTGCTGCAATGTTCCGTATATTACATTGTAGGAAATACCCATGCATATTCTATTATTTCTTAGAACCACGGGGGACTCCAATTATTTCAAAACTTTAATGAAAAATAGCACTTTCTGAGGCAGTAGGGGAAAAGTAGAGAAGGCCATGCTACCTAGAAATGCAGCCTTCAATCACTATGTATACAAACTTTTGTATTCAGTGTGTCTTCCGCAAGTCTGGTTAATACCTTTCAGCGCACAGGGTGTGCTATCATGATTACTTTTGGTATTTTAACTTTACAAAAACTTTGTGATTACTTCTGCTATGTTCTCAGTTTCCAGAAGAGAAGGGAGATGAAGATTACATGTAGAATGTCTATATTATCTGGAAATGGAGCTATAGCCGAGATTTATGGCTGTGTCAGTGCACAAGAGTGACAAACAGAGGGATATAAAACACCAAAAAAATCCTTTGCTGGGAGCATTAAAATCTACTGTAAATCAATTTTTCAATCCAAGATACAACAGTTTTCAACTATTAAAATGTCTAGTCGGTACCTCTGTTAAATGGTCTTCTGAATGAGAACTGGGTTTCTATTGAATTCTCTCATTGAGTTCATAGGGTCAAAAGAGTTTTTTGATAGCTCGATTACTGGTCTGCAAAAATCTCTTGAATTTTTATTCCTTGATATGACATGGCTTTTCTCAATAACTTTCAATGTGATATAGTTTGTCCTGGGGGTTTGCTTTTCCTGCCAGGTTTATAGTTGTGGATGCAAAACTACACTTTGGACTTTACTTTTCTGCCCTCCACCATTTGGTCAGGTATATGAACAGCAAACTTGAGGACACAAGCTATAGTCACTGCTTTGACTGAAGCAGAAAGAGCAAACCAGTAGTTGTATGGGAATCAAATCACTTTATTTCTGCCCTTTTCTTTCCCTTTAGCTTGCCTCCTTAGATTTCCAGACACTTCCTGACACTGAAAATCTCACCTAGCAGCTCACACAGAGTGAAAATACCAGGTCCTCTGGAGCCTGAGGACACCAGAACTAGCATTTCACCTGTCTACTCTTCTGTACTGTTTTCTCTGCAGAAAACATAAGAAAGACAGTCTAGAAAGAACTTCCTGGCAACCCAGTTAACTTTCTGACAGAGGAGAATCTTTCCAAAGAAATTCCGTACCTCATAAACATTCTACATGAAGTCTCGGGCAAATGCCTACCAGGACTGTCAAGAATCCAGTTAGCAGCTCCCTGGACTCTATAAATATATATAGAGTTTCTCATGCCCAAGACACACAGACTGGAGGAGGTGTTAGAACACACCTGCTATGACCCCCTACCACAAACACAAACAGCTTCGACATTCACAAACTCAACATCTCTGCTTTTCCTCTGCAGAGCCAATAAGCAGAAATAGGAAGCTCAAAGTACACTCCAGTTTCTATGAAGAAGAGCAGTTTGCAAAACTAACAGTCTTGAATCAGCATCATCATTTCTCATGATCAAACTAGACTTAATGAAAACTAAATACCACGAGGAATTGCCCTGTACCCATTCTTTGCAGGACTAATGCATTTTTAAAACTGACCATACCGCAACATCTCAACAATAGAGTTGGATACCCATTTCTCCTTGTTCTATGTTAGGGGTGGAGGCCTGAAACACTTGCTTTGGTTCTTCTTGCATCCGTCTGTCAGTAGGTTATACATTGTCATATGTATATATTTAGTAAGAGTTTAATACTCAGGTACTTCAGCTATAGTTAGGGACTTCCAAGGACGAATCACACTTGCCTTAGTGCTGTGTTCCTGAAGAACACCATCTCTATGAGAATTACCTGTAGACTAATTAGAAATTCTGAATGCCTGGTTCTGAGACCAGACCCAAGAGACAGAACTCACTGCCTGGAACCCTGGAATCTGTATGGCGTTATGTTTTATTTTAAGGCAGGGTCTCACTATACAGCATAGGCAGATCTTTAACTCTCCATCCTCCTGCCCCAGTCTCTGGAGTGCTGAGATTACAGATGGGCACTACCATTCTCTGCTAAGAAGCCACATTTGGAGGAGCTGGCCCAGAAATAGCTATGTTCACTAACTTTTCAGAAACAGCTTCTAGATTTTTCCTTTTTAAATTGACTACACTCATCTTACCCAACAATCTTTGAAGGTAAATATAGTTTTAGTCTTTGAGGGAAATAAAGCTCTTGATCAATATTTCCCTACTAATAGAAATACCAAGAATACAAAAAATAAATAAAATTACATTTAAATATACTAAATGATATTCACTCTCAAGTTTTTCATAATCCTCTGTGCAATTATTTAGTAAGCTTCAGTGAAAATGTAGCCTGAAAATGTAGGTTTTAACAAGGCATGTGTCTGCAAACCTCTTTCATGAAAATCTGGTTTTGTTTTAGCCTTTGCTCTGAGGGCTATACTAACTGATTCTTCTGGTGAAAACAAAGAATACATTGAGATTTATTTGCTTCAATCCTAAGATTCCTAACTGCTTCATAATATGTAGCTACCAAAAGTCTTCAGAAAAGCAAGGTAAATGCACTTTCCAAGTTGTTAGTTTAAAGTTTGGTTCTTGGGACCCACATGGTAGAAGGAGCGAACTGACTCCCATAAGTTTCCCTCTGACCTCTAAACACACTCTTACCTCTAAACACACACAGTCAAGCTCAAGCTTCTCCTCCCCTCCCCCAATAAACTAAGAAATGCTATAAAACCTTTTTAACGAGATAAGATTCGTTTAGTTGAAGACACATTTTCTTCAAAGATGGCTCTTGTAAATAGAATAGGCCTTGTAACCATTTTATTGCATGTAAAGAGTTTATAGTAAGACAGGTATAAATGCTTCAAAACTAAAAGCTTCAGGCTACATTTCTTTTCAATCAAGAGAGGCTTCAAATTAAAGAGCAGGAAAAATATCCGGCATAGGGTCTTGTGTGTCCTGTACCACTCGAAAAACATTTTAAGTCACTTTCTATTTTATACTATAACTAACACTGGCACAAAGAATGGGAATTTAAAACAGTTTATTGTGAATTGATCACCTTCAAGCTCTCCTTGGGGAGTAGTTGAGAGTTCTTGGATATTTTTTTTTTTTACTAGTGGTAAATGTTATAGAAGGATGGCCTCCACTTTAGATAGGACACATTTCAGAGACACAAATCATCAGTTTGCTTCAAAGGTCTTTTACCGTAAGAGATTCGGATCTAAAAATTTCTGTATTGAAAAATCTTCTCTAAAGCACTGGGCAGCTGTGGTGGGTTCCTATAAAATAAGAAATATATCAAGTATACCAATACACCAAGCAAGCATGAATGAGAAAGGAGAGGCAAGCCAGATTTGACAGGAGAAAATTCTCTGCTTTTTGGCTATAAAATCATGCAGGTTTTGTTGTTGTTGTTGTTGTTGTTGTTGTTGTTGTTTTTACAGGATTGATAAATAGTAGAGAAGTCCTTGTTAATGAGGAATTCACCATGAGCATCCATAGCAAGTTTCTAGTTCAGCTGGGTTGTCGTTAAGGACTTGAGAAAGTTTCCAAGTTTCAAAAATTAATATGGGACAAACACAGCTTCGCCAAGGCTTGAAATGTCATCTACATGAGTGAGTAGCAAAGAAGGTGAGCTTCATTGACATATTTGATGTGTTCCTTCACTTGTATTCATCTACAGAAGAATTCAAGCTACAGAGGAATCTGAGGGAATCCGATCTACGGAGGATTCCAGTCTACAAGAAAAATCCAGTCAACAGAGGAATCTGGTCTATAGAGGAATATAGTCTGTAGAGAAATCCAGTCAATAGAGGAATCTGGTACACTTTTGCTATTTACAAAATGTTAAGAAATTATCAATTCCAGATCTATTGCTGAGTACTGAATACGTGAGAATTCCTCCCATAGACACACAAAAAAATATTATATCAATCACTGTATTCAGACAAGAAAAGAGACGAGCTTAAATGCCTTGGATATAGAATAATTACTTTCCAGGGCTCATGCAATCAGATAAAGTGGCTGATTGTTATATACAATTTCTTTTATTTTGTAATATAAAATAATGAACACAAAACTTCATTTCTATAAACAAATGGTGGCCCTACAGGAAGGAACCAGGCCACTCCAGGGCTCCAGAAAGTACCAAAGTCTTATGAGTGTCTGAAGTAATAAGGGCGGCGGCGGGGCTGCGTCCCCAACACCCCAGCCGCCTGCCCTTATTACTTCATATGGCGCCCAACGTGGACAAGTGCTTCCACATAAAGCCTGAGACAGCTTGGGAAGTAATTCTAGAACAAAATGAAAGCATTGTGCCTGGTTTCTTGGTAGCAGCAATTTCTCGGTTCTACTCTGCTTGCTAGAGGCAAGCAAGCGCCTCATCTAAGAGAGGCTTCCTGACTCAGCTTTAGCTGCAAAACCCTGCAGCTCATTAAGAGGTCCTGCCACGAAACACTTAAACGGTGTTGACGAAAAGCTGAATGCATGCTTTTCGGTTTTCAGCCGTAGCAGGAAAAAAGCTGCGCCATTTAAAAATGCCAGCTTCCTGGGCCATCCTGCCAGGGCAAACTCTGACTGTTTGAGGCAGGAGAGCCGGCTATGGAGAGAGGACTTGAGTGTTGTCTGTTGTACCTCACTTGCTGGCAGGGACCTTGAAATGCCATACAGTTGTTGCAGTAAACATGGCTACAGCCTGTATATCCGCCAGGAGGCTGGAAAGCTAAGGAATGGACTGGATCTAGCTGGCAAAGCCACGCTTTTAATCCTACTGAGATTGCTTGGTAAATTAAAGACTCATGTGGTCAGAAAAACAGAGAGATATACAGTAAAGAGAGATTCAAAGACAGAGAAAATTTCTAAATGGTTTAAAGTGTGTTAAAAATATATGCAGACTAAAAGTTAAAGTTCTTAAAGTAAAAAACAAAAAAAGGAAGATAGTTGCTGTGTGTGGTAGCACACGCCTTTAATCCCAGTGCCTAGAAGGCAGAGGCAAACAGATCTCTGTGAGTTCAAGGTGTAGTAGTTTACACCTTTAATCCCAATGCCTGGGAGGCAGAGACAGGCGGATCTCTGAGAGTTCAAAGACAGCCTGGTCTACAGAGTTACTTCAGGTCAAAGATACAGAGAACCTATCTCAAAAAGCAAAAAGATAAAAGTAAAAATAAACAAAATAGAGGTTAAAATAAAACGAACAAAGATGGAAAATACACAGAGAATCTTGATACTGTATGCTATTATGTTCTCTTTGAATCGTTTGAATGCTGAGGAAAGAGCAAAAGCTACTAAAAGATATTTGTTTATAAATGCGTCTGAACTAATCCAACATAGATATTTTGAATTTGGATCTAAGGATATGATACTTTGGAAAGGAGTTTCTTATTTTGTTTTCACAGAGGATGAGACCCTGTTCATTTCTTCTATTCTGATTTGGTATGATGGACCACGCCCTCCTGAAGGGTTGCAGTGAATATCTTCAGAAAATTGCTTCACTCAACTGCCAACTGAGAAGAAACTAGCACACAGGTTATACCATGAAAGACCTAATTAACGATGCCCCCATTCAGCAGGAAGCAGTTTAGAGAGAAATAACTGCGCCCATATTCCCAAAAAATGTTTATAAATGTTCTTTTACATTTAAAGGGGGATATGATATAGGTATGAATAATTTGCATTAATATAGATTTTGCTTTATTGATAGAGATTTACGGTCAATTTTGTTATATGTATATGTATTTCTGATCTTTATTAAGGTATTGTGATTGTGTAGTTCATTATTAAAATGTAATGTATAATTAGGAAATATAGGTTGTTGATAGATAATTGTAATAGTCAAGTTTGTAGTCATGTTAGTTAATATTTTCTAGATATATAGAGATATATTTTAGATAGACATTCTTCATGTCTTTCAAAGATTACAGAATAGGACATTTAATGTTTTAATAACTGAGGACTTTTCATGACAATGAGACACTCTGCTCCTGGCAGCACCAATCTACTTCAAGAGGAAGATGGGCATCGAAGAGACTCATTATGGAGTTTGATAGCCATTTGGGCAAGAAACTGCTTTTGCCTGGACTATTGCATAAACTGGACACAGAGAACCCACAGAGAGAGGACTACTGAACTTGCCTTAGGTGAGATGATCTTTCGGGGTTCCTGATTCATGAAAGAGTCTGTGAGACATTCTGCAGGACACAACAGATAGTGACTGAACTGACTTTGAATTTTCCTGCTTTATGGAAATGTCTGCTGGATACCATGGGCCTGAAGGCTGAAGATGGATGCCCCAACGGTACAAAAGAACTTTGGGTGACTGTCCAGGCAGCGAGATGTCTTTGTCATTTCTAGAGTTTGAAGTTGCTTTTTTCTTGTTTGCTTAGATAGTATTGTATCTTTCTGGAGTCTTTGATGGAGTTAAGAATAGTTAGTTATAGTTATAGTTTTCCTTAGTTATGATAAAGATTATTGTAACTTTTACTTGATAACTGTTTTGTTATATGTAATTTTGCTATGTTAAAGCCTTTTTTTTTGTTTAAACCGAAAAAGGGGAAATGATGGAGGAAGGTCATTGGCTAATAAAGGCACTGCCCTGGCCCATTTTATTGGTTAGAGGATAGGTGGGAGGAGTAAACAGAACAGAACGCTGGGAGGAAGAGGAAGTGAGGTCAGACGCCACAGCTCTCCTCTCTGGAGCAGACGCCTGAGAGAGACACCATGCCCCGCTCCCGGGATGAAGCTCCGACCCAGGATGGACTAGGCTAGAATCTCCCCGGTAAGAGCACCTTGGGGTGCTACACACAGATGATTAGAGGTGGGCTAAATTAATATGTGAGAATTAGCCTAGAAGAGAATGGGCCAGGCAGTGTTTGGAGGAATACAGTGTCCGTGTAATTATTTCGGGGCATAAGCTAGCCGGACAGGCAGCCGGGGTGTTGGGGACGCAGCCCCGCCGCCGCCCTTATTACTTCAAGTGTCCACTTAAGGCTGGTTGGAGGCAGGATATAGGCTCACTAGCTTAGCCACTTACTATGGAGGTTTGCCTGTCACTACCCATCATTCAGTGAGGGGGTACATCCTGTCCTTCAGGGGCACATCCTGTCCGTGTGGACTAAGTCAGGCTGGAACTCTGAGACTTTGCTACATTTTCCAATAGCCCAAACTTGCTCTCACTGACTTCAAATTTCACTTCCACCCAGAGGACAGAGCCATTTCTAAGAAGAACAATATTTATGCAGAAAAACTCAGGAACAAAGCTGTCAGAAAGTGGAATATGGATGCTGGCCAGTGGACAGGAAAGGCTCATCTTCCCAAGACTCATGAGGAAGTCTTGTTTACCCTATAATAGCTATGAATTTGTCAAATGCACCCCGCCATCACTTTCCCAAGGATTATTACTGATGAATCCAATGATACCATCTTGTTAGGAAAAAAAAAAACACAATTTGTGTTTCAAAACAGTATTTTGATGGCCTGGAATTAGGAAAATTAAAGATGATGATAATCTAGTAATTAACAGCAATTTCTTTCATCACTGCAGAAATGGCACCATGCAACAGCAGTGACCTGTAATTTCCCTCACACAAGATTTGCATATATTATCACCATGTATGTGTGTAATTACTCCAGCAGTCACCCAAACTATCATATCATTTGTTCATATGATGTCAGGGGTATTCAAGGCGACTGGAGCAATGACACAAAAGGTCATTGCAAAAGAGAACGTTAAACGTGACGTGACACGCACGCACGGCAGAAAGGTAATTAGTTCCACCATTAGCTCTTCTCGCTAACTCTTTGATAATACAAAAGTATGGGCATATGCAGAATAGTTTATGCTAATTCACTTTGCCTTTGTGTTGTTTCCACTATAACTAAAAGAGGAATTCAATAACAGAAGGTTAAAAAGCTAAACAAAATAAACAGTGGCTGCATCCTAATAGCATTTCCTCCTTCCCTGGATCTGTGCCTGGCTCTCCTACTTGCGTGGAGGAACTCTGGGAATGAATGAACACCTTGCGCACAGACAGCCTATGTCTCAGCCTCCAAGCTCAGACTCCCAACTGTTCCCAAGGGCACTGTGAGCTTTGGTGTCTCATTAAGGAGCTGTTCTCTTTCCTACTGCAAGATAATCAAGTAGAAGACTAGGATATGCTTTCATGGAAACTTTGAGGCCTACTCTTAGGTATCCATGTTCTATACAATATATTGAGGGCATTTCATCTTCATGCATTATAAGGATCCTGAGTGGGACCGAATTCAGTCAATAAAGTATGCACAGCATAGTATGAGGACTTGAATTAAGGTTCTTACACCCATGTAAAAAGCAAGCACAATGACACATATCTGTAACCCCAGCACTGGGGAGAAAGAAACAATAGGATCCCTGGAGCTCCCTGGCCAGCTACTCCACCTGGGCAGTTTCTTTTTCATTGTATTTACTACCAATTTCAAAAGGTTCCACAAAGAAAGACTATATTTCAGGGTGAAAGTACTTGGGATGGCAGCACTGAGAACTCAGTTTTGTTTGGTTTTCTGTTTTCTGTTTTTTTTTTTGTTTTGTTTTTAATAGGGTAATTTCAAGATATCTGCACAACCACGAGGATACTCAGGAATATCTATTGATGCAGCATTTGTAATTACAAAATCAGAAAAATGCCCCAAGCATTTCCTTCTTACATGTGGATGGCTTCAACAAGACACAGTCACAAAACAGAATCCTTAAAGCACATTCAAAAAGGAAAGCAGAGACAGGCATGGAAAGTGTCCTGGTTCTAGCAGTCTGAAAAAAAGCAGGGTGAAGTGCAGGACAAGAAGTGTTCCTCCTTTGTTCAAAAAAATAGATTATTCTGGTGTCAGGGGTGAGAGAGGGAGGAGAGAGAGAGGGGGGATTCTGTAGGAATACATAACTGACAGTTAACAAGCATGTTCTACTGAGAATAAAACAAAAGTTTGCTCAACTCATTTATATTATTTAGTTTGCTTTGTCATGTAAAATATCCCTTTTTTTAAATGTGAAAAATGCTATTCAATTAGCTAATCAAACAAGAGATAAGAAACACATATGTCCTGCACTTACCATCCTTGCTGTGTGGGAAGGTTAATGTAAACATGACGCACTGGTTTTTGAAGTCTTTCATCACTAGGATAAATAGCAATGTCTGAGCTTTTATGTGCAGGAAGTCATAACAGCTTAGTCACGATAACAGCTTCCCAAGTTTGCAGATAGTCTCAGCTATCCGATAAAAAGAGCTCCAGATAATAAAAGTTCACCTAGTACCTCAATGATTACCAAGCTCCTCTCAGCACCTGTGAGGTAAGTGCTGTAGAGAAGCTGGCTGACTCAAAGACAGTCACAGGGCTTCGCTGCTTATGACCCCACAGATGACAAACGGCACTAACAGATTTGAAATTGCTCACACAATTTCTTTTAAAAAGAAGAAGAAAGAGAGGAGGAGGAGGAGGAGGAGGAGGAGGAGGAGGAGGAGGAACGAAAAGGAGGAGGAGGAGAAGGAGAAGGAGAAGAAGAAGAAGAAGAAGAAGAAGAAGAAGAAGAAGAAGAAGAAGAAGAAGATTATTTTATTTTTTCAGGTCTGTCTCCAGAAAAAAAAAGATGAATCTTTTGAACTTTTGTAGTAATGAGAAGAAACTTTTCTAGTAATGGAATTTGGGAAAGATATAGATCACTAAACCTAGGGGAAATTTTCTTGCCTGCCCCTGAAAGTGGCTATAAAATCTTTATGGGAGAGGTACCCTACCTACCCTGAGAGGAAAGGGATACCCTTCCTTATCTATGAAAATGTAAAGACATAGGGGAGAAAGTGAGCAAATGGCACCTACTGAGCCCCTCAGCTTTTTGCCATAGAGAATGCTTCCCTTTGGGCCCACACAGCATCTTCATCCCCATCACCAACGCCATAGAAAACCAGCAGGCTGGGCCTACTTCTTCATGGCATTTCCTCATGAAGGTCAAGCCACAGAGAAGCTATGGTGAATGCATTCTGATGCTTTTTTCTTATCCATCTTTCCTTCTCGAGCCTCCTAAGCAAAGGTATGTCTACAAGCTAGGCGATGGAAATGGAAGCAAGGAACGAATAAATAAAATATCTCTCCAGTAGGCAGAGTGGGCACTGGCCCCACGAAGAACATCAAAGCAGCTCATTATCTCTGCATCTCTTGTCTACAGCACAGCAAGGAGGACAAAACAGCACAAATTCTAAACTAGGAAACACGAACATATGCCAAGGCAATAGTTTAAAAACTGAAATGCAGAATGTGGAGAAAACAGGCTGGTGAGCTGGAAGGAAACTCAAACGAAAGGCATGCAGCCTGGGAAAGCAGCACAACCGGCAAAGAGAGCCGACTGCAAATCTTAAGGATTTGGAATTCTTTGAGTACCATAAAACGCACTGAAAAAAAAGGAGTTTTTTTTTTTCTCTTTCAAACTAGAATCAATGATAGATGAAAGAATAAAATTAGCACATTTGCTATCAAGGCATCTAATTAAAATGTTTCAAATTCTATTTATCTCACTGATCCAAATTATTTAATCTTTTAATAATTCCCTCACAGCTCCCAACTCTCCTCTGCTCTTCATTCACCATCTTCTTCCACTTCCCCTTCCCTTTGCTCTCTTGATAAATTCCACCTTGGGGTACTTGCCTACAATTAGCTACCAATTCTTCACGGTTGTGCCATGTTTGGGCAAGAAGGGTTCTTGCCTTCGTTTCTCTAATGCTTCATTTGGAAACTTTCAAAACCCAGTTCTAGGCAGCCAGTGTTCCTCGTTTTGTCCTGGTAGCATGACAGAGAACATTTCAGCCCTAGCCAGTGGTGTGCCCATGGAAACTGAGGTCATTGTATCCTAGGAAACTACAGCAACCAACGGAGGCAAATTGAAAACAAGCCCATTGTCATCATTTGTTAACGAGTAAAAGATGTGAGTATCTTCAACAATGAATTCAGCTGCCATTTGCCAAGGAGAAGATGCAGTTCAGGTTGGCCCCAGCAACTAGAACAGATAAGCATTTGAAAGCATAAATGATTTATTTTATCTGTATTTATTTTTAATAATAAACATTTATTAGGCTTGTTCCTAAAATAGCCAAGAAAATCAACCGATACGATCAGCGCATATCAGCATCTCTTCACACTGTTATTGACTGCTTTGTACCCTCTAATATCTAGCAGTTTATCCAAAAGCACAGAAAAGTGCTTATTATAATTGCACAAAAGATATCCAGAGATTATTCTGATGTCTTCTGTGACTCTGTGCATTTGAAATTAATTGAATAATAAATTTAGATTCTTAATTCTCAGTTTTGGCTTCTCAACTTATAATCCCCAATTTTATGGAGTCTCTTCCTTGGAATCTAAGTAGTTTGACTGTCTAATCAAACTGAGTTAATGAGAGGCCAGATAGGTCATCCATGTAGACACAGCATCTATTATTTTGACAAATGAGTTTCCAGCATGAAGGCAGAAATCTCCCAGCCTCCCATTTTGTTTGAGCTCATTTGCTTTGCATATCATACAAAGTTTAATTCCCAAATTTCTATCCCCAAAGAAATCTGGGTCATGCTATTGCTTCCAAAAACAGACCTGAGAAAAACAATGTCTCCAAGAAGTCTGTATATTTATATGTTCTGTACACACACGCACAAAGAGGAAAAACACCCCAGGTTTAAAAAAATCAAACTATTAATGCAGAATCTCACTCATTTCACAGGATCTGGTCTGTTCCTCAGCTAATTCAGTAAAAAGAAAGTGATGAGAATATTCTAAGTATTTTAAGTCAAGAATATAAAATAAAATCACTGACGGGTGTCTTGACATGAGACACAGCCTTATTGTCTGTCTCGGGTAATGCAACATATATATGCATATGTGTGTATATGTGTGTGTGTATGTGTGTATATATGTATATATGTTTTAAAGCTTAAAAGAATACTGAAATTTTTATATCATTGCAAAATAATATGTATATAAATTCTCTATGAATCTTTACATTTTCCAGTCTTTCACTTGCTAATATCTATCTTTGATGGCATTCGCTGTTAGAAAATGACCTCTTTAAATATGTGTTTCACAGGAAATGTTTTCTATATTTCAAAATACACTCATATAAATTGCCCAGTGTTAATAACAGCTGGAATAAACAGGCTTGGAAACCAACACATGATCATTAGTAATAGCCAAAAGGAGGAAACAAAATCATACAGACACACTAAAAAGTAACCCATAAGCCTACAGCTGCCAGAGTGGCAAGTGTCAACTTCTCAGAGGACACTGACATGCAAGGTGTTTACATCAATAGTCTCTACTAGACAAACTCGGTGTTGGAGTGGGTGGAATGGGTTGTCAAGGTTGCACCTTAGGGAATGAAGACTTTCCATATGAATGTAGAACAGGACTAGAATTTGTGCCCGCTGACATGCCCTCCAGTTGTATGTTTACTGAATTAAGGAACATATAAAGAACAGAACTGGATGAAGCCAATCATGCTATGTGTTGAAAGATACCAAATCTTAGAAGGCCAAAATCCAGCACCATTCAAAGAGGACAGAGATAAAAAGAAGAGAAAAACACTCCAAAGATCCAGAAAGAAGGTACTGTGAGAAGACAGCTTCAGAGGACCAGCATGCTCGTGGTAGCATAACAACAACATCAATAATACAACTATAGGGACAACCATAAGAGAAGACAACAGATGAATGAGGAATGCTTGACAAGGGGCTCAGTGGCAAAGGAAAAACATTAAAATTCATTTCGTAATAGCCAGTAAAAAGATTATGTATAAAAATAAAATCAGAATTAGGGGGGGAAAAGCAAATTTCCTACAATTTAATAAAAAGCAAGAAATAAGTTTAGAGGTACCAAAGCTAGACATATGGATAATTTTTTTTTTATTTTTATTTTTAATTTATTTATTTATTCAGGATTTCTGCCTCCTCCCCACGACCGCTTCCCATTTCCCTCTCCCTCCCCCGATCAAGTCCCCCTCCCTCATCTGCTCGAAGAGCAATCAGGGTTCCCTGACCTGTGGGAAGCCCAAGGACCGCCCACCTCTATCCAGGTCTAGTAAGGTGAGCATCCAAACTGCCTAGGCTCCCACAAAGCCAGTATGTGCAGTAGGATCAAAAACCCACTGCGATTGTTCTTGAGTTCTCAGTAGTCCTCATTGTCCGCTCTGTTCAGCAAGTCCAGATTTATCCCATGCTTTTTCAGGCCTAGGCCAGCTGGCCTTGGTGAGTTCCCGATAGAACATCCCCACTGTCTCAGTGTGTGGGTGCACCCCTCGTGGTCCTGAGTTCCTTGCTCGTGCTCCGTCTCCTTCTGCTCCTGATTTGGACCTTGAGATTTCTGTCCGGTCCTCCTATGTGGGTCTCTGTCTCTGTCTCCTTTCATCGCCTGATGAAGGTTAATATTCAGGAGGATGCCTATATGTTTTTCTTTGGGTTCTCCTTCTTATTTAGCTTCTCTAGGATCTCTAATTATAGGCTCAATGTCCTTTATTTATGGCTAGAAACCAAATATGAGTGAGTACATCCCATGTTCCTCTTTTTGGGTCTGGCTTACCTCACTCAGGATAGTGTTTTCTATTTCCATCCATTTACATGCAAAATTCATGAAGTCCTTGTTTTTTACTGCTGAGTAATACTCTAATAGGTATATATTCCATACTTTCTTCATCCATTCTTCCGTTGAAGGGCATCTAGGTTGTTTCCAGGTTCTGGCTATTACAAACAATGCTGCCATGAACATAGTTGAGCATATACTTTTGTTGTATGATAGGGCCTCTCTTGGGTATATTCCCAAGAGTGGTATTGCTGGATCCAGGGGTAGGTTGATCCCGAATTTCCTGAGAAACCGAAACATTGCTTTCCAGAGTGGTTGCACAAGTTTGCATTCCCACCAGCAATGGGTGAGTGTACCCCTTTCTCCACAACCTCTCCAGCAAAGGCTATCGTTGGTGTTTTTTATTTTAGCCATTCTTACAGGTATAAGATGGTATCTTAAAGTTGTCTTGATTTGCATTTCCTGATCGCTAAGGAAGTTGAGGATGACCGTAAGTGTCTTTTGGCCATTTGAAGTTCTTCTGTTGAGAATTCTCTGTTCAGCTCAATGCCCCTTCCATCTTTGTAGGGATCTGAGAGATGAAGCTCAGGCTGCCTGGCTTGTGTGACAAGCGCTGTCACCAACTGAGCCACCTTGCTGAGCTCTGAGGACTTTTCTAAAAGTAAATTTTTGTATATTGCTTCAGCCAGACTCACTCCTGCAGCTTTCAGAATCTCCATCCTGTCCTTAGCGTTAAGATACAAATGTCACCATTGGTTGTCATTTACTATTGGTATACGGGATAGTTGGTGACACTTAGAGAATATGCCTTCCACTAATCTTGACACATGAAAAAAGAAAACTTCAGTATACCCCCAGAAAGAGAAGCAGGCTTTATGCTTTAATTTTAAAAAAAAAGCAAATAAAGTAAAAATTAAGAAATAAACATGAATTTTCCAAAACCACTGTTCTAAGCGACCAATAAGCCAAGAAGGTAAGAAGATGAATTTATTGAACATAGACTATTTTAGTTTCCTTTCTGTTTATGTGATAAAACACTCCAACCAAAGTCAACTGAGGGTTTGTGTGCCTGGAGTTTTCTGATAACAAGGTTGTTTTTGTTTGTTTTTTCCCCCTGGCCCCACACCCCTTTTTTTGGTATATGTCCTATTGGTCACAGCCATCACTGAGGGAAGTCAGCAGGATCTTGAAAACAAACAGTGCAGGAACACTGCTTCCTGATCACCCATGCTTAGCTACTTTCTTTACATAGCCTAGGATTGCCAGCCCAGGGAATGGTGGCACCCATGGTGGGCTTGACACTCCTACAACAATCAGTAATTAACACGATCCCTCACAGATATATTCATAGACCCATCTTATCTGTGCAACCCCTCCATTGCAACTCTCTTTTCAGGTGACTCTAGGCCATATCAAGTTGACAATCAAAGAAAACTAGAACATTTATCAATACACAAAGCAGAGAGGGAAAACCAAAAAAAAAGCCTTATGTTATCAGAAAACGCAAGCCTCTTAATTTTATTTTTTTATTTGGAAGGCTATAAAATTAATCTAGAGGCGAAGGGGACAGTGAGAAAACTTAAGTGAAGAACCGGGGGAAAGGTACTCCCGAAATGAGTGTTGGTCATGTGACTGTGCACGGTTGCGCACACTTATTGCTTCACTCAAACCTCAGAGCGATTCTGTGAGGTCTGAGCTATTGCCCCATCTTCCAGAGCAGAAGCTGTTCCTCTGTCAGAAAATCTCAGACAGAAGACAGAGGCCAGCCCTCAGGACCAGAAGTTTGAATATGCCCACTGAGGACGAATTTTGGAAAGAATTATCAGGGAGAGGAAGAAACTAAAAACGGAAATTTAACCAGAGCTATAGATCTTAACATTCCTATAGAATCATTCATAAAACGTAAATGGATTTCAATATATTTGATAACTTTAATATTCTATAACATTCCAGGAAGTATAAATTATAGTGTTGAGCCCAAGAAGAATTAGACTATCCGAATAAAAACAATTACCTACCAAGAAGTTGAAATGCTGCTGCTTTTTTTTTCTTTTTCTTTTTAACTTTTCTTTTGGTTTTTCAAGTCGGGGTTTCTGTGTGTAGCCCTCGCTGTCCTCGAACTAGGTCTGTAGACCACACTGGACTTGAACACAGAGATCTACCTGCCTCTGCCTCCTGAGTGCTGGGGTTAAAAGTGTGCACCACCACTCCATGGCAGTTGCTTTTTCTTTAATGACTACCAGTTCTTAATATTTTTGACTGATAAATTCCACAGTAATTAGTTTCAGAACATCAAAAATATAGTATGACTTTTACATTGATTTAAAGGCACAGAATGGTTCTGAAATCAAGCCTGTGAAATTGGCATGTGGGTGCACTGCTACAGTCTTCAGAATAGTAAGGATACAGAATGAGCCTAAATGCCCATCAACAGAAGAATGGGGAACAAAACTGTGACATAGACACACAATGGAATTGTCCTCAGCTTAGAAGAAACTGAAACCTGCAATGAAAAGGATGTATATGCAAAGAGGTAACCCAGGCCAAAAGACAAAATTGTGTGTTCTGTCTCAAACACAGATCTTAACTTTCAATATGTGTATGCCTGTAAATATGAGAGTGTGAGAGTGAATATCAATGATGAAACTACATACATGCTATGTCCTGCATGGCTTGGGCTGTCGAGGGAGGAAAAAAATAGTTAGATACACAGACATACGTACAGGAAGGTCAGGATCAGATGGAAGCATTCTCACCACCATAACGCCGAACGTAGATGGGTTTATTTGGGTACCGCACTTGCGGAGGACTACCTAGCCTCAGCAGGAGGTCTCCTTTAGGGCATTCTCTGTCTAAAAATATCTATGAGGAGGAAGTTTCACTTTCTAGTCTTTGCACACACTGATCAATCATTCATAAACACCCATCCTCAGACTCCTAAGGAGAACCTTCCCACCTTTCTTGAGCCTGGCCCATATGGCGAACCAGCTTGTCCAGTGTCTCATGCATCTTACGTCCTTGACGTGACTGTGCCCATGGCAACAATCATGCTTGTTCAGGACTCAGTCACTCAAGGCTTCCTCTGACCTCTACTACAGATAAGAGACTTTGAGACGGGAACAAAAGGTATGTGGGAGGAAGGAAAGGTCACGCTAAACGAGAGAGGGAAAAGGAGGCGACCAGAACAGGGAAGCACAGCAAGAGAGAGAGAGAAGACGGAGAGAAGAAAGGGAGAAAAGTCAAGAAACAATCCAAGCTATTTTGTTAGAAAGATGCTAACAAAAAAAAAAATGCTAATGAAACTCAACTCTTTGTTTGCTAATAAAAACGTTAGCATGCATAAAATGATACAGCCAACCACACTTCCGAATGTGAGTAGAAGATGAAGCTAAAAAAGTAATATCGGCTGCAAGATAATATTTATAATTATAATATTTATAATTAATCTAATGAGATTGCTAAGTTAGTAAAGCAATTTGATAATAAGAACACTGACGCACGAAAACAATAACTTTAATTTACTGCATACATACAGCCCATGAATTTAGTTGAATTTAAATTAATTTCCAAGTTATTGATCATCATGATAAATTAATAAAAATGATAGGTTAATATTTGTAATGTGTTTATGTTTACTACTTGGGGTTCAGGAATGAAGTGCAGGAGCAGAGTGCTTGCTTGCCTCGCACACACAAGGCCCTGATGCAATCCCCAGGGCTGCAATAGTAGTGCTAATGAAGTTGATGGCACACACAATGCTGGAAAAGCTACTTCATTCACCAGCTTTAAAAGAAACGAAGCAAGGCTACCTATTATTACCAGTACAATATGTCACTGGAAGTACTGGGGCCATGGAATTTAAGACCAAAGTAGAGAGAACTATATCATTCACGATAATAGCAATACAAAACTGGCATTATTTTCAGACAGTAAAGTATCTCTTTAAAAATTCATGTTAGAGGCTAATGAGTGGACCCACCCAGTAAAGGAGATTGCTGATAAACCCAACAACCTTAGTCTGATCCCCAGAACACACCTGATGAAGAGAGCCCACTCCTGCAAATTGTCCTCTGACCTCAACTCGTATTACACAATGGACAACACACAAAATAAACAACTGCAATCATTTTTAAACTCAGGATAATTGACCATAATCATCATAAGTACTAAGGCAGATGAATGCTGGAAAGCGTGACCCTAAAGACAGATTGCTTTCTCAAATCCAGCTTCTAGTGCATATTTTTCTCTAATAACAGATGTGTAATTTGCTCTTTTAGATCTTGGTGCCGTTATATGTTAAAAATAATAAAGAGACCTAAATCTATATCTAACAAAAATTAAATGACAAAAGTACAAAGGCAGAACATCTGCTTTTCTTTAAATCTTACCCTAGAGCAAATTCTAGACAGACGAAAGATATAAATATTTTTTAAAAATGTAAAATCCTACAGCTATCTCTTTGGTGTAGTTTTTTTCATTCTTTTCTAAAAATGTGCCCATACAGGAAAAAAAGAAAAATATAAAAGGAAAAGAAATGGTTGATCTGACTATGTGCTACACCTAGTGAACTCCAGAGAGGTGGGTTCTTTCAGGAAAGGCAAAGCATGTCAACCCCGGCACAGCACTGGAGAAATGAGGAACTCCCTACAAACAAGTAAGAAGAAATGCTCGAATTTTCAGAAACTCGTCAAGAAGTCGGTCAACATAAGAGGATTGGTGTCAACGTGATCTGAACTCCAAACACCAGCTTGCACAGCTGTTTACAAGATGGCAAAAGCAGACACCACAGCTGCCAGCAGGGGGCAACAAACTCTCTTGCCCCAAGACCTAGGTTCACATCTGTTGCCCCTGAGAGGTGGAAGACATTTTAGGAGCCATTGCTACAGGACAAAGGATGAAAGTGAAGCCATTTTGCCTCAGGGAAAGAAACAGAAAATCCTCACTTCAACCCCGTCCTCACTGTAGCCATTCTAGACAAATAGGGCCAGTTCAACTCACGTGAGCGCGTTTATTAATCTAGAACAGTGGTTCTCACCCTTCTTAATGCCGTGACTCTTTAATACAGTTCCTCCAGCTATGCTGACGCTGACCATAAAGTTATTTTGTTTCTACTTCATAACTGTAATTTTGCTATTGTTATGAATGGTACTGTAAATATCTGTGTTCTCTGATGGTCTTGGGTGACCCTTTTGAAAGAGTCATTCGCCCCAAGTGGTTGAGACCACAGGTTGAGAACCATCTAGATAGTATTTGGAGAATGCACAATGATCTGTTCTGAAGACTCAATTCATTGACATTGGCATGTTCACAGTGCTTTATAACAATCACACCACTCTAATTCCAAAATATTTATTTCATCACACCCTAAGAAAATGGCATGCCAATTGAGCAATCACTCTCCGTACCAAAGCCTCTGGCAGCCACTCATAGAGTCTGTAGGCTTACCTGTTCTAGCTATTTCACTTAAATAGAACCTTATAAAATGTCATCTTTTGTGTCTAGCTCCTCCTTAACCTAGTATTGTTCAGAATCCATTCTTGGTACGGCACGATTCAGTCTTCGTTGCTTTTCACGGTTGGCTAGTGCTCCACTGTGGAGATGCTGTGTGTTTGGGAAGTTCATTCATCAGCTGCTAGGCGTTGGTCTCCTGCCACCTTCCACAGCTGCTCTGAGTATTCACCTTCCTATTTCCACACTAGCTGTTCTCTCTACCCACAATGCTCTCCCTCTCAGTCTCTGCAGAAAGGCTCTTGCTTGTCGTTCAAGGTTCTGCATCAACGTCATCTCTTCGGGTCACTCTTCCACAGCCATGTCCCTGGTGGCTGTCCACTCCCTGGCCACATAACTTTTCAGCCAAGCACTTCTCACTGTCTGCAATGATATAGCTTGCGTGAGTATCGGCTTCCCCACTAGAGAAGTAGAATGAGGAAGCTGTCCCTCAAGAAAGTAGTGGGTGCTTAGTAATCTGTTAAATGAATGCATAAGTGAGATAAAACACACAACACAGTTTTTACAACACAGCTCTTCACTTGGAAACGTGAAGCGAAGGTAATGCATTTCTCTGCAAGATGTTCAGCATTGAAGCATATACTAAATTTATGTCAGTTTCTCCAAGTGTGTTGTCTTGATTCCCTTACCTATATTTAGTATCCAAAGTGTGACCAACAACTACTTTTCCTCTCAAGACTTCCAACAAAGCATTATAGCTGATTTTCCCAGATTATGCTCAAATCCCTTCCTGTCAAAAGGGAACAGTTTGACTTTCTGCTGAATATCATGTAAGTACAAAATCCATGTATGAACCAGATAAAAGGCAAACTCTAGAAGCCTGCAAGCAAGGAGTTGGGCAATATGCAGAGACACTTATCTAGGATCGGAATGTAAGCAGACAGCAAGCTAAGCAGAGCGATACCTGCTGTCCAGCCTAGGCAGGCTTAGAAGGCTCTTGGCTGTGATAAGGTCAAAACAAGTTTACACAGTTAAATGGAGGGAAGGGGTGAGCAGCCGGGTAAGTTCAAAAGGCAGGGTGATAGAAGTCGGAACGGGGTAGTTTGGGGCATTTCTGTGGCCTCTACGGTCTCAGGAAAGAAAACAAGACCAAACCCCAGGGGCAAAGTCCAGCTCAACACAAGGCACCAGGCAATGCCTAGGACTTAAAAGACAACAGCTCAGCTGTCGTCCCCCCCCCCCACACACACACACACACACCCCTCTGGTGCCTTTACCTGGCCAACTAGGGCAGTTTGATTTTTGGCTCTGACTGCTGTAGACTTGTAAGCACCCACCTCAGCAATATTCCAGGGTGGAAAAGTTGGTGTGAGTGACTTCTCTCAAGAGGAGGGAAAAGGACAGAGATTTTTGGTGTTTATTCTATGAACATGGGCAAAACTGATTCCCTGACAACAAGGGGCTTAGTGTGGAGCTATGAGAGGCTGGTGTAGCAGTCAAGACAAATGAAAAGCAGTAGAAAAAAACGAGGAACTATTTGGGGTTTAAAATGACAGCTGGGGCAGGCCTTTGAGGGCCTGAAGACAGTGTTACGACTCTACCCAACAGGCCTGAGGCAGCCACTGTGGATTTTGAGCACCATGGGATCCTATTTTAAGATAAATGCGTCTGCATATACAGAGTGTATAAAGCCTGGGGTGTAGCCTTAAAGATACAAGGTTCACATTTCTCTACTCTGCAGCTTTTCCCATCCTTCTCTTGCTCCCAACTCTGCCTTATCTAATGCACCTACATTCCAGCATTCTAGGGCCTGGATGTTCCAAAGAAGAGTGGAGTAACAACAGCCCACAGTAGTCTAAACACACCAACAGTGCTGTCTGCTTGTCACCAGGTGGATCCCATAGTTAAAACCAAGATTTGAACTCTTTTAGGGACTTTTTTTGAGATAGATGGACCATAGTCAAGGTCCTGACATTCTTATTAGTGAGCCAATGCTTGGAGGATATTTGAAAAATTGTGTCTCTAAGTCTAAAACTAAAGAAAGGTAGAAAATCACAGGGATGGGCGGATCTCTTTTAATTAAGTCAATGGGAGAATGAGTTAATTACATGTAGGCTAATTTCCTTAACGACCCAAGCACTAAATAAAATGTCACTGACCACAGTCTTTCCTACCACTTGAGTCTCTTGGAAATGAATTTTCAGCTCCTAGCAGCATGAACTCATCTACACCATGTGGCTCCTTGGTAACAGCGGACACCTTAGCTTCTCCATCTCCCTTTGGGATTATCCTCACCTCTCTCCTTGCTTGCACCGTCTTTCCAGTCCCTTGGCCCATTCTGTCCGATGCTAAGGAGACTCAAGAGCATGGTGTTCTGGGAAATAGGAATAACAATGCCAGTGTGACAAGAGAAACAGCCATCGGTAAGGACAACATCCTCCATAGGTCTACCTATCATCACTAATCACAACACGACCACAGGTTCTGGGCTAAAAGGAGTGAGTCCCTCTCCAGCAGTATTAGCCTCCCTAAAGGCAAGCAAACAGTCCCGAGGTTTCCAACTGAAACCCTTACTTAGAAGGATTTTATAACCCAGTGCTTGCGATCCACCGTGAACTTCAACTTGACCCAAAAGGCCCCAGGCGTATGAGTTCACTCGGAGATATAATAAAAAGGGGACAGCAAACATAAACTGTAATCATTCACAAATGGCTGTGTTTAAAAGTGACATTTTACAAGTGGCCATTCCATCGGTGCTGTGGCCATCATCATCCATCATCCACAGAGAATTCTAGAAAGCAGAAGCCAAACGTCGTGTAAATAACCTGTGAGATTCTAAGGAAGAATATGTGATTTTAGGCCAGGTAACTGCCAGATGTTTCAAAGACATGAAAATGGCCTGCATATTAAGGTTTTATTTCTACTCAGTTTTTGAAATGTGATTTTTACCACCGATGCAATCTCGAATGCTTAGTGCAGAAGCGTCAGCCTCTTTCCTTCCTCACAGGCACTGGGTCTGCAGGCCACAATTAGCCAACCACTTGCCCTTGGCCAGCCTCTGCTCAGGGTGTTCAAAGTCCATCAGATGAGTCTCAACATGTCATTATTATTGCTAAGCAACAACTAGCTAGAACCGGTCCTGGCTGAAGAAAGCAAATGGTGTTTCAGAAAGTCTGAGAAAAAAAAATTGCGAAAACCCAGAAAAGGAGGCAAGCGCCACTGGGGAGAACAATAGCAATGACAGCCAATTTTCTTTTTTACATATCCGTAAATAAGAAAGTCAGATAAGCTCTCTTGGCATGTGCCAGTCAAACTGATGGGAAAGGTGTCCTCAGTCTACACATATTGGTTAATAATTTATATATATTCACAGTTATGAAAATTCAGGATACAGTTCCACCCAAAGATGTTTTTAACCTAGTTGTAAAGAAGCCAAAATGCATGAAACAGGGCAAATAGGCAGAGAATAACTCAAGATAAATGTTAGAAAAAAGACGTGAAACGGGAATGATAAGAGAAGGGTGAGGGAGGCTGTCACTGAGTCCTGTGGACAGTAAGGGGGCACATTCCTAGCATGAGAATGAGGAACAGTGGCCTATGACTGAGTCTTCGATCCATGCAGCACTTGTGTAAGCACTACAGAGTCACTATTACAGGTCAAAAACCATCTGATACCCGGACTGGCCCTACCCTGGGCCTACAGATCCAAAGCAGGATTTAGCAAGCTCCCTAGACAATTCTGACATACACCCATGTCCCTCCAGAGAGGCAGCACATCAGAGGGTGAGCCAGTCACCAGCTAGGCCAGTCACTATTTCAAGCAAGACTCACCAGGTCATTGCATTTGATACAGCCTCAATATCTTCATCAATAATTGGTGGACAGGGTGTGGCCGTCATACCCTGTCATCCTCACAGTCCTGTAATAGAAGAAGGATTTTAGCTCATTAAAAACTCGTGTAAAACCTGCATGGGAAGTGGATTCAGGGAGTGCTCAGTGTTGTACACCAAGCCCATCCTAAGGGCGAAAAGAGATCCCTGGTGGTGTCTGTGACGCTGGAAGTGGGAACATACAGAAAAGGGAAACGCTGTGACCTTCTCCATCAGGGCTGAGTGCTTGCCTCGAGGAAATCTTTGCATGTCAGTACTGGAGAGATGGCTCAGCAGTTAAGAGCACTGACTGCTCTTCCAGGGGACCCGGGTTTA